>NW_009953928.1:393127-409949 GCF_000747805.2 Chaetura pelagica | reverse complement strand
TCCCTTCTCCCTCTCCAGAAATAAAGTTTGGCTCCGTATCCCAGGTTTCCCCTTCAGTTCTTACAAAAAACAAAGGCTCAGTTAGGAAAATCACAGACTATTTGTGCTTTCTGCAAGTCAAAAAAAAAGAACTGTCAAGAGATAGAAACTGTTTCGCCCAGCCTTTCAGCCCAGCCCTTTCACAGGAGGAAACCCATCGCTCTCCTGTCTGCCTGTGGGCGCGTTTTGCATCCTGGAGGCTTTCCTTGAACAAGACCCCTCAGGCACCCTCCAGCCCCCATCTGCCCAGGAGTCACACAGTGAAACAAAGGGTCAGCTCCTTTGTCCGAAGAGACAAGGTGCCAACCTGCCTGTCTCTGTTTACCAAAGGGAGGGATGTTAGCAGGGTGAGAATGGGGGGCTGGGACCATTACTGGGGCGGGGGCCATTTGTCCTCTATTCCCGGCTCTCAGGCGCTTTCCCCTCCCTGCTGCCTCCCTCTGATTTTCATGTCTTGCCAGCCTGGCTTTTTGAAATGCTTTAGCAGGCTGTGCTGATTTAAAATAAATAAATAAATGGATAATTAGGCTCTATTTCTGCAAGTAACACCGAGGAACAGCCTTGTAGCACGGATTCCTGTGAGCCAATTCCCTACAGCTCCATCCACCAAAGATTCAGGGGGCTTTGACCCACGGATAACCCCATGGTAAGGTGGATGCACACATAACCCATACCGTGCCCTTTACTCCATGCTTCCCTTTTCCTGCTTCCCTACCTGGTCTGCTACAGAGAGCAGAGAGGACCTGCTTGGGGCTGAGTCCTGGGACAGAGATGGCAGTTCCACCAGTAACTGAGCCATCCCAACAGACACTGGTTTGGGGATGACTGCTGACAACTCACTGACAATCTTCACAAACAAGAAGGTGGATGAAAGCCCTGCACTCACAGGGGTTTTCAGCTAAAGGGAAATACCAGTGCATACCTGCTGCACACCCCCCTGCCATGCATTTACACACTTAACTGCATCAGAAATGGACAAACCCAGTCAGCAAAATGCATGGGACACCAACACCGGAGATGTTCCTTCCATGTCATCCTATTTACCTTGGAGACCACACAAGTGACAAAACCCACTACCTGCATTGCAGCTTACAGGGTGAAGGCAGTTCACTCTGTTTCCCTGCTGCCTCTTTGCACTTTCAACCCAAGTATATAAAACTGCACAAGGAAGAAGAGGTTAAAATAACAGCACTTCATAATAAAAGACAGCTAACATACTGTCGTTCATAGATCTTCCCCTTACACCACTGGTTCTTTTAGCAGCATGATCTCTGCTGGGTGTTATGCTAGAGGGAAGATGCTAAGCAGGAGTTCAGAAAAGCTGTAATAAATAAAAATACATGCCATTGTTTGGTATTGCACCCTCAAGCTGAGGGAAGTCACACAGGGGATGCCGAGTGTTGCTTTCTATAGGCAGAGATATACATGTATGTTCCCACATCCCTTGCTACATCTGCCCAGCAGTATCACAGCAGAAGCCCTCACGCTTCTTCTGTCCACTCTGGTGCTCAGAGGCCCAAACAGGAGCAACAGGATTGCAAGAGCAGTGCTGCTTCCCTCGGTCAGCCCTTCCCGGAGCAGGGACAGAGTTCACTGGCTCTCCCGACTCACCCAGCCTGTTCCTGCCCTGCACCGAGGCTGCTGCAGAAGACCTAACCTGCCCTTTACTTTTCTTATCCTTCTGACCACCCCGCCCGTGTCTCCCAGCTGTCCAGGAGGTGGTTTGTAAGCTCCAGCCAGAAGGAGAGGTGGTGTTGCAGGAGGGAAAGGGAGGCAGAGTCCAAGCCAAGAAGCACCAGGACCGAAGGCAGCGGCGGAAGGGAGAGCTTTGAATGATCTCATGAATCAGCCGCATTATCTACAGTGAAATGCCTGGGAAGGGGTTTCCCATGTCCTACCCTGACCTGGAAGGTTGAATCCACAGGGGCCTGAAGGGCATTTTGATTGCCAAAGACAAAGGCTAAATCAGAAGGAAATGATATTTTATTTAACCTCTGCATCGGGGTGGGGGCCTGAGGGGAGGGTAGAAGCAGGGGGGCGGTGACTGAGGCGTGGGGATAATCCTAGGGATTCAGAACAGATAATTCAGTAACAAATGGGCTTTCACTAAAGCAGCATGTCCCACCAAAAAGCCAATTTCTCTTGACATGCTCTCAGCTGCTGCCGGGGGAGGGCAGAGCCCTGCACACAGCCCAGCCTGCTCTGCTCTGCCACACTAACGTGCTGTTTGGTGCCAATATGGAATTTCCTTTTGGGAAAGGGCTGCCATAATTGTCTCCCCTGTTTACACAGCGCTTTCCAGACAACATGCCAGATACTGGAGCTCTTACACAGGCAAAGCTTCCAGGGACACACTGACTTGGCTTGAAAGTCAGCTCGGGCTCTGAGTACTCAGTGTGGTGTAGGACCAGGTGCAGGACTGCAAACCTGGTGGTGCAGGGACCAGCTCTCCTAGAGGTGCCTCATTCCCAAAGTTTGGCTGGTGGCCATAAAAGAATTCAACATCAAAAGGGCTTTGGAGTGGTGGTGTGGAGTGGGTTTACCTCCTTGTTTACATGGCATTAGAGCTACAAAGGCTTTAAATGCTTTCCTCACATGACATTCCTGTAGGAAGTTGCTGTACATGTCCTGGGGACCTAGGTGATGGGGTGGGTGGGGAAGGGCTATCTAGCAGGGAGGGACAGGGAGGGAAGGGAATGCAACAGCGCCCCTAAGGAAAGGCGGGGCCCATACCACCCTGGGTGGTGGGCTTGTTGCAATAACGCCCTGGAGGAGGGGTGGGAGTAAGACCTGTGCTGTACAACCTGTGGTGCCAACAAGGTGACACCTGGGTGGTGGAGTCCACTCTGGTCTTCCTCTATTGAGTCTGAGAGCCCTGCTCTCTGCACAGGGGAGATAATATGCAGATCTGAACATCTTCAATTCTTCTGTGAAGCTCAGTCTTTCCAGGACTGTTCTCTCTCAGTTTTCAGTCAACCTAGAGGCACAAATAGGGTGGATTAGAGAATCAGATATGTGAGAAATGGCAAAGACCTTCAGTCCAGATAATTTACTCTGGTATTTCGTCAGACTAAGTAGGCATACAATGGCACTTTGCCACTTCCTTTGGGAGGCAGTTTCCATACCTCTTATGCACCCAGGAACAGGTTGTGTTTTGCCAGATTTCTGTTTCACTGAAAGTAGAAAATAGCCATGGATGTCAATATGAATTTTTGCAAGTGCGAAGGACTTAAAAGTGACACGACCACCCCCGCCCCCCGTCTTCCCACAGTACCAAAATATCACACGTCAAAGATCCTCCTGCTGAGAGCTGAATTCCCCCTCCATGAAAAGTTCAAGGACTGAGGTTTGTTCCAGGCATTTCTATTTCAGACTCTTGGTCTTTGACCAAATCATCATATTTCAGGCTTGTGCTGAAGACCTGAGGACCATATTTGTTTGCACTCCCTTTGCACTTAGGGGCCCAGCCACAACCCCTGGGCTGGGAGATGTACAAAGGCAACAGAAAACCTCAGCCTGTCCTAAGCATGTTCCCCCGGATACGTGTTTCCTTACAGGTCTTGGATACTTTGGGGGCAGGTCAGGCACACACCAGTTCTCCTGCTCTGCAGTGTAGGGAACCTACAGCACAAATTGATCTGTAGGGAGGCATGACCCAAAGTGTCAAAACAGGGCCTTTAACATTTTCCACTGCCACCAAACCTGTTTGACTGAATTGCAGGTTAAAAAGGCATTGTGTCTATAATTGTTGGGCTTTAGAGAGCATGTCTTTTCCTTTAATGAAATACCTTGCTCATTCCATTCCAAAAGGAACCAAAGACTTCTCAGGTTTATGATAAAGTTGTAAAAATTTTATTTACCCCATATTTCCTGCTGGGTTATTTATGAGGCATTTTGTCAGCTCTCATAAAACTGCCTAGTAAAATATATTTTCTTACAAAAAAAATAAAATCATTTGTGCAGAACATCTTGAGAGAGCAGCGAGGACAGAGTTAATGGGATACACACACGTTCCGACCCTGGGAGAAAACAAAACAGAACGAAAGCCAGGCATTGTTGTGCTGCATTAGTTAATAATAGCTTTAGAGCTAAAATCCTGCTCCCACTGATGTTACTGGAAGTTGGTCCTTAATATAAAATAATCAGAGAACCAGCTGCCATGAATTGCAGAGCCCCAAAAAGAGCATGAATGTATTAAAGCACCAAAAAAGCACACGTCTCATATTGGAATTTCACAAGAAGCACCATCTCAATGATTTTTCTTTAAAAGATGATGGCTTAGATTTCTGTAACTCAGGGATGGATGCAAATCAACACTCAAGAGTTGGAACCAGAGGTTGGTTGATCATTAATACAATAACTTTCACCCAGTTAAGGTTCAAGATGCAAGAAATGAAGCTCCTTGAAGTAAACCTGAAGGAAATCCCATCTTGGTAGTGGCTGTCGAACAGCCCAGGCAGAGGAAAAGCACAACCCCCCCACGCCTTGGGGCACAGCTTTTCAGTTTTATGTCTCATGTTTTTGCATCTACTCACTTCTCTGTGGTCTAAACTTCTGCATGTTTTTTTCTTTCTCCAGCAGTGGTTATGTTCCCTAATCCCAGGGCAAGCCTCAAAGCACTAAGTATGCTGTGCAGCATTACCCCTGACTCTCTTCATGTCAACCCTTGCTGCTCTGCTCCAGCCACACTTACCACTTGCAAGTAAGCGTGACACCAGTAGGAACTCCTTTCCATGTGGCTGCTTGGCCTGGCTCACTCAGAAACTCAGCAAAGGTATTCTAGCTTGGAGGCACTAGTAATATAAAGGAAGCAAGAAAACAATTAATAAAAGACAAAAACCCAAACAATAAAACGAAACACACACACAGAAAAGAGAGAACCAGGGAGGGTTGTTTTTAAACCAACAAGAATTATATGCTGGGAAGCAGTCTGAGGTCTTTTGTTCTGTGCCTGTACAGCACTTAGCACAACACAGCCCCAAATTACAGCTGAGATTCTTGCTCCTGCTGCTGTGCAAAAGTAAAGAAACAGCAGCTGAGTATGGGAACAGGCAAGGAGCCAAGTTTGGAAAGGTATTTAAGTGTGCAAAGACACACCAGGATATTTATTTACGGATGCTGGTAGAGGTCCTATTTCCTAAGGAGCCAAAGGGGCATTAGGCTCACAGCTCCGGTGCTTTATCAGTGCCACCAGGTGTGTTACCTGTGCCTTTAGGTACAGGCAGAGCTGGGTTTACCACTCCTCTCAACACGACTTTTTTTCTTTAAAGCTGCTCTTACCTTGGGGTTGCTCTCCCTGTGTGTCTGCAAAACGGCTCTCAGGTCTGCCTCAATGGCACAACACGTGAGAGCACTGAGCAACAGCCCGGGTCTGAGCAGCCACAGGTTCCTTGTGCACACCTGTGCTTCTCAAGGGAGGTCTGGGTGAGCCTGGGGCCTGAAGCTGCCAAATGTCCCCTCTTAGCCTGCTGTTGAGGAGAGGAACAGGGGGCACTGCTGGCTACACTGACCTGGGGTGGCTCCCAGAAAAACAGCGAGCACGTATATAAAGTGGGATGTAACAGACCTGAGCTTTGACAGTTCAGGAACTGGCTGTGATTTTAACAGTTTAACCAAACTGGACCAAACAACCCCCAGCTCAGCCTTGCCAGAAATACAACAGAAAATGTGCTGTACAATTGCTATATTCTCCCCAGGCTGAACTAAGTCCATTACTCTACCCCAGCAAGCAAATTCAAGTTGAACTCGCCTGCAACATTCATCACCTGTCTAGAAATGAATGCAGAGGAACTCCAATGCAGGGAATCTGGAGAGGAGAAACTCTAAAGGCTCTTTGGATGTGACTCTGAGTGCTGAGTAGGTGGAGAAGGAAAGCCATTTCTATTCCAGTTATCAAACATGCTCTTAGGGAAATTCCTTCTACAGCTTAATTCATTTAAAAAGAAAACACCTTTGCTTCCCAGCTTTCAAGAGGTTTTGGCATCCTTTACAACCAGCGCAGTCAGTTGTTCCAGAATCAACAGTTTTGGTCAATGACTGACAAGGGAGGGCTGCTTTGCCCCAGTGCACCAGGGAGAAACCAGCAGACATGTGGCAGACACCTTATTTGCACTGGTGGGGCTAACCCAGCCTGCGAAAGGTGAGCTGGCAGGATGTTAGCACACACTGCACGCTTTGACAAAGCCCTGGTGATGAGAGAGCTGCTGGCATCCAGAGCAGTCTGGCCCAGGGGGAAAGTCTCTCCCTGTTGCACCAGACCATTACTACTAATGGGGCAAATTTCAAAATGAAAACTACAAAAAAGCATCTCCCCCTGCTCCAGGCAGGGGTCAGAATATACAGTGCTTAAGCTGGAAAGCTGGCATGGGTGCTGTCCTTAGGAGGGGAAACATAAAAGGAAGGGAAACATAAAAGGAGGCAGATAGTGGAGATGTGCAAAAGCCCACACCCAGGTCTCTGAAAAGCTGCTACTGATGGCAGTCCTTGTCAAGTGACTCCAATCATATAAGCAGACATGAGGCTCATAGCTGCCCTTTTTTTTTTTCTTTCTTCCTTTGCAACAGGCTGTGTTATTTCTCTTCCCCATTGCCAAATGCCATCAGTGATCAATATGTTAACATCAAGCACAAAGATTTGGGCTGTCTGAAGCCAAGCAGGACCCTCATCTAGGGAACACTCTGGAGCTATTTAATAAAGTTTAGAGACCAGAGAAGCATCCAGGCTTTCCCACCACAGTAGGAGAAGATGAAATTCTTTAATTGTTTGTGTTTGAGTGAAACTCATATAAAAAGAGGATTTGGGATTCTGAGGAAGCTTTAGAGCTGAGTCTGACCTTAAGCTGTGTTTTTGCTCAGCATCGCACGCTCTCACACTGTGCTCCCAGCACCCACTCTGGGAACACAGCCCTCACATCCCTCTTACTTAGGCACACGGCAGGATTCAGGAAGGCAACAGTTATTTTATCATATAGTTAGTTCAGGATCTTTTGGGGCCTGTGGTCCAGGGAGTGTAAAAGAAGCTGTGCCTCTCATGGGCAGATAAACACACAGACATTCTGCATCCCATTATGGCTCAATTCTCCAGTTATGCAGTAGTCACAAAGTGGTTTGGATCCCAGATGATTTCTCCTATTGGGTTATCTCCCTAACCCGAATTTCAGCTCATCTGCAATGTTTAACCTACTCTTCTCTCATTGTACTCCACAGTGGTCAGACTTTTCCAAAGAGCAGTAAAAGGAATAGACAAATCAAGTTCATCTTGTGGATTTGGCTTTGAAGACAGAAATCTCATAGGATGAGCAATTTTCATAGTTTTCTTCTCATTCAGGGTTGAAGTTCTGTGAGCCTGGTAGGTTTGGCTGCTACTTGAACTTGAACAAGGTCCTACCTGCTTGAGATTCAACCCAAATTTGGAACTAGCAGTGACAACGTAAGGTTACGAGCAGAGCAGCCAACATTCCAGATGCATACTGGAAATGACAGGTGAAGGATCTGAATTTCCTAAACCACAGACCAACTCATTAATGCTGTAGTACACCTGTGTGACATCTCTCAACCTTGGTAAAAACAAGCTAGTTTGGGGTGTTGTTTGTTTAAATTGACAGATAAGGGGACCACTGCAGGCTGTTTTAATTATTTTAAATCTTGAAAATCCTTACAGGGTAGGAACTCTCTCTTCCACCCTTCTTCACCTCAATCAGAAGCGACGAGCAGAGATTACGGAGATGGCTTTTCCTTGCAGGCTCCGTGGATTCTGGTGTTGATCAAGATACTGTAGCTTTGGGTAGAAAATATAATAAAAGTTGTGGTACAAGCACAGGCTTGAAGATGAAACACAGAACAATTTCTTTGGCTCAAAAGATGCCAAGATGCTTGGTCTCAAATGTCAACTGTCACAGAGTAAATCTCCTGATGAGGAGACCACATAACCAAAGTGACAACAGAGGGGAAAAAAGTCATGACAGGACTGAGTGGTTACTTCTTTTCCCCAAATTATCCTATTTTTACCTGCTTTAACTCTATGAGGAATAATTAGAGACTGGGGCGTTTCAGTCTGGGAAGTAAACAAGTGAGAGAATGTAACTGAGGTCTATAAACTGCCGAGTGGTGCTGGCAAAGGTGATCAGGAACAATTGTTTACCCCCTTTTCTGGCAGAGTTAGGGAGCAACCAGGGAAACTAGGAGTAGGCAGAGTCAGAACAAACAGAAAGCAGCATCTGAGCAGGGTACGCTAAAGCCTGGCCCCACCAAGTCTCTGTTTTGAAAAACAATCCTAAAGAGGGTTACCAGCCCTGACGAGGCCTGGTTGAACAAGCACCAAATTTCTGCATGCTTAACTGAAGTGCAGGGAACCTTTGTGAGAGGTTGCCTCAGCTGTTGGGAAGGCAGATGCTTTCATTCAACCCTAAAAAATTAATTTTAGACCGTTTGTTTCCTGGAAGTGACATACAAGTGGGTTATGAGCTTTCCACCAACAGTGGATGACAGCAATACTTAGTAGTTAGAGCATGGCATAAGTTGGTTCAAATCCTCATGCTGCAATCCCAGTTTTACCACTAGTTTATCATATGGCGTTACAAAAAACATCTAAGGCCTTCACACATGAAGGGCACCAAACCAGCAACAGCCAAGGGCCTGTGGTCTAAAATGTGGCCCAACTTGTCAGCTTCTAGATGAAAATGACAGCCCTTGCCTGCAGGTATCTCAGGAGGACTTCACCTAACACTGCAGAGGTTGAGAGATGCCCAAATATTCATTGTGCATATTTAGGTCAGACTGAGTAGATTGACCCCCAGCTTTTCAGGGCAAGTTGGCAAAAGAAAGAACCATCTGCAAACTGAAAAATGCAAACACAGAGGGGAAAAAAAGTTCCATTTTGCATTCTGAAAGGAAATGCAAATTTTAATTTATTTTTTTTCCCCACTTGAGCTTCAGTGCCAGTCTGCTCTGATTCTACACCTTTTGGCACAGGAATGAAACCAGTTTAAATTCAGTAACTGCCTAAGGAATGCTCAGGCTTTCTGAAGGCCCAGCCCACTTGGTTAGCTGTATTCCTGAAACAGAGAAACAGCAATCTTTCTACTTTTAACATCAATAACACCAGTTATTCTCCCAAAGCATTATTATCAACAATTCTTTGCTATATTTACAAAGAAGCAGGGCTATTCTTAGAGAAAACACTAAAAAAGCCATTTTATTTAGCTTTCTTGGCAGTTGCACAAAAATGTAAGGAATGTAGTCAGTTAAAAACATCAAATCCCCAGCACGAGCCTATAAGAGCTTTCTAATGCATATTTACAGTATAGAAAGCAACCACTTTCCTGTTTTGTAGAACAAACAGGGAACCTCTTTCCTCCTAGCTGTTCTTGAAGCCCAAACATTAAGTTTGACACAGAATGCTGCTTTTAATGGTGTGGGTTGTAAACTTTTAATGCCTAGAAAATGGGACTTTATACCACAGCCTTCTTTTCCTAAAAAGGAATCAGAGGCAAATTTTACTGCTGGTTTTAGGAAAGTTCTGCATTGTCAGCCCAGGGTGTCTAAATACTCCTTTAGCCACAGCTTGGTTTGCTATAGGGAACAGCAGTGCTAACATCTTCCATGCTGCTCCTTGCTGAGGCAAGGACATGCACCCCAGAGAGGGAGGGAGGATCTGCTCAAGTCCCACAGTGTCACTGGAGAAAAACACTGTATTCCCACAGGGACCCAGCTCAGTGTGGGGACACTGGAATTTGGGAACACAAGCAGGGCACCTCACCCCTCTTCCCATATACGCAGCAGCATCCCTGTGCTTTGCTTCAACCCCTGAATACCATCAGGAAACAAGCCTGTCTTAGAGGCATTACTTACTGTTAAGGAAGGAGACTGTGTGGCACATCCAGGTCACAGCTTTCCTGGTGATGCTGAAAACAAAACAAAACAAAACAAAAATTTAAAAAAAAAAAAAAATTAAAAAAAATCCCATGGGTTGTTCCTCCAGGTTTAAGGAGGACTTGATGGGTACAGCTCTTACCTGGTGAAAATAGGCAAATGCCAACAATATTACTTGTATTGCACAAAGCCCCAAAGCTTTCCAAATGGACACAACACCACCTCCTTTAAATAGACTTTGAAGTCTATTCCCCAGGGAAATGAAGGAACTCAAACTTTTGGGATTTTGGGAACAATCCTTCAAAGCTAGGGATGCAGATATGCAGTTTCTCCCTCTTTTTCAGCTATAACTCAAAAATCCCTTTATGTCTCCCCCAAGTTTGCCTCGGTTGGAGGCCTCTTGGTCTCCTGAGCCAGCTTGAAGTTAAAAATCTGGAAAGGCTCCAGATCTCATTCCCACACTTCAAATTATCTCAGATCTCCTAGGTTAGAGTGAGACTGGAATCAACCCCCTCTATCCCCTGTCCTCTGAACCATATCACTACTTGTTGCAATTCAGGTGCTAGCAAGCCTGCTGGTTAAGATTATGTTTTCACTGGGTTCCTCCCGAACCTGTCTCAGGGAGGTGCTAAAACTGCCTTTGAAGCACTCTACAAGTTTTTGTTTTCATAACTAGTATTCATTGTATTTACTGAATTTCTCTAGATTACTACTTTTTTTTTTTTTCTTATCCTTATTGACAATGATCAAAAAGGACAAATTCATTTCCACTGAACTTGTGCTGCAAAACTGGAAATGAGTTTGGCTTCCTTTGCCCAAATGGTGTTGGCCAGAGCCCTGAGAGTTTCACCCTCCTCCTAACCAAGAGGGTGGTTTTCCCCTCCAGCCATTCAAATGTGCCACAGCCCTGATGTTGCAGTGGGAAACAAACACAGCATGGAATCGTTTTGCAGCACAAGATGCCAGGGTCTGACAAATTAGCCCATCATGATGCCCTGCTGCTCTGTTGGCAGGTGCCACAAAGCACCAGGAGAGCAGCTTGGCTCCTGCCATGGCACAAGACAATGCCAGGTCAGGGATGAATCCTAAAACAGTCCATAATCCCACAGCAGTGAAGAGACAAGGCCTAGGGGAGTAATCACTCCTTGTGGCAAATGATGCAACACCAACCAGGATTTCTATGGGCTTTTGTGCTTCATGCCATAACCATATGCTTCTCTTTCTATTTCAGAGCAATCAGAACTGAGCAAGTCCTCATCTGAAGAAAACTAGCAAGAAAATGACCACACTTGAAGGGAACAAGAGGAAACCAGAGACTCAGGCCCTTTGGCTCCCACTGTCATGTAACAGTTTCATCATTGCAGGAAGTGTCAATAAGATACCAACAGGGTAAACAATTGTCAGACAGATTTTCACAGAGCCAGTTGACTGGACCATGGCTGCTTTGTACATAATGCCAATGCAGTGTCATTTCTAATGGGGGAATTTATACAGTGTAATTATGTCAGAATTTGCTCCAGGCTACACACTGGTGCATTATAAACCTGGCCATTGCCGTGTGATTAGTCAGAGCTTTAAATAACACTGAGAGTAATTATATCAAGCAAGGAGAAGAAAAGTGGTGCATTCCAGTGCTTGCCACATACCAGTCCCTGAAGGGGGTTGGCTAACGATGATGTCCCCTTTATTGCTGGAAGTTTTGATACCTTAGGCCACATCCTGACCACCTGACTCACAAACGGTTTAAGGACCCTCTTAGTTTGGCCCCTGTAATTATGGAGTGGAGGGGACTTTATGGGATTTACGATAAGATTCCCAGATGATTGAATGTAGATGCATGCGATTGAAATGCAAAGTGTGTGGAGGCTGCCACACTAGTAGCCCCATGGCCAAAGGGGCTTTGCATCAGAGAGATCTCTGTTGCATGCTTGTAGGCATAGGTGGATGTCAGGCATCTTGTCACCAGCAGCCTGAGGGCTTAGGACTCATTTTCCTCCTGATGGTGGCCTTGGAATGAGCAAGGCTCCTCCAGCCCTGCATCAGCTGGTGTCACATTGCCAGGGCTTTGCAAAAGTGAGGGCTCCATCCAGGAGGGACAGGAGAAAGATCTAAATTAGGAAGTGATCACTGGACTAAGGGTGAGCTCATCTCAGGGTTATGTGATGCTCTGATTTTGCATTTTCTGTCAGAAATCAGCCAGTTATCCTTAGATGCCCATTTCTCAGAAAGAAAAAGCAGATGCTTTGCTCTCCAAGTCATGCTAAGCTTCAGTCCTGTGAGGGGGACAAAGCAGGCTGTTATCTGCCTTGCTTTGGCCCTGGGGAGTCCCTCCCCTCAGGACTGTTGCAAACTATTCCAGTTTGTAGCAGCTCCCCTGAGGGCAACTGGGAATTGTCATTGCACAACTCAGTCCTGCCTTCATTCTTTGCTCACGTAGGGTGTTTTCCCTTCACTTTACCTTCTCTTTCCATTCAATCACCAGTTGGACCTGAGGAGGTGATCCCTCTCAAGAGCTCATGGGATCTGAAACATCTGAGATGTTGCAGCCCAAGTCTGCTGTTGCTGGTGCCTTACAGCATCTGCTGCAGAGGAGGCCGAGACACTCAAGCAACCGGACAGACACTTTTAGAAACTGGGTGGATAATTCATGAGAAATCCCCACTACTTCTGCTTCTACCTGGCCTGAAGAGCTAGAGAGACGAACAACTACTTGTGGCATTTCTGCTTTTGTCTGGGATAGGAATTAAACGAGGCACTAGGTTGACAATAGAAACAACAGAATGGTGAAGGATTAGCCAAAACTTTTCAAACCTCAGCCAAAAAAGTTTCCTTTGGTTTTATGAGCAGACATTCAGAATATTTTTCATTTGCTCTGGACTGATTACCCTGCCCCTTCCTTTGCCCCAACGACCTAAGCCCTAGGTTGTGCATCCTATTTCAGCTGCAGCTGAGCTCTGTGCAGAGGTGTCTGCCCACAGCTGCTTTTCATGGCTCCCATCCAGAGGTTGCCACCTCTTCTGGTTTGCCAGCATAACTATTTGTGTTATCAACTATTTGTGTCATCACTTCCCCAGCTTTATCAAAATAGTTCTGCTTACAGAAGAACTATTAATTAAACGGACTTTAAAATACAGAGCCCACATGGGTCTTCACTGGGGTGGGACTAAGAGAAGGGACTGTAAACCAATACATTCAGGTCAACACCTTGAGCAAGACGCAGGACAAACGTGCACTCAAGATATATATGAAGCAGCATTTAAAAACTGGGGCTGGAGGCAGCAGCCCTGCAGCATCCCTAACTAACCTCCCTGCTGAGCACTGCTGTCCTAAACGGCCTCCCTCTGCTCTGCTCCCTTTCTCATTTGATCCTGTAAAGAATTGCCTCAAGGTGTTGAGCTGGTATATAATGAACACAACCAAAATTACTTTCTTTTTGCTGCTCAGCATCCTAAATAGGCTCAGAACAAGATCCACTGAGCCCCAGACCCAGGGTGGAGGCTGCTGTGCAGCCACAGCCCAGATACATGAGCTATGACAAGGTGTGTCTTTCTAGGTCTTAGTCTCCAAATCTACATTGCCAAGCTGCTGTGAAAATAAAAGATGCTGTGGGCAACAGAGCAGGGAATTGAGTAGAGGTAAATTTGAGTTTCAAATGAGAGACAGAAGGGGAAGAGGTGAAGAATGAAGGGTGGTGAGAAAGGAGATGCATTTTTTGAACAAAGCACCAGTGTTTTATGGGAGAGGATTTCTCCTGAGTTCCCTGAAGTCTGATAATTTTACATTCATTCTGGATGGTGGTAATTCCTAGTGATTTTAGCTCATGTCATCAAGTGTTCTAATGGAGCCAACCTTGTAAAACTGCTGTGTTTATCAAATGTGCAGTCACATATATGCACACGTTGTGTGTATCAGCTATGAAAAAGGAAGTAAAACCCAACACCCCAATCAAATTTTCCATCTGAGGTGCTTTGCCTCAATGTTAAGTAGTTCAAAAGTATAAAAAAAACCCCAAATATTAGGTGATAAGTAAACCAGTATGTGGTTGGTTGGCTTGCTGTGATTTACCTTCAGCACCACCCTGGTCTGGAACATGTGGACGTTCACCTGGATTTGGTGAACCCTCACCCACAGTGAAGGTGGTGTTGGCTTAATATTGCCAATGTCCCAGGGTATCCAGCTGTTTCACCTAACAAAAGGGTAACCATGCAAGACTTCACTCTGACCTACTTACCTGCTCCACCCCACAGCACTGCTGGGCATGGCAGGTGGGGGATGCTCCAGTCTTCAACTGTGCTGGTGAGCTGTGGCTCTGAGGACCTTCTTCTGGCTGGTCCCATCCCTGTCCTGGGACAGCTCAGGAAAGATTTCAGGAATGTCCCACTTGTTCCAGTTTCCCCTGCTTGAAGAAGAAAGAGAAGTAACTTTTCTTACATCTTCAAGAGTCTATTAATAGTTGCAGAAGTCACTGCACTGTGGCAGCTGGGGCAAAGCAAAACTCCACTCCACAGGACCTTGTACTTGAGAGAGTTAATAGAACAAAAGACAAGCCACGAACGTATGTGGGCACAGATGCCTCACAATACAGTCCTGCAGGGGAGTGAGCAAAGTCAGCCAGGCTCTGGCTCTGGGATGTATCAAATTATTTTGGTTCCTTTGACATGGAGTTGGTAGGAACAGCAAAGCTGAGGGATGCATGGGCTGTCAGAATTGTAGAATCATGAAGGTTGGAAAATATCTTAAATATCATTGAGTCCAACTATAATCCAGCTTCTACGACCACTATACTACATCCTGAAGCACCACATCTAAAATCTTCTTGAACATGAGATGGTCATGTTCAAGAACCACCACCTCCCTGGGCAGCCTGTTCCAAGGCCTCACCACTCTTCCAGTAAAGAAATTTTTCCTAATATCCAATCTAAACCTCTCCTGGAGGTTTCCTCTTGTCCTAATGCTTGTCACTTGGGAGAAGAGACCAACACCAGCCTCTCTACAACCTCTCTTCAGGTAGCTGTAGAGAGCAATAAGATCTCCCCTGAGCCTTCTCTTTGTCAGATTAAATAACCCCAGTTCCCTCAGCCTCTCCTCATACGACACACCCTCCAAACCCCTCACCAGCCTCTGCACATGCTCCAGGACCTCAGTATCTTTCTTATTCTGTGGCACCCAGAATTGAACACAGTACTCAAGCTGTGGCCTCACCAGGACCGAATACAGGGGCACAATCACTTCCCTACTCCTGCTGGACACACTGCTTTTGGTACAGGCCAGGATGCCATTGGCCTTCTTGGCCACCTGGGCACACTGCTGGCTCATGTTCAGCCTGCCATCCACCAGTACTCCCAGTTCCTTTCCCACAGGGTTGCTTTCCAGCCACTCTTCCCCAGGCCTGTAGCGTTGCTTGGGATTATTGTGAACAAAGTGCAGGACCAATCACTTGGTCTCATTAAACCTCATCCCCTTGATCTCAGACCATTGATCCAACCTATCCAGATCTCTCTGCAGAGCCTTCCTTGCCTCCAGCAGATCAACACTCCTACTCAATTTAGTGTTGTTTGCAAACTTGCCAAGGGTGCACTTCAGGACTTAAAACCTCAGACATAATAGAACACTTGAAGTTCCACCTCAACATGAGGAAAAACTTCTTTACTGTAAGAAGGGTGATGGAGCACTGGAACAAGATTGCCTGAAGAGATGGTGGAGTTTCCTTCTCTGGAGACATTCAAGACCTGCATGGATGCCTTTCTGTGTGACCTGCCCTAGGTGATCCTGCTCTGTCAGGGAGGTTGGACTTGATGATCTTCAGAGGTGCCTTCCAAACCCTGACATTCTGTGATAAGACTCTCATCATGGACTGTACCAGAGTTGTGAAGCCCCAAAGAAGGTGGGTTCAGCTGAATATGGAAAGGACACAGCCTCTCTTTTGCTTGCCCTTCTTTCACCATCTCTGTCACCTTTCCAACATCACATTTCTCCTGTTGCAGGGAAGCCAGTGATTTTCAGGAGCAGCGAGGGGAGGGCCAGCACTTTTGGGGTGGGAATCTCACATGTGCCCAGCTGCAGCCCCACAGCCACCTGCACCACTATCACTGAACTCAGGGGGGGCTGTAGGATCTGGGAGGTGACACTGAGCATCCCCATGGAGACTGTGCCAGTGAGGGGATGGAGCTGGTGCCTGCACCAGATCTGAGCAAGAGAAAAAAAAAGTGAAAAATAATTCCTATATTCTCCTATAGTAAAATGGTCTAAAAAGTTCATGGAAGTAGCTTTGCCCCTTCTCTTGAGCTTTTCTGAAAAGCTTTTCTGTTGTTTTGGGTGTTGGAAGATTAAAACGATGAAGTGATGAACAAGATGTTGGGATGAGCTGGGGTGGCCGGGTGGGACTAGGAGAAGGGATGAGCCTAGAGGAGGAGGAGAGCAAGGAAAATGCACACTGGAGAAAAAGGAAGAAAGATTGGTGGAGGGAGAAGGCCGTGGTGTGGCAAAGAGACCTGTTCAGCCACAGCACCCTGGGAGCCGCAGCCAGAGCCGCTCGCTCCCGGCCCCCAGCCTGGTCCAACTGCAACAACATCTGTTACACTTGAGCTCTGCTTGGTTAGTGGCATGTTTGTTTAATTGTGGGCCTGGTTTGTTATTTTGATTCCCATTAGGAAGCTGAAGAAAGGAGGAGGAGGGTGTTTTCATTCTGGGGAGCGTTTTGCCAGGACAATGAGGTTTTTTTCCATGGCACTGGGTAGTCAGGACTAGCTGTGCTGCTCCTCCAGACAAGGCAGACGCCTCTGAAGCCCATTGTTCAACCTGATGCATTAAGGGCTCACACTTGTACTTTTGGCGCTGATCCCCCTCTCCCATTGTGTGAGCAGAATGGGCTGAAAAAGGAGAGTCTGCCCTCTTTATCTGGCAGCAAGAGAAGG
>NW_009953928.1:380932-393075 GCF_000747805.2 Chaetura pelagica | reverse complement strand
GGTGGTGGCTTTGAAAGCTTCTCTGGTCACTCCCAGGAAAGTCACCCAACTTTCACTCTCTGCTGTAGCTTCCTTGGCCTCCCTCCAATTTTCCCAAATTCATCACAGTATTTTGGAAAAATGACTTCTTCCTGCCTGACTATTCAGCCTTTTTGTTTTAATAAAATAAAAACAAAACAAGAGAGAGAACTGTTGAAAGGAACACTTTCTAGTGCTGGACTGACAGCCCTGAGGACCAGTGCTCTCTGCCATCAGGAGCAAACTCCTGTGCCACTGTACCTCCCAGTAAGGCATGTTTCCACTGGATTTGAACAAACTGGGGTGCTGTCCAAGGGTTTACATGATACTGATGTCTCTTTTCTATGCCAGGGTGATCCTTTGGCTTTGTTCAAGCCTCCAGAAAGGCTTTGGGCTTGTAAGATGAGTTGACATATGCCCTGTTGTGCTTGTCTCGCTCAAAGGCAGGAGAGATGACCAGCTCTCTGACTCAGCATCAAGCACAGACCTATATAATGGTCTGACAGAAGAAAGCATGTCCTAGCAGCAAATGGGATAAAAGAGCATCAGGAATGGCATTGGGTGGACAAGACTTTGTACAGTACAATTCTCATGCTTCATCATTGCACAAAACTAGAGACTCCAGCTCAAACCATTGGACCCAGACTTTGTACCTACTCCAGCATCATGCTGAACTCATAAGGAACATTTCAGACATCATCTTAGAAAGCAAAACAAAAATCCCATTTTCCTTAAAATTATGGATAGATTTATAAAAATTAGCTGAGCATCACAAGCTTAAGTATAAACTTAAATTAGTAAACAGGCAATACAAACAGAGCCCTGACTTTGCAAACATTTACATATGCAAGAATCCTGGGCACTCTGCACTCCAGGGGAAGGATCATGTCTCTAAACATGCTTATGCAGACAAGGGTCTGCCAGGACTAGACTTAGTGCTGTATTTGGGGTGTGTGCTGTCCCCTCTTACAGCTGGACAGCAGGGATCAACTACTGACCAGACTCCATTAACAGAAATAAAATGCCTTGGATCCTAAGTAAGCTGGACAGAAACATCAGAAAAACCTGGGGAAAATATACAGTCAACTCAGAAGAGAGATGCAGATGACTACAAAAATGCTTTCCACCTTCAGTTTTGCGGGCTCCAGTGTCCAGCCCTGCTTTGGTGGGACTGTGCTCCATGTGCCCAGTCTGTTCTCCAAAGGAGGACCCAGCCATGCATAGGTGCATCATATGAACCCCAAACATCACCCCCAGGCCTCTTGGGTCCAAGTTGCCTCTAGAAAAGGACTTACCTTGGCTGCAGTTGCGGGAATGCATGTGATTCTATGGTTGAAACCTGCACTCTGGTCACACCTGGGAGCTTCTCCATGCCAGCAGCATTCAGACCCTGGTGTTTCAGGGGAGATTTGGGCAGAGGACTGTTGTCCCTTTCACATGGCTTTAGGAGTGCAGGGTCTGACCTGGGGAGGAAAGTGGGACATTTCAATGGACTTCTTACCCCAGCACCTCAAAGCCACTTACATGTTTCCATGTTATGGTACAAGCTTTACACAATTAGAAGTCTTGCTACCAACTATTAAGACTCACTTTACCAAGCGAATTCAACTCTGATTAGATGTCTTGCCCATTAGAAACTGTAGCTTCCAGCCCTTCAGATAAAGAAATACCCATGGGCAATGGAGGACTTGTGAGGTTTGCCTGTTTCTGAGGGCCCATTTCTGCTGGCCTCAGCTATACAGCCACGCTGGCAGGGCACAACTCTCTCTTCCTTCCAAACATGTGCCTTTCATGTTGCAATCACCATCTTGCCATGCCTGCCTCAGTGCACAACCTCAAGGGAGAGGAGGCACCATCATATCTGCTACCTTCACAGAGCAGCAATCCTCAATGACCCTTGCTCTCCACTAGTATCAGCCAGGTGAAAACAGCAGCGTCTTCCCGTCGCTGGAGCCGCACACGGACAGACTGACCTGATCCAAACCTTCCCTCTGCAGGGCACAAATCCAGCCTCAGCTTTTGCCTGCCAGGCTCACTTGAATTTCTGTACAATGTGAGATGCAGTTTGCAAACTCATTCCAGGGCAGAAGCCTGTGGGTGCTGCCTGCGTGGATGCTTTAAGCTATGGAAAGTAAACTAGTTTGGGATCTGGTACTAAACTGACTTTCCGGGACAGGCTGCAGCTCCCAGCTGCTGGGGCACCAGCTTCAGCCTCAGCTGGTGACGAGGGGACATCAGCACAACAACCCGCGGTCAGAGGCTCGACAGCACTGCAACTTAACTTGATTTTAAGGTCTGCATGGAATGAATATTAAAGCAAGGTCTCCGTGCTGCAGGGCTAACTGAGCCAGGAGACTCGGTTACAGAACAAGGGTCCATTAGTGCAGAGGCAGAGCAGATGCTATCTAGCTGTGGTATTATCCCTCGCTGCTCTAACTTCGCTTTGGACAGTTAAGATCTTGATGACATTATGAGCCAGGCTAGGGGCAAACTGTGGCCACAGCCAGATTAATAGCACAGGCAGGGCCTGACTGGGGAAGGGCTCACTGCTCATACACTTGCTCACTGCTGCTGCTGCTCCTCTCCTGGACTTCCCTGTTCCTGCCCCACAGGGATGCCCTGTACGTAGCCCTACCAGAGCCATCCTTGCAACCCACCACGCTGAGCTAAGGTGAATGTAAATAAAACCACTAAGGAAAACGCACCAATTACATTTCCAACCTGAGCGAGCAAGAGGCAGAGAGATGTTCATTCCCTGCTTTGCTGGGGGAAAAGTGCGAGGCAGGACAGCCCTGCCGGGGGGTCCGACCCAGCACCCCCCCCAGCCAAGTCCCGACCACCCTCCAGCCGAGGGGCGTGTGATGTTTGCTTAAGCTCGGGCTGGTTTCACGTTTTCGCAGTGATATGATAATTGCGTTTAGATAGCTCTGTCTCTCTCTGCTGGGCTTTTCACACGGCTCTCCTGGCCCCCAGCAGGGCTCATTTAAAAGCGGCTCCGCTCTCAAAGACACGCTGCGATGTTTTCAAAAAGCAACAACCAGCGGTGGCTCTCTGGAAGAATAACAAAGGGACCCAATTACAAGCAAATGTGTTGAAGGGTCCCAGGGCCGTCTGTGGGCAAATTAGGGCCAATTAAAGGTCAAAATGATTTAAGGTATAAGGACAAGAGAGAGAAGGGAAACAATTGGTCAGATTCCTGCACAGAATGAGCGTCTGCTGCTCAGTGGAAATATGTTTCAGTGCCCAAACTGTGGATAAACGTCAGAGTTGGAGTTCTGTCTGATTTCTGAGGTGGGTAATTTGTACTTTCTGTTCCATCCATGCTTGGGAAAGTGCTCCATGTGCTCACAGTCAGCAGCCCACCTCTGCTGAGCCCTGCTGGGGCCTGGCTCATGGCAGCCCCAGTGGCCTCCGTGCAAGTTCGAGCCCTGTGGCCGCAGCAACCAGACAAGTTTTACTGTCACTCACAAGCTGTGAGGGGGGTTTGCATTGGTTAGCACTGCCAAGGGGCAGAGGGTTCTTCATGCAATACTTGCTTCTCCAGGCCCCACTGGCAAAGCCGTGGCTGGGGCATGGACAGCAATTAAATCAGGTTTACTCATATCAGCCCAAAGTTGGGGATTTTCTTCAGAAAAGTGCTGCATGCATCTGAGAGCCAGATGAGTCCCCAGGGGAAACAGTGACCTGCCATGCTATGTGACAGCACTGTCCCATCTCCCCTGCTGCAACTCATTACAGCTCTGACCTCTGCCTGGAATCCTATTGGCTCCCAGACCTGCCAGCACATCCATGGGTGAGCTGACCATGGTTGTTTTGAGTGGAAGTGCTGCTGACACTTTACACACACCTTTGTGCAAAGGTAGCTTGAAAAGCAGAAATGGACATAGCCCTGAGATTCAGAGGCTGAGTGGTAATGCTTGACTGCCTCAGTTTGCTTTTCTTGTTTGTTTGTTGTTGGTTTTTGTTGTGTGGTTTGTTTGGGTTTTTTCAGCATTAGTAGAGAAGAGTCTTTGGGCTGATGGTTCAGAAACGTTGTACTCAACTGAGGCTCACAACCCTCCCGTGTGAAACTGCCCTTCCCTCCTGCTACTCATGCATCAAAGGGAAAAGCAACTTTCCCCTGAGCCAGTGGCAGAGCCTCCCTCACTAGGACATCAGTTCCCATGCCCACATAGACAAGATCAACTTCATCCACCTGACAAAGCTGCAATCTCACCCAGAAGTGGTCAAGTACATAAATCTGTGAAAGAGTTGAGGACTTCATACTAAGTTTCCTTCCAGGATTAGTCTCTCAGCCTGCAGCCAGCACAAATACCCTAGCAGTGCTGCAACAAAGACAACATGATAAATACTTTCACCAGATCTATTTAAAACCAGAGAACAAGTTCAGCCTGCTGGTTTCTGTTGAATTTCAAATTAACATTATGGAGCAGATAGCTTTCTCTTGTCATTTTATCCAGAAACAAAGAAGCCTGGAGAAGGTTCGAACTCCTGCCTGTTCCTCTGCATCTGCTCTGGTTCACCATGGGTGCTTTAACAGTGAATGCTGGAGATCCAAAGCAAGGAGTGCTCTACCTGGTGTGGGAGGGAGGGATGGCAGCAGGTGGCTGGACCCTGGTGAAGTGGGCACTGTAGGGTTTGGGTAAGCAAAGCCACACAGGGAGATCCAGGTCTCATTTCAGATTCATCTGCCCATCACTGTCACATTTTAGTAATAGACAGAAATGTAAAGAGGTAAAGCCATGTGTTTTTTTGTTCTTTTTCTTTTTTTCCCTTCTTTTTCCTTTTGTCTTTTTTCCCCCACACAAAGAACAGAAGGACTATTTGAAAAAAGTAATCTGGATTTAGATTTCCCACATCCCTGGGGTAGAGAAGCACAGAAAATCAGGAGAAAGGCTCCAGGCAAGAAAAAAGCCTCAACATAACATCTTGAATAGCCCGTGGTGCTGGTTGGCTTTCTGTAAGAAAGCAAATAAAACCATTTGGGAAGAAATGGCACTACCAATATTTGTAACCAAATATTAATCATCCTATGACATCTTCACCATCCTCTGTCTGAACTGTTCAGTAAGAGCTAATTATTGGTGGCTCATTTCCATGCAGACTTGCTTAAAAAACCCATAAACAAACATAACCCCCCCCCAGTTTAAAACCATGGTATAAATATCTCTAAAACATCCAGCCCTGTCCCATCTCATCCTTCCCCCTTCCTACCATCTGCAGCTGGAAAAAAAGAGACCATAAAGCAGTTTTGTGCAGTCACATGTAAATCCCCTGTCTCTCTTAAGGGAGAGATTAGCCTGTTAACAAAGTTACCTTGTCACCTACCCTGCTTAATCCTTGCATTTCAAAGTGTAATTTTATTGAGCGCCTTGGAGCTAAAATCTGGTCTGTTATTTATTTATTTATGCAGTTTAATGGTTCCCTATTTTTTTTTTTTTTCATTTTTTTTTTTTTTAAATTCCCCCGGAAAAAAAAAAATTTTTTTAATTTTTTTTTTTTCTTTTTTTTTTTTTTTAAATTCCCCCGGAAAAAAAAAAATTTTTTTAATTTTTTTTTTTTCTTTTTTTTTTTTTTTAAATTCCCCCGGAAAAAAAAAAATTTTTTTAATTTTTTTTTTTTTTTTCCTTGCTGAAACCAGCGACTTTTGGGAAGGCAGCACCTCTGCCATTTGTACGAATTTTGATGCATTTATTTAACCCTTCGGGGGCTGCGGCAGTGCAAGGACCCCTCCCTCCTCCTCCTCTCCCCACACCTTTCCCACACGACAGTCAGACCGTCTCCACACCGGGCCGGACGGTGCTGCTGCAGCGGACTATCCTGCCCATAAATCTGTCAATACAAAGAGAACAACACGCACACAAAAAATGCAGCTAAAACCAAGAAATGTAGCATAATTACAGGTTCATTACTGCAAACAAAAGCATCCCCCGATCCCACCCCTTTGGCAGGGACGGGAGCAATTCAAACAGGCTCATTATGTAGTTACCTAGCCAGGGTCAGAGCCTCCTGAATAGCTGTTGTGGCTCTGCTTATTATCCAGCCCCGGACGCCGGGAATGTGCCTGGTCGAGCCACGGAGGTGCAGGAGCACTGGGAGCAGCGAGGCTCCAGGTCTGCTGCCCCCTCCCTTACTACCTATTTTGTTATCTCTGTCCTCAGAAGATGATCTGCCTTTGTACTTGCTTTAAAGCATGGTTAGCCACGGCAAAAGGTGCCGGGTTGGCCGCCTTGGAGCCTGAAGTCTTGTGCTTATCTACCCAGTGGGTAAAGCATGAAAAGGGGAGACTGGGGGCAGCAGCAGGCATGGGAATGGGGACAACAGGGGACACAACAGTTTTCTTTTCACTGCCTGCTCCATTTCCCCTCCAAAACTGCCTGCTGCAAGGCTGGATGCTGGCTGGCCAAGGGACACAGCTCCCACAGCCCATTCAGCAAACATCTCTGTGCTTGGAAACAGCTCTCACCCAACCTGGGCTGGAAAAAAACCACAACTTCCCAGTTTATCCTGAATTTCCCATAAGTTGGAGGGAATTCACAACACACCAGACTGGCACATTACCTTGGGCCTGTGGCCAAAACTTTTGCCCAAGACATCTCTGGCCCTATGCAAGCTCATGCTCCATCCTTCCTTCCCTGTACCCCTCCCAGACACATGAGCAGCCCAGGGATGCAGCTGGTCTGCTTTTTGGACATTTCCAGCCTAGGGTCCCTTTCTCACCAGGCCGGGAAGCAGCGTGAAGTCCCCTTTGACACCACATGCCCCTTCCAGAGCCACAGCTTCCCTCTTGGGTGGCTGAAGAATTGAGGAACTCCAAACGGCACCGCCGAATATTCAGGGAACCTGACAGCCCCCTTCCCCTCCGCCTGCAGCAGCGGTGAGCGCCGCGAGCGCACCCACGCCGAGCCTGCCTCCATCTATAACCCAAATGTCAAAACATTTCCTCTTGCAGCCCTATTTGGCTGGTGGCAGCCCCAGTCCCAGGTCCTCCTCACGCTGCTTTTGGGGTCTGCCTCGCTGAGCCATTACTGTCACCGCCCCACTGTGCACAGATAAGAATAGGCTGCTTCTTCTGACTCATTTAGCTAAAACAATGGAGCCACCAGAGGCCAAATTAATCCCTGGTGACTTCAGCAGAGTTACACCAGGCTAAATTTGGTCCCAAGTGCACAGTTAGCACACAGGAAAGCATGGTGACATGATAGACTCTTGGCTCTCCCTCCAAGCCCCCTTCACCAGGGTGACCCTCTCTACTGAGCAGCTGGGTGCTCCCTCTTGGCCACCTCGCTCCTCATGTCTTGCCATTTCTGGGCACTGGGAAGGGCACCCTGTAAGGCAAGAAGCAATTTGTCACCAGAAGTTTTTGCCTGGGGAAGTTCTGTTTCTCTCGGTGGGTAGGAAGAAAGAGCTGGTCCTTCCCACCTTAGGGTTGCAAGAAAATTAAACCCATTCCCTGCAGGCATTCCTCCAGTACTCCCATCCTCCCAATGCCTTCAACAGGTTGAAAGCCTCTCCAGTCTAGCATCCAGTCCCCTTTACAGGCAGACAACAGGCCTTTAAACTCAATCTTTCATCACCACCATCAGTTTTGGGGCAATCACATACCCTCTAGTAACAGATAAGCCACTGAACTACGATTTTTCAGCATATTTGTGTTTCAATTGCTGAGCAAATGTGCCAGAAATCATGCAGGAATTTTCTTTTGCCAACTCTGGGCCAACCAGGCACCCCGGGAACGGGAGGCATCGCCCATCTGCTCCTGCAGCCACGCAGACCTACTGCGCCCAAAAGACAGGAGGGGCAGAAATGGATTTCAAAAAATCATTTTAAAAGCAGCTAACCAGACCTTTTCAAACTCCAGAAGCACTTCCTCAAAAAAATGGTTTTGTGTGTGAGGTGTGAGCAGAGCCTGGATTGCAGAGCTACTTCCACCCGCCGCCCCACAGCAAGGTGTGGGCAAAGCTGCGCCGGGATCCGGGCTTTGCTCTCACTCTGAGAAAACTCCTTCTAACCTCAGAGAGAGAGACTGTGTGTGTGTGTGTTTGTGTGTCAGGAAAAAAAAAAAAAAAGCAGTAATGAAAATGCATCAAATAATTAAAATACAGAAAAAAAAAGAAGAAGGGGGGAACAAAGAGTAGAGTGTGGGACTGGAGAAAGGCTGTGCTCCCTCCCCGTGTTCCCCTGCCCCCTCTGGCTCCACAACCCAGAGCCTTTTCAAACATACAGACTTCTCATTCCTTTGACAATTCTTCAAAGGCTCCATGATTCAAGGGAACTTCCTGTTTCATCACAAAACCTCGCTTTCTTTTCCTCTTCCAGACTATCAAACCCCTCACTAACCAAGCGACGTTTGCCCCGTGTCCGATGACCCTGCCTGCTGCGTGACATTAAAGTTACACTGCTCAAGGTGTTTTGGTCCTTACACTCCCCTTCTGACCCTCAAGTTTACTGCAAACAAAGTCTTGTTAAGCTCAACACTGGAAAATACATTTCCTTCCTCACATGCCCATAGTGGTTGTTCTAGCGTTGCATGGGGTTGCATGTATTATTTTGTTATTGTAGGGTTGCTGGTGACAACTGATCTGCACACTGCTTTGTTATTGTAGGGTTGCTGCAAAATCCTAGGCTCCAGGCCTTAGCTTCATTTATTTATTTTAGGAAAAGGTAGTTTTTAAGGGCTGAAGAAAAAACATGTTTAAAGACATACCAAGACATGGCGAAGAGATGGTGTGGAGAGGAAATCCTGTCAATTCCAGGGCCTTGTCTGCCTGAGCTGTGCCCCTGGAGTGTGGCCGTGTCCTCACCTCCTGCTCTCCTGCAGCCTCCCGGCAGCAACGACCAACTTTTGATACTTGGTATTTTTGAAGTGCATATTCATGTCCCTGTGAAAACAGAACGGCATGAACAACTCTCAAAGACTCGAGTTACTGTAAAAATCTGCACCAGACGTGGGGTTTTAAAGTTCAGATAAAGGAAGAGGTGGAAGGAGAAGGAAAGAGGGGGAGAAGGAGTGAAACACTGAGCTGAATGATGGCACAAGTTGATGGCTTTCAGTGTGCCAGGCAGGCATTGTCACCAGGCAGCATCCACAGCCCTGCCATGAAGTCCCTGGAAAGGCTGTGGGAACCCTCTTCCCTGGCTGCTGGTGGGCAACCAGGTGGTGAAAAAGACTTCAGAAATCATAAACATTCATCCCAGCACCCAGCTCACCTACAGCATCCCCAGAGCTTCCTAAATTTCCTCATTTAGGACTGGTGGCAGAGTCCAGTCCCTGACACAACTCAAGGGCAGAGCACAGCAGCAGTGGTGCACAGGTTCAGCTCCTCACCTTGTCTTCCTCATCTGCTAAGGGGAAGGGGCAAAGAGGTGAGTTTGGGCAACACTGGGAAGGAGCAGAAATGTGCAACAACACACCCTTCCCAGCAGAGCATCCACGGCTCTGTTGTGAAAGGGGAGACCAAGAAGACAATGAAATTAAGGGGAGAGACTCCTGTCAAGCTAAATAATTAAGTCCCAGGGTACATAATTGATGTGCTCTTGATGTGGACCCTAAATCATTTACAAAGCTGGTGTGTAACTTGACATGTGCAGCCCTGGCACTACAACAGCAAGGGACAAGCATCCCCCACAGCAGGGCAGGGGCACCTCTGGCTGGGGTCACACTGCCCAGGGACATTCCCACCAAGGCTTGGCTAAGTCAAGGTGGTCCTCCTGCCTACTCCCACGCTTCCTCAGCTGCTGTAAGTGGGCTGCTCACCACTGAGCCATCCCACTTGCCTGGCTTTGGTAGACAAGAGTAGCTCCACCAACCCACAAGAGAAGTTTGCATGGCAGGACAGGGTACAAGAGGGAGATGCTGCTGTTTCTCTGCTGAGAGTTTTCAACCAACTACATCCAAGCCCAACCAGCTGTATCCTAAATGTCAGCATGAGCTTCCCAGTACCATCTGTAACACATCTACAGGTTTTTTCCCCAGCATCAGAGAGTCAAACTGGGGCTGCCCTGCAGTGTTTGCACATGCTCCGCTGAATACAGGCATTCCTGGCCAGTGCTGCTTGGGAATAGCTCTTTCAAATGGCTTCTGTCCCTACAGCTACACTCATCTGTGCCCCTAACCCAGAGAGATGGAGCAATCAATACACAAATGAACCACTGGAAGAAACAAGGCCACTGGGGATGGGGCTGAGCTGTGGAGATGGCCCCTGGGGGTTCACCGCCTGGGCTGAGGTGGAGGGGACAGACCCTGCAGCTGACTGCACTATCCCATAAGAAAGACATCAATCTTCAAGGCTTTTTCCACTGTCAGTTATCCACAATGCTCCTTCCTGCCCCACCAGTAGCAGAAGTCAAATGGCACCAACGCATCCCTAGTCTTTTTTATTTTATTTTCATTTCCCTTGGTCTTTTTTACACTCCATCATCAAGAAAAGCTGTCTCTGCCCTTCTCATGCCTTCCTGTGACTCTGGCACCTGCCTCGCAGGAGCACCAAACACAACATGAACCTCCTGGGCATCATCACCAGCTTCCCAACCTGGTGGGAAGGCACCCTGAGCATGGAGAAGGAGCACCCAGCCGTCCCAGAGCCCGGCGTGCTGGCTCTGTGCCAAAAAAACCATCACCATTCCCTTCTAGCTGCCCCCTGCTCCCAGTGTTTTGACAGTCGCCTGGATGGGCCGAGTGTGTTAGCAGAGTCACCCGAGCCCCTGCCAGGTCCCCCCCAGCCCGTGCCCACCCCAGGCATGCGCCGTCTGCCTGACACTGCCTACAGACTCTATTAGCTTTGTAATTAAAAACAGCTGTAATCTGATCAGGTGGAGATCACGGTTACAAAATGAAGGAAGCCATTAGCAGGAAATGTTGTGGTTCAGGCAGACATCAAATCAGTTTAAAGAGATTGGATTTCATTGTTTTTATACAGTTACTCCATTACTATAATGCACTGGGTCCATTTAAGCGGCGGGCCGGGAGCAGTGCTCGTAAGGCAGTAGTGACATCTATGTGAAACGAGCGGCATAAGCGGCAAACTCCGAGGAGATAGCAGCGAATTTACACCCCTGGCTCTGCAGCGAATATTAATGCACCCTGAGCTGCCAGAGCCTGGTTTGTCAGGGGTCTGGTTTTCTCACCTCTTTCTCAAGCCCGCATCAGCATTGCTGGTGCCTCCGCGGGGCTGGGGCAACCTCCCCAGCAGGGATCGGCTCCAAGGACCTTTCCTTTCATCCCCCCCCCCCAGCCACAAAACAAACCACGGGTCCAGTTTCTCAGTAGCGAGGTGGAGTGAGAACTGAAACCGCAGCAGCCACATCGCTTCGCTTCCTCCCGGCCTCGTCGCCCCTGTGCAAACACCAGCCAGGGATGGCAAAAGCTGGGAAGTAAAATATTTCGGTTCTCACAAGGGATGTCCACCCTTTTCCTATGTTCCACCCCCTGCTCACCCCCTCCCTGCCCACCCAAAAAAGAAAATAATACAAAAATCAGACTCTGGCCCAAGCACTGACAGCCCAGTGAGGTTCGTGCTGTGACCCAAAAGCCTTTCCATCAGGTGGGGATCTTTGCAAAAACTCAGGTATCTGCAGAAAAATCTGCATCAAGAGGCACAGGATGCCCCCTGCCTTCTCCAAGGCTAATCGTGGTTGCTAGAGGAGTGAGAAGGGTAGAGAAGGTTGGGGATTTATGGTATTTTGGGGTCTGCACACCACCAGCAGGGACAGGGCTGGTGAGATGATCTGGACTGACTTGCTGTGAAAGTGGCATAGCCACAAGTGTTTGAGGTAAGGGCTGAGCTCCTCTGATTTCAGCCAATCCTCAGTGTTTGTGAGGTCCCCCTGCTCCAAGTGTAGGTTGGGCAATTTTTACCCTTGCTTTCTTTCTCCAAAAAAGCCACCTGTGGTACCACAAGGGTTCATTTACCTGCTCCATGTCTTGCAACCTCCTTCCAGCAGGAAAACGGGCAGGGAGGTTTAAGGCAGCAGCTGGTAAAGGGCTCTAAGATAAGCAGGGTGTTAAAGAGATGCAAACATGATGGGAGCTGGCTGCCAGGAAGGGAACTGTGACCATCCCATGGTCCAGCCTGAGGAGTAAAAGGACTCTCCAGGCAATACAAAACACAAACACTCTCTTTCCC
>NW_009953928.1:328894-380556 GCF_000747805.2 Chaetura pelagica | reverse complement strand
TCCCTTGCCAATCTCCTAATCAGAAGATAAAAAGGGGCCTGCAGACAAATGCTCAGGCTGCTGCCTACCCACCACACCAATGTCAGCACTTGGAGCCCACCACTCCAGTCAGAACACTCTTGGTTATTGCTAAGTCCTTCTTGGCTAAAAAATGGTTCTGTCGTCTTTATACTAACCCAGTTCTCATACAAACAGGCAACCTCCTTCCTTCCTTGCCACTGCTTATCCCCTCCATCTCCTGTCCTCCCCCTCTCCCTTCTCACCCCAAACTGTATCAAATGCATCAAAGCCTGAGTAAATTATGTTCCCTTTGACCTGCTGGCAGTGAGCTCAGCCATAGCACATTAAAGGAGCAGAGGCTGAGGTTTCATGGTCAGCAAAGGCAGAGCAGGAACTGCAGGCCTCATCACTGCGTTGCTTTTGCCTTTAGAAGCAAGGTTTTCAGCCAAGTTCAGTGGCACTCAAGGCTGAAGTTTGGGGCTCAGCCTGCATGGGAAAGTGGGGAGTAGCTGTGAAGCTGGGAGGTGATTTCTGAGCAGCCCCTGCAGCCGCCTGCCTGCCCCAGCAGGGAGGTCTGATCCAGCACTGCAGTTGCCACCACCTCCTGCTAACCATCTCTGGAGATAATGGGCTGGAACTGAAGTCCTGGGAGCCACATAAGGTGGCAAGGGCAGGAGCAGCGAAACGGCCGGGCTGGCCAAAGCTCTGCAAACCCCTCTGCTGGTGCAGGCTCGCCTGCTGGCATCTACAGCCCATGTTGGGGTCATTGCAACCTCCCAAAACACTCCCCGTCCGACTGGTTTCCCCAGGCATGGTTTGCACTTCAAGTTTGTTACACTACATGTGCAGTCTGGGCAACCTCATGTAGGTTTGGCTGCAAATGATGCCCATGTCTTTGCTGATGATGGCTGTGTAGGCTACTGCTGGCTGCAGGGAGAACTGGAGCTGGTGAGGCTCAGCAGTAGTGAAGATGCTTTTGAAGAAACATTGCAGACTCCAGCTGGATAAGGCTACCAGTGCTCCTAGTTTCCTGTGAGTTTTCCCTGATGTGCCTGATGTTGTGATGCAGAGGGTGCAGAGCATCAGCACAAGCCTTAGTGCAGCAACCTCAGCACCCCATGCACAGTGACCCGCTGCCAAGAAAGGGAACAAAAACTGGAGAAAAGTGCCTGGCTCTTACATACCAGCTCCAAACAGGATGATGGACTCAAAATGATGGTAAAACACCCTGTTGTCCTTTCAGGAATGGAGGTGTACAGGGACCAACCATCACCCCCCAGCACTGAGGCTGTTCGTGCTCTCTCATCTTGGCTGCAGGGCTGTTTGTGCCGCGGCTCTGGGTGTCGTGCAGAGTTTGGAGCACCCTCCTCTGAAGTCGCAGTGGTGGCCGTGCCAATCCCCAAAGAGGCGGCATCGAATCTGGAGCCTATGAAGCCACTGCCAGCGAAATAAATATTCGGGAATATTTTTAGCCTGCTCTTGTTCAGAGAGAATTTCTTTGTGTCCTTCTGAGGAGCTCGCCGGATCTTTCATCGGTTTGTTTTTCTCATTAGCCGGCATAAGCTTTGTTCTTATTTAATAAAGATTAGGATCTGCTGCCTTCAGCCCTCTCTCTGCTCCTCCGTTAGGCCCGTGGGGGCTCAGGCTGAAGCGACATGTTTGATGTCAAGCTGTGGAAGTTGAAATGTGGGACAGAAGCTGGCCAGGGTCTTGCATTTACTTCCCCAGAAAAAGCCCTGTCCCGAGTTGCTTGTGCCCATCCCTGCCAGTCTCCAGAAAGAACTTCCCCACCAGGTGAGAGGGGAAGGGGATGGGACAGAGTGACTGGAAAGTGCTGTCTGGATTGTCTAGAGGTTTCCAGGCTAGAGCCACTGCAAAGGTCTTGGTCTGAGCTGTCAACAGACAGTGTGGGGGGAAACGGGATGGCTGATACAGGCAAACGTAGCCCATACATAAGCTTAATAAAACAGGAGACGTGCCACAGATGGGGGAACAGCTTCTTCCAACTTCAGAGGGCAGAGAGATGTAAGAGATCTCCCATGCCTTTATGTATAATTGGATTCTCTTAGTTAAGCAAAAAAAAATAATAAAACCTGCTTTTCTTTCTTGAGCTGAGTCATTCCTCAGAAAGAAATGGGTTTAAAACAACAACGAGTATGAACCACAATGAATTTTATGAACTCCCAGAAGAAGGCAGAAGGGTCTTCTGAGCTTTGGAAGTCTGATCTCTGCTGACAGCGCCCACCACTGTGAGCTGCTCTGGTAGGACCATCACTGCATCCAGCCAGGATGGAGGCAGCTGTGTAGCTGTAGAGCTCTGTGGGGACAGGACCTGGTGTTGCATCCCTGGGACAGGGATGGCCAGGGGCCTGAGTTGTGCCTGCAACAAAGGCAGGACCTGTGTCCAAACTCAAGCTCCCATACATCACTTCTTACCCTCTCCACTGCCAACTGTGTGGACTAGCTGGGCCGTTGCTCTGCACCTTGGCTTTAGCCATCCCTGGAGCAAGAGCACATTTACCTTGTGAGAAATGCTGTGGTTACGTACTTGTGGGAACACCTATAGTTAGGTCTAAACAAATCCAGTGCTATTAAAACTGTTATATATTAATGCACTTCTTTTTTAGAGATTTTTTAAAAAATCAAATGGTTAAGCAGAGTTGGTAGGAAGGCTCCCCTTCCTAGCAGGAGAGCTTATTTGCATATGTGTAACTTTGAAGGGAATGAATAACTTCATGGCCAATAACATTTATAGCTTTGCCTTGCACAGGGAGATAAGGGCAGAGGAACGCAGGGCTCCGGGGCAGGAGCTGTTTGCCGAGAGGGGCCGGGAAGGAATCCAGTCCCCACCCTGCTGGAGCCTCCTTACCTGCACCCAGGTGCGCCCCGGCCGATCCTTTTGGGAGGGGGGGGGGAAGGGACGGGGACAGAGGAGGAACAGCAGGGAAGGCAAATTTTAGAAATACTTTTTGAACAGTCACAGTTGTAAATGAACTCACTCTCACCATGTTTTTGTCACTTGTGTTTGCTGCCTGGAGCTATGTGAGAGCACAAGTTTTCCTGGCACGACTGCACTTGGAAAATCAGCTTCCAATCCATATATGATAGTATTCATGGAAACCACAATTCTAATTTACATGCACCGATTTCCCTGCCAGAAACCATGCTGCTGTCCAACCCGGGGATAAAAATGCTGCCCTGTGACTTCCCTGCCCAATCACGACCAACCAATGCACCTCAAAACTCAAGTATTTTCCAGGGAATGTTTGCAACCCACAACTTAAAAAAGCCCCAAATCTCCCCCAAATCAATGCGGTGGCTCAACACCGTGACTGCAGTTCAGGGTGGCTTCCTTATAGGTATTTTCCAGGCCAAATATCTACTCCCACAAAGGAAAAACAAACCCTTCAGAGCTAAACCTTTTAGATACACAATTTCTTAATATTCTTCATTCAAAATTTCTGCCTTGTTTCCTCAAGTGCTTTGCACCATGCTATGGAGATGCACACACAGGCCACCAACGCCCAGGATAAAACCTGGTCCTTCTAAACCTCTTCTGCCCTGTCCAGACCAGGGAGAGGTTCTCCCTCCTCTCCCCATGCTGGGATCTGCTTCCTCTGCTCCAGCCGCTGCCGTGCTCAGTGCAATGGAGCAAAGGTTGGGGAGGTGGAGAGAGAGAGCCCTTAATAAAGATAAAATCTATTTCTAATGTCTATAAAAACCAAACCCAAATTCCCAGTCACTCCAACGTGAGCTGTGGAGATGGGGTAATGGAGAATGGAGTTATTTATTAATAGAAGGGCATTTCAATAGAGATCAGAGGAGGTGATATGGACCAAATGGAGGCATTTACAGAAATAATGCTCAGGAGGTTTTATCCAGCTCAGCCAGGTGTCTCAACACTGTGTCCTGGGAACAGTTGTGTCTCATTCCCCCAAAACACTGTTTTTGGGGAGCTGCATGCTCACAGAGCCTGGACATCACTCGATTCACTTCCCCCAGACCCAGTTCTTGCTTCCAGCTGGAAGTGGGACCAGAAGAACAAATACAAAGGGCGGGTATTTGTCCAGGGGTCCTGTTTTCGGTGGAATTCTTGGGAAGCAGAAGGATGCTGATATACCCCCCAGCTCAGATCCTGCACCCAGCCCAGGACAGAGGGGAGCCGCAGCCTCCCTCCCTGCCTGTGGTTTTAAACCTCCCAGGCCAGAAGCAAAAGACCCCACTCCGATTCCTACCACAGCCTCCTGCAACATGCAAAATCCACCTCTCTAAATTCCTCGCCAGCTCCTTTCCAACGCACACCTCTGCCCTCGCTTGGCAAGCAAACAGCGCCAAATTCCCCCCCTGCCTCTCCCCTGCAGCCCCATCTCATTAGCCATGCAAATAAAAAGGCTCTGAGAGCCTTGACGGCCGATTCCTCCCCCCTGTGCCGGCAAGGAGTGACAATTCACGGGGGTCTTCAGGGAGCCGGGCCGGGAGGAGCTGGGCAGCGTGGCTGCGTGCGGCAATCAGGCTTTCCCACCGCCACCCGTCCCCGGGGAGCATCCCCGCTGCTGCTGCTGCGGGGAAGCAGCGGCGTCTCTCCCCCCACCCTGTTAATCCCCTCTCGCTGAGCTCCCAGCCCTGACCCCCCCCGGGAGCCCTGGGAAAGCAGCGCCTGGTCCTCACTGCCCCTCGTCCCCTCTGCAAAGCGGCGCGGGGAGGGGCGGGAGGAGAAGGGGAAATGTGCCTTCCCTTCATTGATTCTGGTGCAAAAGGCAAGCGGCCGCCGCACTGGCAAATTAATTAGTTTCAGAGCTATTTGCAGTTATGAGCCACGCAAGATTAGTGGTCATTGCGTGTTGGTGCTAGGGAGCAGAGAGGGGAAAGAGGGTTTTATAAGCTTTCTCTTTTCTTTTGCTCTTGGAGTCTTCCTTAAAAACACAGCAGGAAATAAAAGGGTCCCCGGCTGTCAGGGCTGCCCCTGGGGCTGCCCCCTGTGCCTGCTGCAGCGCAGGGGAAAGGGTGAAATGACCGGTTTGGCCCCTCTGAAGTTATCTGCCCCGCACCGAACAAAGCAGATGCTTTGCTGGCTGGAGCGTCTCCTGGCAAGGACTCGCTGGGTCCCAGGGTCACCCCACTGCCATCCCCACCGAGCACGGTGGCCACACCAGCTCCCGCATCCCCACCGAGGTGTGAACCCTGGGGGCCAGACCCGCCAGGTATCACCTCCGGAGACGCTTGGCCCCTTTTGTCCCCTCCTGCCCTCCCTCCTCGGAGAGGCACAGCGGGCTGAGGGCTGGAGCAGAGGCTTTGAGAGCCCCGGGTGCGGCTCACGGGGCTCAGATCCCCGATTAGATGGGAACGCCTGCTGCAACTTGATAACACGGGGAGGCTCCAGCAGTGCTCCCCGAGTCGAGCAGTGCCTATTGTTTCAGGAGATATTACCCCACACACATGCTTACATCTGGATATCGATAAGCATGCCTTTTTATGCATAAACACAGTACAACATGCAGCCACATACCTCTGCATTCCTCCTTCCCTCCCTCCTTTCCCTTTTCCCCCCTCTCTGCCTTACCCCTTTATCTCCATTTCATCTGCTCTTGCCTCTTAAATATTATCTCTGCTCCTCGTTCAGAACAGAGTCCCGGGAAAGGGCAGTTATGGTGGGCACACAAAGAAGGAATGGCAAACATTTTGGGTGAATTTGCAAAGATTTCAAGGTTCTGGGTGGAGGGAAGCAAGGGAAGTCAGTCTCGTCAGACCAAAACACTGCCCAACAGACTTCAGACAGGATAGCAAAATGTTCATTCAGTAAAAGAGAGTCTGCAAAATGAACAAACACCAGCTGTACCCAATGCAACCCTGGGCACCTGTGCTGCCCCCAGGGACCAGTGCCTGCCACACTTCTGACCTGAAATGCTGCTAAAACTGCCTTTCTGCAGGCCTGGGAGAGGGGAAAGCTCATGCACTGCCACGTGGGAGACCTGACCCGTGTTCTTCAAAGAAACACGAGAGAAGCTCAAAGACTTGGCTTTGCTGAGAGAGGCTGGCATGCATTTTTGCAAGCACTGCCATTGGACCACCATGCTGGACCCTGAAAATTAACCCTGGCACCCAAAGGAGGGTTTGCACTGACTCACACATGCCATTGCAGTCAGGGCACTGGGGGACACGGGGCTCTGCTTTCTGAAGTGCAGGCTGGAGTTACCCTGAGGTGGCCAATACTTGCTCAAGGACAGGAGAGCCACAAGGTCTGTGGCAACCACCCACCCATCCCATCTCATCTCCTCCACACTTACTGTGTGCTGGGAGCTTGAACCACTTGGCTTGGGAGAAATGCATCCCACAGCATCTAGTGTGTCCCCTCAGGATTCATCTGCAGCTCTCCTTACTCAGTGTCCTAAGCTCTGCCTCCAGCAGGACAGCAAGTTGGCACTGGGTGCTGCATCCCCTCTTTGGCTTCAGTTAGGGTTCCCAGACCAAAATTACATCCTTGGCACAGGCGAGGCCAGTCCTAGGAGCAGGCTGGTTTCCAGCTCTCCATCTTCCTAGGAAAAGAAGAAAAAAAACCACATAATGCCAAAGGTGCTTACACCTAAGCAATTTGTTTAAGGAACCCACAGTGTGCACAGAAAGGACAGCACCCTTGGCCAGTATCTTTGTGTGTTTCCAAGCATCTGTGCACACACAGGCATGTGCACCACTTTGGGAGTCAGGGCAGAAGGGCTCTTTGGAGAGCTTGGGCTTAAGCAACAGCAACTGAGGAGCTCAAGGCAGCGTGGCTGCACCACACACAGCTCTCTGGAGCAGGGCTGTGTACTGAATTTATGAGCTCTTAAGCCATCACATTTACAATTCATATTCTCCAGTCTTTCAATCTCAGCAATAAACTCAGACTAAACCTTTACTGAGGCATTTCAGTGCCTTCACTGGAAATTTCCACCTTTACTAGAAATTTCAGTGTTCCCAGCAGTCCCATGTACAAGGTGCCCATGGGAAGGACCAGAACATTCTTCCTGATGGCTTCAGTGTGGGGTGTCTTCTCCAGTTCCCCACTCCTAGTAACTGATAATTGATCAGTCCCCCAAGGACTACCTTGACTGCCCAGGCCCCCTTCTTAGACCTAGGTGTAACACATTAGCAAACACTGGGGGACAAACACAATGTCCCTCTACAGTCCCTCCTACCCTCTAAAGAAAGGGGCTGCTTCTTTTTGTCAGGGGACTTCAGGTCTGTGTGCACCTTGCCAGGACCCTCAGCTGAATTTTGTACCACTTAGGACTTCCCCCTTCCCCTGCAAACCAGTCTCACTGGTGCATTTTTACCCACGTAGAGTTGCTTTGCTTCAGAGGTCCACATTAGAAGAACCATCTCCAGAAGGTTTCCTGCAGGAGCGGTGGCTCTAAACAGGAGCCGGTCTCCAGAGCGGGCACCTCCTTTGCAAACTGAGACCAAAAAATTGAGATGAAATTAGCACTGAATAAACCTATTAACAGGGGCAGGCCCTCCCAACTTGGACAAACCCCATGCTTTCAGAAAGGGTGGCATCATTTCTGCAGAATGCTTGAGTGGCCTCAAATAACACACTGAACTGCCAGGCACAAGCCCAAGCGATGTCGTGAGCCAGCACTGGAATAATGAGAAGCTGATCTACAGCTTTTCCCCTCTGGTTTATTAAATGAATGCTCCACATACCACTTCCCACTGACTGGAGACAGAGCGAAAATCCCAGGACAGTAACTCATCATCCTTTCCTCCCCTGAGAAGATTCAAGGCTGTGGCTATGTATGGATGTTGAGAAGTGATAAAGTTGCTGTGGCTTCGCGAGTTACCGCGCACCAGCCGAGCTGGCCCATCTGACCCAGCTCCCGCTCCCTGCAACTGGGTGGTAAAACATGTTTGCTCACGATGGGGCTGGAGCAGGTACCCTGTCAGCGGGCTCCAGATAAGCATGCTCTGCTGATAAGCAGTGCCTCATTAAGCCCCAGGACTCAACGGCTTGCAACGCAATCCTTGGCCCAGAAGTCCCTCCTCTTTTCAAGTTGTAGCCCTCAGTCATGGAACTAGCGAGGAGAAACCGCTCTGGGAAAGGGGTCAACGTTGAATTAATTCCTGCACGTAGCACAGAGAGGGAGGAAGGAGGATCAGGGACCACACCACAGAGCAGGTGTTGTTGAGTACGACCTCAGCATTGCCGTGTCTGGATGAGGACAGTGCGGGTGACACATGGAGATGACCCAGGAAATTAAGCCAAAGTGCTCAGAATTCTGCTGTGGTCAGATTCCACTGACACAGTTATGGCAACATTTGAGCTTTCCAAGACTGAGCAAGGCTGGGCATGGGGGACATGACCTAACACACACAAAAAAATAAAATTCAGGCCCATCCTTGATTCCACTAAGCAGGACTAGGTTTCCTTTTTGGCTTCATACCTCAAAAAAGAGTAGTTTTGTGGGGTTCCTGCCCCTTGCCACACCAGAAGCTGGTTGTCATTTTGCCTGAACCTTGGTTTAGTCTCCAGCCCCATCCTGAGGCTCAGAAACGCTGGATACAGACCCAGCTCTCCGTGTTCTCCTTCAGCTCTGTCTCCCAGCCTCTGGGGGTCCCACCCAGCCAGCAGTCCCCAGAGCCATCATATCTGCCATCCCACAGCCAAACGCCCTGCTTTTTGAACTCAACATACAGGATCAGTGCACAGGACACAATGACCCTCCCTCCTCACAGAGGTGGAAATCCATGTCATTTAAGCCTTTTCTGCTCAACATTCATAGCTGCAAAAATAACAAAGTCCTGACCTCCCAGAACTAAACACCAGGCACCTACCCTCTCTCTCCTCTGGTCCACCCAGATGCTCTTGGGGTGGCAGCTACACCCTCTTAGGACAGGTTCTTCTTATCAAGATGTTGCCTTTATATTTGGAGCAGTGAGGAGACATTCTTTAGGAAAAAAATAATATTTATTTTTCAGTCTTCTTGTGAAGATGCCCCTGGGGTCTGCCAGCAGGAGGTCAGCCCAATGCACCCATTTCCAGCTGTGCTCCCCAGGAACACGGCTCCAGGAGCAAGTGCTGCATCCCCTCTGACAGGGCTGCCCCAGGGGGAGGCATCTGATGACAGTTTGACCGGCCAAGCGAAGCACGACTTGTGTTTGTTTGGATAGTTAAAGGACTTGGAACAAATGTCTCCTACTTACGTTAGTTTAGATGAAAGGACCCTGGCCTTGCCACAGGATCAACAGGGCTGGTGAGAAACCACTCACGTAGACCTTCTCTGCCTTCAGACCCTTTTAAAACAGAAGAAAACATCATAATAATATCTTATTAATAATAAAAATAATCATTATTATTAATGTTGGAAAAGACCTTTAAGATTGAGTCCAACCATAAACCTAAGACTGCAGAGCCCACCACTAAACCATATCCCCAAGTGCCACATCTACACATCTTTTTAATACCCCCAGGAATGGTGACTCCACCACTTCCTTGTACAGTCTTTTCCAGTGCCTGACAATCCTGTTTGTGAAGAAATTTTTCCTACTATCCTAGTTAATAATAATAATAGAAAAAATTTTCACAACTCAGAGATGCTCACTTCTTTCTGGACCAGGGCACACTGGGGTGCCAAGAGCAAGGTCAGGGATTGAGGCTGCAAGTTTGGCATCACCTGCAATCTGGGTGACCAAATGCTTGGTGCCTTTTGCTGCTTGGTGCCTTGAGTTTTGCTTCCCATCCTGACCTGGCCTGACAATCCCTGCCCTGGTGGACCTGATGTCTTCCTGGGAGGAGAGAGCAGAGTGGATGTGGTGGTGTCTGGAACAGGAGGACTGGGGGGAACAGGGACCACCACATCCACATCCATCTGGCATACTGAAGAAGCAAATGAAGGAAAAAGAAGGAGGGGGTGGGTAAAAGAGAAAATCCCAAAGATCCTGGGATAATAAGCACCATTAAGGTTAGTCTGTCTCATGATTGTTTCTTATTAAAAAGAGACTGTACTTTATCTGTGCAGGATATGCTGTTTGGATGAGGGAATTAGCAGAGTGACTGCCTCCATATCATCTAATTAGCAAAAATGTTGATAAGCAGATACAATCACATATGATTAGGATCCTTTTAAAAAGCCACTCCATTAATTAAATAGACAGAGAGGCCGCCTCCAGCCCTCGCGTGCCACTGATTAGAATACAAATATTTACACTAATCTCACCTCCATCAGCCATGGGACACTTTTGAGTATTTTTAGTGACATCAGATTACTATTGATTTTCATCCCCAATGTCAGACCATTTTGTTAGTATCTGAAAGTGCTGCCTTCAGTTTCGGATGCTTTAAATCATGTTAAGGGTTTATCTTAATGACGCTGCTGATAACCACTGTTCAGGTCACTCGTACTTTCTCTTCAAAGAACACAGTCTGGGCTGGTTTTTATTGTTTGTACTTGAGATTTAAGATACGAAAAACATTTCTCATTTCAAAGCCTTGGTTTCTAGGGATGGGACGGCCAGGCTAGTTTGGGTCTAGTTACTTGATGTGTGCATGTGTCTCTCATTTCCCTTTCTCCCTGCCTCTCCTCAATCCTTTCTTTTTCCCTTGCAAACCCTTCTGGCTCACAGCAGTGGCCCCTCTTGAATGGTTGCTAATCTCTGATGCCTGCTGCAGGCAGCAGACAGACAGGCAGTGAGCGTCCTCTGTTCAGGGATGACAGGAGAAAAACACTCCCTACTTTTCAGAGGGGTAGGACACACTAAATCCAAGACAGATAATCCAGTGCGCCAGCCAGTCTGAGATGGGCACTCGTCATCAAAAGCAAGTATGGGAGGAGATGCTTTGCAAAGAGACAGCACAAGACAGAGTCACCTCCTTCCTTTCTGTGCACAGCCCCACTTCCTGCAGTAGATAACAGACCTGGGACCCTCCAACAGGTTTTTCTGACATCCTATTTTTCCTTTTAGATAACACGAACAGCAATTGCTCTTGAAATTTCTGCCAAGCGTCTGCAAATGGACCATGCTGGCAGTGGAAAGGAGTGGTTGGCACTTTTCAGTGGCTTGTGGGGGATAAGCTTGAATTGCCCTCAAGTCCAATGGACAATCTTCAAAAAACTAGGTGAAGATTTTAAGGAAGCACTACAGTGTGAGTGAGCCATGAAGCCTCAGCTCTCCACTCAGTGAAGAAGAGCACTTTGGGAAGAGCACTTTGCACATATACTCTCCAGGCTGGCCGGTTCTTGACACCTTCCCAAAGAGTGGGATCATGGAATTGAGGACAGTGAGTTGCAACCCATGCTGCCAGTAGGAGGTTTTCATGACATTGCAAACAGGAGTTCTTGTTACTGGCACTTACCTGGAGACCTCCTTCATGCAATGATTTCCTGTGAGGACAACTGCATTTCCCACAGGAATGGCAAATCCAGGGAAGAGAAAGAGATACAGAATAACCCCAGACTGGAACATCAAAGTTCAGCTCCTGAAGTTGAACTTGTCTGTGTTGAGTTCATGGGACAACCCTGTTGCACATGCAGACACCCTGGGACAGATACCCAAAAGAGCACAAAGAAAAGAGGCTAAGATTGTTAATAAGCTTCCTTCTGAGCATTTATTTTGGCACCAACATGAGAGCTAAGCTCTTCTAGAAGGGTTAGGTTTAGCTTTAAATTCAGAAGAGAATGTGATGATCATCTAATAATGATTTTAGGAAGAGGCCCCACTCTGGGTTTAAAAATGGCCACATAAGGAGGTTCAAGTGATTCATTACCTTCATAATGAAGGATGTGCCATGTATTTTGAGTTTAAACTCGGTTAATGCCACCTTCCAGCTGTTCTGTCTGGGAGCTTGAAGATCCTTGTGCCACTGAATTTCTGTTTCCATTCAGGTTCTTACAGATTCTGATGAACCTGGCATTGCACTTCCTCTTAATACCAAGACATTTTGCCTGAGCACCTCACTTCAGAGCATATTTTCCAAACCCTTAATTACATTTTACAGCTCTTCCCTGAGCCTTCTCCAATTTACCAACACTTTTCCCAAACTCTGGGCAGGAAAACTGCAAACAGCTGTCCTAAACCTGCTGCTGCCACAGGGCAACACGACCTTGCTCACCACATTTCCCTGGACTGCACATGAAACCACACCTGAGTACCTGAGAATCCCACCTTTGGGCAGGTAGAGGCAAAAAAGAAACTGATGAAGTCACAGGTCACAGCTAGATCAGGAAACTACAACATGTATGATCTACATTTAAAAAGAGAAGCCCAGTGACAAGCAACTCCACCCTAGAATGAAGGCAGGTCAATTGAGCAATGATTGGCTGAGCCCCCCCCCTGAGGTCACAATCTCATGCTCTGTGAACAAGAGGCTTAAAAAGATCAAGGGAGGAACTCAGGTCTACCCACCTTGAAGACTGCAGCAGCATTAGGTGTCCAGGAGTCTCTGCATGCTGACCATCCCTGGGCTTCACATCCTTGGAGGTACCAGGCACCATCCAAACAGCCCCACCTTTCCTTTGAGATGGTGAATTATTACAAAATCCTTGGACTGCAAAAGGGTGCCTCACAGGATGATGTTAAGAGATCCTACCACAAACTGGCACTAAAGTGGCATCCTGATAAGAATCCCAGTAACAAGGAAGAAGCTGAAAAGAAATTCAAAGCCATCTCTGAGGCGTACAACATCCTGTCTGACCCTCAGAAACGATCGCTCTACGACAGCAGAACTCACAGAGAAAGAAGAACTACAGGGGATCAAAAAAGTTCCTTTGATCACCCTTTCGTATTTTCTGACTTTGAGGAGAGATCTGAGGAATTCTTTGGAGCGAAGGATCCCCTGTCACATTTCTTCTGGGACCCCTTTGGCAACATCACAAACAAAGGTCGAAAAAGAAAAGGAGGATGCTCCAGCCTCTTTGATGACTTTTTTGAGCCATTTATGCCATGGAATTTATTCAATGCCAGTGAGAAGCCCAGCTCCTTCTTTGGTGAGGACACAGCTAAGCTGCACCATGTCAGATCAGTATCAACCACTACTAAAATGATCAATGGCAAGAGGCTCACCACCCGGAAAATCATTGAGAATGGGCAGGAGAGAATAGAAGTGGAAGAAGATGGTCAGCTGAAGTCTGTGACGATAAATGGGAGAGAACAGCTGAACTTATGAAGTCTCCCAGCACAAGCATTTACTGCAAGGTGTGGAACATGTTCTCATTGCTCATCAGATGGGATCTGCTGCAAGCAGTATTAATAAAGTCTGAGTTCATGACACAACTTCTGAATGGTTGTGAAGAAATATTTTACAGGTCAAGATATGGAGCTATGCTAAACTAAGGAGTGGGACTCACTAATCTCGTGTAAGGTGAGAGTGCTTGTTCAGTAAATAGGAATAGTGCATACATGTAAAAGCAACCTTACCAGTTTGCCAAAGAGACCAGTTGATTAATATAGCAAGAGGAGACAGGCTGGTCAATGGATGGGTAAGAGAGCTCTATGACAAGCTATAGGTCCTCTTCCTTCATATCCAACCCTGAGGTAGAGTGAGCAATACCCTAGCTTTGGTGTATGAGAGGATGCTTATTAATTGAAAAAAGTTTTTGTGGAGAAGAAAGAAGGTGAGAGAGGTTCAGTGGGTCATGCAGAGCTTAGAAGAGAGGGACTGGCCTAGGGAGAAGGGAGGAAAAAAGTGTCATTCTTCAGACTGTAGAAGAAAATGGGGGTTATCTTGAGAATGCCCTGCACATTATGACCAGAGACCCTGAGGGAAGCACTGTGTAGCTTGGGGGCTGACAGCAGGGAGAAAGTGAATTTGGCTTGTGGACTGGAACAACCTACAATCCCTTCTGCTTGGAGCCATTAAAAAAACCAAAAAAAGCTAAATTCAAACCATGAGCAAACAGATTCCAGGGGGCTGAGTTTAGCTCCCTCTTTGTACAAAGCTGGATGTAGGGTCTTAGATGGTGCTTTACCATTCTTATTGTCTTGCTCACAGCTGCAAGAGCCAGTTCACAATGCATTTCTTGCACTGCCTGCCAGCATGCTGCTTTCCTCCTCCACTGAGCTGAGGAACACTCTCCCCACGTTTCCGCCCTCCCCTGTGCTGACATGAACTGCTGAGCCTTGTTTCTTGCTTGGCCAGATCACCTTAGGCGTTCAAAACCTTATATGCCTCTTATTTCTGGTCCCACGCTACATCCCCTTGAGTTTCCCAGCTTGCCCTGCCCACTGATGTCTCCCTGGAGACTGGAACTAGCTTTCAGGGACATTTTCACTCCAATCCAGATTGCAATTGCTGCCTGTGTTTGGGCAGGTCTTTGCATCTGTTTCCTCTGCTGTAAAATGGGAATAACAGACTCCTGTGCTTTGAAGGAGACTGTGAGGCCGTGATACTAGTAAAGGACTCCAAACACTAAGCGTAGTTCAATTCTCAGAATCCTGCCACCCCTTAATGAAAACCTTTTACTTTAGAAAAAAGTAGCTTACATCACCTTCCTTCACAAGGGATGCCATGCCCAGCTGGGAAAAACATACCAAAAGTGTGTGTGTTATGTTAAGGGCTGGTAAGTCCCTGCGAGTCCTCCCAGTAAGAAGAAGACACAGCACTGGGAGGCAAGTAGAAGTGCACACTGGGTTCAGGGAGGTGGCGACAGGAAAGGGGAAAACATCATTGCAGGGACAAACCATGTCTGGGGCTTCTCGGCAGTTTGGGAGCCACCAGCAGCAGCGCTGCAGGCATCGGGACCCTCAGGGTGGCAAAGATGTAAGGGGCTTGGTACAGGAAGATGTTTTTGGTCAGAGGAACCACAAATAAACATTTCTACCACTATTCTACCATAAACAAAACCAACAAAAAAACCAAACTGCCCATTTTGGATCAGAAACTGAATTGGTCTTTGACCAAAATAACATGTTTTGAAATCTGGGCCAGAGTTGAATTCCCATCTCCTCAACCTTTACAGCTTGCTAGGGCTAAAACTTTGCTTCAGTCTCGTATCTAATGCAATATTTTTATGTATGAATATCAATATTTCTCAGTCTGAGATCAAGATAGGCAGATCTATACAAATTTTAGACCTGCCCTGCCTTGGCTTATCAATTCCCTCTCTTGTGTCAGTATCTAAAGCAGCATCTAAGAGCAAGTTCTTCCTTTTCTCATTGCTGGGTCAGAGTATTTCCAATGCCACCTGCAGCAGGATAGAGCTCCTGGAGCAGCTCTGACAGCTGCATGTAACAAAACCTGCTGTTAGGAACATGGATTGGGAAGGGCCTCAGCTCACCCAGTGTTGAGTCCAGGACAGGAGGACCTGCAGATCCTCTTCCACATCTCCCAGTGCACTGCAGGCCACATAACTTCCCACAGCACTTGCTACAAATAAAAGATCAGATGTTAAAAAGCAAACAAACAAACAAGACAACCATAGAGGTCTGGTTGCAAACAAGCAGGTCAGACTGTGTTAGCACAGTCCTGTATTCCTGCAATAGCCAGAATTCTGCCAGATGTACCCCAGCCAACCATGGAAACAGGTTGTGACTCTGCTACAGGGAGAGGTAAATGAGCAGCACACCTTGCCTCGGAAGAAAACGCTTGCCTGTCCCAGAACACGAGATCAGAATAACACTGAACCTGGCAGCAAAACACTAGCACCTTCAAGGAGTTTTTTAAAGCTTTTTCTCATGCCATTTAGCAGCTGTGGTGCCAGAGGAGGCATCACCAGATGTCCAGCCACAGCACAACCCAGAAGCCTTTGCTTCTCTCAGTTCCTACTCTGTTCCTCTCCCAGAAATGCACCTTCCCTCTAAAAAGCTGTATTTTGGGACCTTGCCTGGTCAGTGTTGTGTCTCTTGGGTGTGTCCATGGCTGAAGGTGCTTGCCTGTGCAATCAACCTACCTATGAGGGCCACAGGTACCAGTGGCAGAGCCTTTTCCTCAGCTGCCAATGGAAACCAGCCTCTCATCCTTCCAGCCACCACTGGACACGATGGGCTCCTTTCCAGCACCAGCTCTGCTTGAACCCATCACACTGGGGGGGCAGCTCAGAGCCTCCCATTTGGCTGTAGCACCAAACCCAAGCACGTGGCCCCAGATGGCCCTCAGCACCAGGAGAAGGCTGGAGCAGCCCAGCCTGGCAGCCCCGCGCCAAGAGGCTGAGTCATTATTTTATTAGCAGGCCCCACAACTACTTTAATGTGGGCTTAGGCTGCAAAAACAAAAACATACATAAAAGCATTTGGAATTACTTCATAAAATACTAAATCACAATATTAACCGACTGACCTTTGCTCTATGCAGACCTGCTAATTTTAGCAATTACAGCCAACAACTTGAACATATCAAGTGGGCAACTGTTTAACAATAATGACATCTGCTTGGAAAATCCAATTACGTCTAAACATCTTTAAATCCCCACTAGGGGATACCTGCTTTCTTTTTGCAATTGTTAGTCTCTGCCTAATAGGATTTTAAACTCGCAGCCTGCTGCACACTGGGGTGGCAGTGGCCCCTCTCCCTGGAGTGGCAACAACGGGACTGCCATCCCATTAAGCAGGGAGTGAGTCTCTTCTCCTTGGACACTGATGGAAGTGGTTTGTTTTTTTGACAGCCTAATCTGATAGATGGGTGCATTAGCTGGATCCCTTCACTCTCCTGTCCCTCCTACAGATACTGCTCCCCTCCACAGCCCCCCAGGGTTACATGTTCTGAACACAGCTAGAGCTCATCCCCACCAGCTCTTTCTTGGGAAGGACCTTGCTACCAAGATGGTCTTTGCAGCCACCACTGCCTTTTGTGGGGCGACCGACATGAGATTTCCTCCTTCAGTGGCCTCAGACACCATGAGTTTTGTTTTCTGGTTGACCCTTGTTTCTTTCCTCTCTTTTCTCCCTTCTTGTCTCCTCTACCCTCAGCTACTTATATCCCTCTCCACCGCTCCCTGTTTCATGGGTGAAACTCCAACAGTGAGATCTGTTCCTCTCTATAATAGGAACCCCTAAAAGACAACAGCTATGCAGTGGCTTTTACAGCCATATTTCAGGCCTGTAGGTTTTTCTTGCCAAGAAAGTGACATTAAAAGTAAATGGGACCAGTGACAAAGAGCAAACACAACAAGACCACCCAACTCTCCAAATAAAGCGCCCCAATGCAGACCAGGATCCTCCACTGTAAAACCAAAGGTCTTTATTCAGCCCCCACTTAGGTTGCCACAGCCCCCTGAGCTCCACTGATCTGGCAGCAGTCTCAGCTCCACAGTCCCATCCTGATCACTCAGCACCCTGGGCTGCGAGGCCATTGTCAGATACTTGAATTGAGATACAAGAACAGAATATTTCCTCCCCTTCTCCTCCCTCCCTCTTCCACCCCGGCCAGCCTGGCTCTCTTCTGATGGAGCGTGCAGCAAAATCACAATCACATGTTTGCAGCAGTAGGAGGCCATTGGCATGGAAGCTGCTGTGATGTCACTACAAACATTTCCACCCTATCCCATTTCTCCAGAACAGTCTCCGTTTTTATGACCCCATCCTGAGATCTGCAGGAAATCAAATTGTCCTGATCCTATTTTGAGCGCTGGTGTCATGGCATCGACACACAAGGACATGGTGTCAAGCTAGAGAGGCTGCAGCCCCTCTGCTTCCTGTAGCCCCACGGGCTGATGGCAGCCCTGCCCCTGCCACGCTCGCCCTGCTGGCACCGCTGGGGACACCTCTGCTGTGCTAAGGGGATGAGCTGCAGGGACAGTCCTCGGGGCAGGACTGGCTTCCATCCCTCTGCAGCTCCTGTGCCCTGTACCAGCCGGGGTGCAGGTACCAGAGGGCAGGGCAGGCACAGGATGCGAGGTGTGTGGGATGCCAGGCAGCCCCTGGGGGCTGCACACCAGGGGAGAGAAGAGCATGGCTGGTTGTGAGGTGCTTGTGCAGGGCAAGGGGAGGTGCAAGCAAGGGAGAGAGAGATTCGGGGGCAGACAGATGTTGGCAACGTGCCCAGGGCAAGAAACCAAGAGGCAATCTGACCAAAACAGGGAGAAGCAGCACCCAGCAGATACAAATTCTTGTCTAAACTAGGATTACCATCTAGGCAGAGTGAATGATGGGTTAGACCCCCCCTGTTTAGCCATCTGAGATTCAAACAGGGGTTTACATCCCACTGTGCTCATGAAACGTTTCTCTGATGCTTCCACCAACGCACGAACCCCTGCAGACAAGAGCTCACCCTCGTGCCTGTGTCTCACAGGGAAGAACCAAGGTCTCAGATATCTCTTGGCAATTAAGCTCAGTGGTGTCCCTATATGATTTATCTTCTGCACCTAAAGCTTATCTTCTCCTCCAAGTACATCAGATCTAACACACAGCATACACAAAACACTTCTGAACTAAGGTCTCCAACAGAAGCAACATTTGCAGCAAAATTTTATCTATTGGCCAGAGAGCTTATCCTGGAAGAACTTAAGACAGCCCACAGAGTCCCCTGGAGCGGAGCACAAAAAAGCACTAGTTTGACTAAAAAAACAGTGGGAAAGACATGGTGGTGGCCCATAGCTCCTAGCAAGCAAGAGGATACAGACGCATTTTCAGAAAGTGTAGCAGGAGCTTCTGTACTATTTCTCTTAACCTAGGGGACAGGACAATTCCACCTATTTAAAGATTTAGCAGAATGGTGTAGGTTTGAATTGTACACTAAGGTCAGAGCTCCTTCAGGAGAAGCATCTTTTAGCAGGTTATGTTACAGGAAGAGTCTCTTTGCAGAAGAGAGCCCAGAGACAGAGTTTGAGTATCTCAGAACTCATATGAAGCAGTACCAAGTGCTCCCATGTGTTTGCTTTCCACAGTACCAGAACATACACATGCTAAAACCCCAGATAGGAAAAGGTATTAACCCTTGAGGCACCGTGTTTCTGGTGAAATTCCAGCATCTCAGCTGAACCTCACCAAATATTAATGTGACCCTTTATTTACCTTTAGCTATAACTGCTAAACTCACGGCATTCAAAAGGGCCAGCCCTGAGACCAGACAACCACTTCCCATGTTCCTGCATGGGGAACATTAGCAACTGGAGGTAGCAGTCCTGCAGACTTGCAGCCTGACACAATGCTCAGTTGCCATGAAATTGCTGGGTCATTAGTCATCTCTTCTCTGCAGCTTTCATTTTCAAGCCCTCCTTTATCTTGGGCTATGATTAGCACTCAATTGCATTCACCTTTGGTCACCCTCCAAAAAGTACCAGGCAAAGGAGCTGGTGGGACTTGAATACCACCCACTTCTGAAGCATTCAACAAAGTTTTTTGCTGTTTGACTTCAGTATCTGCTTTCCCATCTTCCATGGGGCTATGCCCTGTAACTCTCTTCGTGGCTGGCAGAACTTAGCACCCTTCCTTCCCCAGGCTTAGACCTCCCTGGTGCCATTACAGACAGCTCCTCACTTTCCCATGCCCTTGATCACTCAGCATCTTGGCTCAGTGATGCCATCCACCCTTTCCAGCTCCTCCACTTCCTCACTTTACCCTGAATTCCTCTCACCTCCCTCCAATGCCTTCCAGGAGCTGCATTCTTTCCCTCCTCCTGCTGCTTGCTAATGTTTTCCTTCCCGCTTTGGACACTGCACTCCCCTAAATAAATAGTTGCTTGAATTGCTCAACTAAGAACCTGGCCTCTTCCCACCACCCATGACATGAGGAAAACCCTCAATGGTGTTTAAGCAGCTGCAGAATGAGGCCCAGCAGCACCAAGTGACTTGGCAAGGAGTGACATGGGTGTTACAGAGCCATGCACTCCAGCATGGCCAAAGTGAGAAGCTCATGTGGGGCTACAACATTTTTTTTTTCAATCTTATTTTTTATTATTCCCTCTCTTGTGGTTCCTCCTGCTCCTAGAACGAGCAGGGGGGTTTATTGCTGGGGTTAAAAAACACGAATTTGCATTACATCCTGGCTCCTGCTGTAATACTTCAGTCTTGTTTCTCTCTCGTCCCCTCTCCAGAACAACTGATGCTATCACAGCCTGATTTAATTTCAAAGACGGATTGTGATTTGGCAGTCGGGGGGAAAAAAAAAAAAAGCCAAGCTAATCAAAAGTCACCATCTGCTGCGTTGCCATGGGGATATTCCTCCCCAATAAATGTGCTCTTTGCCAAAATCACAGATAACAGCACTATAAAGGGTGGGAGGTGGAGGGGGGGAATCAAAGAAGTTCCGACACTAGGGGGGGGAAACCAAAGAGAGAGAAACGGGGGAGAAACAAGGGGCAGAGAAGAAGTGGGAGAGAAAGAAGTATGGACTACTGAGGAAAAATGATGGATGGACCAGCTTGAGAGAAGGAGGAGGAAGTCAGAGAGACTAACAAGCAGCTGAGGGTGACAAAGTGATGGAGGGAGACAGACAACTGGAAAGGAGGAAAGAGGAGAGACACCTCGAGACACTCTGCTGCATAAGATACCGAAACAAGCAGAGATAAGAGAATTGCACTCAAAGCCTTGTCTCAGGGGAAGGGGAGAAAACTGAAGCATCAGTGAGAATTCCCAGGGATGCTGGTTGGAGCTCAAGATGAGATCTTACCACTATTGGCATTGCAGTTACCAAAAATAAATCTCTGGATGGGACAGATGGTGACAAGTGGAGATTACCAGGGCAGGGTGAGGTCACTGCTGCTCCTGCAGGTTGGAGGCTGCCAGGACCCAATGCTGAGTTGGAAGGGTTTGTCATGCTGCCACACAGCACCAGGGCCTGGGGGGTTAAAGTACAAATCATCTGGAATTGAGCATCTTCAAGCCTTCCTGTTTGTGATGGCAAAGGCCAGTCCTTCAACAGCCACTGTCGCTTTTTATTTCCCCCTGTGATACTGAGTAGAATTTGGGATATGAAATAGAAGAGCAAAGAGTGCATCTGTGCAGGGGGTCATTGCTGCCCCCTGTGCTCAGAGGGGACTGGCCAGGCTCTCACAGCACTAGGCACCCCCGGCACGGGCAAGGCAGTGGGCTGAAGAGAAATGGGGTCACCTAACACGAAATAAGTAAAAGCTGTCAAATTTTAGGTCACAATGTGCTGGCTGCCCCCTGACCTTGCTTAGAGTGTGCTTGTGTGTGTTGAGTGCCCCTATTAACCCCCAGCAGCTAACGGAGATATGGGAGGCATCCCAGGCTCCCCCCCAACCACAGTGGGAGCTCAGCACAGGGGTCACCTAGCACCCACACTAGTAAGATGGGATGAATTATTCACAACAGAGGCAACACCAGCCTTTTTCTTCCTCCTTCCCTGTTGGAGAATAATCCTGGAATAGATCACAGGTTGTGTGAATTCTTCACTCAAAAAATAACTGAATGACTCCTGCATGAACTTGTTTTGCAATTCAATACTAGCACTGATAAGAAACGGTTGCTGTGTGCTGAATGGAGGAGCACAACACCATATTGCCCATATCCAACAGTCAAAAACTTTGAATTTCTCTTCCCTTTGCTCCCACCTCTTCCCCACATCAAGAAGCACTGGAAACATCACAAGTTTCAAAACATAGTGTTGGATGTTTTTCTCTGCATAATGATTTCAGAGCAGTGGGGTCACACTTCCATCCTTCTCTGCTCAACTGCATATCTGTTTTGTTTTGAAGGAAAGCTGAAGAGCCTTCCCTCACAGGACTTCAGGAGCTGGGGTTTAGAAGTGTACACTAACATCTGTACCACAAGAGCATTAATGTGCATTGAATCTTTGTACATGGAAAGAGAAAGGCAGTTGGAGTGAATTCAGTTAAAAATTAGATTGGCGGCTACTGGGTAATATTTTTTCAGAGTAGCTTTAGTGAAGCATTGGACCCTCTGAACTCAAATAGCCTCCCTGTGTGAACGGAGCCAGATGGCCTGTCAGAGTAGCAGAGTTTCTGTACTTCAGATCCCGTTCTCTCCCCATACCACTACCTCTAAGACCCCCAAAACATCTCTACCAAGCCAGGCAACATCTAGAGATTGGTCATGGCAGTCATGGAGCTCCTGTAGACCCAGCATCCTCCCTCTATTGGCACAGTGGAACTCATGGCCAGAGCTGACAGAAGGTCCAGCATGTTGTCCAAAAACCTCTTCATCCTCTGCAGGTGCAGGAAGGTGCCCCTGGAGTGTTCTCCATATAGGATGGCTCTGGCATTTGGCACGCAGCTCTGTCACCACCCAACAGGGTCCCTGCATAGGGAGGATGGAAGAAACAAGCTGAGAGTGAAGAGACCTAAAGACGAGAGTGAGAAGACATTGATGTGGGAACTGGAGAACCTTGGAAAAAAAACCCAAACAAACAAACAAACCAAAACAAAACATAACTCAATGCAAGTAGGAGAGGGAAAACTTTCTGGAGCAGGTACTGCAGGGAGGGCTTGTGGCAGAGAGACAGGCAGAGGACAAAACCAGACAAAACAGAGAAATGTTTCTGGATAGCATAAGGATCAGGTGTGCAAACAACCACGTTTACTTCCTGCTAGCATAGAGGGTAGAAGGTAGAAGAATGGGACTATGAAAGTCTCCAGGAGGAAAGGCCCTTTATAAACAACCTGACACATGAACATGAACAGCTGATACTCCAACAGCACCATGTGAGGGATGCACCACAAAAGCAAGAGCCACAACACCCATGGGGAGAGCCAAGAGGACCCCGAAGGGCGCTTGAGCAACAGCACTGACTGCTGGTGTCAGAGCCCATTGGGGAGGGTTTCTGTGGGGAGCCAGGAAAGGGTTTCTAGCATGCATGACATGAACACACGAGGGGGTGACACTCACAGGACTCCCCCTGGCCAGTCTGTGGCACCCAGCCCTGGTGTGAGTGGAGAGGGCTGCTGGGCAGGGTGGGTGCACAAGCAGCCTCTCTCAGACCCGCTGGTCCTACCTTGGCATAGCCAGGCAGTGCTGGCCATGGTCCCCAGTGGAGCAGGGGCTTAGTCCCAGATCCACAGAACAAGTGGTGGGGATGGGGACATTAGCAAAGAAAAGGGCTAAACCAAGCAGCATCGTGAGGAACAGAGCCCCCATCACTACCCTGCCTGCATCACATCTCACTTCCCCATCCTGCCTCCCCTCTCCCCTCACTGAACTGTTACAACACCTTGCAGGGTGGGGGGGAAGGAGCAAAGCTCCAGCAGGAGAAGAGACAAAAATAGGGAAACAATGAAGATTTGTTTAAAATGAGAGAATTTTGTTAAACAAAACCTTTTCCTATGCAGTCAGCCTATTGCTACTACCACTTTTCTCTCCTCCCACCCCCCCAATTAAATGGCAAATTATACTTATCAAAGAAAAGAAGGTAAAGAGAAATCTGAAAAGCCATGAGAAACCTTTAATTATTACTATAGTGGCATGAAAAGCTGTTGAGCCCCTTAGAAACGTACATGGCCAATTATCAAAAAATATAAGAGATGCAGAAAGAAAGGTTTGTCTAATAAGTATGAATCACAGGGCCATTTAGAACATCAGTGTTAAAGCATTAGAGTTAAATGGAAAAGTAAAAAGGGGCTGATGGTTTTAACTATTTCACAGGAGGACAAGAGGTTGATACCGATAAGACAAGCAGTATAGTGAAGTTAATTATCTGAGGCCCTTGGTGCACAAAGCTTTTTGAGCTGGTGATTAATAGAGATAAACCATTCAAACTCCACATTTCTAAGGTGAATGAAGATGGCAGAGGAACTGCACAGCCCCAGCATACTAACTACTCTGACAGCATCGGGCCTGGCTGCTGTGGTGGATTTATCCACCCGATCCGCTCCCCGGCCACTAATGCCAGGGAGGTTTGGGACGTATGGAGAGGGGCTGGCCAACCATCCCCAGCAGCTCTGGGTGTTTGTTTCATTGGAGGTGGTTTGGGCAGCTTCCCTTTAACTAATAAAAGTTGTCTTTATGAAATGCTCCAGTGTTACCTCTCAGAGAGTAACACGACCTGGGGCTTGTTTATGTGCAGGTGTTTGACATGTGCTGATCCTCCTTGCACTGCATGAGCTGTTTGTCCCAGGCCTGCTTGCTGTTAGGTACAAGCAGAGGACCTCTTCTTCAGCTCCTCATCCCACCCTGCAGCTCAGGTAGAATTATTGCAGCCTCCCTGGACGAGAGGCCAGTGGGGTTAAAAGTGCTTGAAGAAAGCACGTGTCCTACGTACGAATTCCCTTTTACAATCACAGAGTCCCTGCACAGAGGATGGAAATAAATTAAGTGGTCTGGCACTTCTGTGGGAAGTGGGAAACTAAGATGTGAAGGCAGGACTGACTCAGCCCTTCATCTTTCTGAGACAGATACATCAGGCACCATGAGGTTTATCATGCTTGAGCCTGGCAGATAAGACCTAAAAAAACGGAGAGCCTAGATGGACAACCAAGAGAGACAGATCCTGGTCTTAGAAGATTTCCAGCCAGATCTCCAAGCCAAAGCAATTTAGACACACTCCTATGACAGTCCTAACCTCCAAACTCTGGGATTCGGGTCAGATATTTCTCCAGATCTCCTGGAACTGGAAAATTCCCAGGAGATTTCCAATACTTCTTGCTGTGCCCCCTACATACCAAAAACTCTGGGTTTCTTCTGATGTTTCAGTCTTTCTGTCTAGAACCCAGCTAGAACAATGAAGTTCAGAGACAGCAGCAAAATTTGAAGTAATCAGAAAAAACAGACTTCATTTCTAAGCTTCACAAACTACTTACTTGGTGCGTAGGTTTCCAGTTCAACTTGAATTGTAGGATGACTTTGGGGTTGGCTGCTATTTTCTCCAAAGTGGTTCCCTTGTCCTTGATAAGTTTGGAAAGGCATCTCAACTTCAGCATCTGCAAACAAAAGAATCTTATATTTTTGGCCAAACTAAATTGAATAAATTTTGTGTTTGTTAATTGCATCCAGGCCAACCTTGTGCAGGGCCAAGTTTCAGCCCAGTGGGATTTGCACATGGCCTGGATACAAGCTATTGTAAATGGGGATCCCTGAAGGAAAAGCTGACAGATGGTGATTCTAAAAATGTTTGTCAGAGCCAGCCTTTGTGACACAGAAAACCCATAGCCAAGGGGGTCCCTGAGTTGGAGAGATGGTTCTGAACTATATGGAAGGAAGGCTGTGGGAATTTTTGTTGGTACTGGAGAAGTTTGACTGAGCCTCTTCTTGCTGCCTGCCAAATCCTTTTCTATTAGACCCCCTCTCTGAGATCTGGTTATCTGGATAAAATCGAAATTGAATTGATGCTGCACCTGGTTTTCCAACTACATATTCCAAACCACTCTGATTTCCATGCTGCAAAATGGGACCAAGATGGACATAGTTTATCCAAGCTGCATGGAAACCCTCCTCAGCCAGTCCCATAAGTGGAGTGACAATCTGGCTTTTGCATCAACGTTTTGGTGATGGGATCAACACCAAAACACATTGGCCCATATCCCTATTAGTACCACTTGTCTTCTAACTCAGTGGCTGCATTGAAAAACTGGAGCTGGAAAGGTCCCATCCTGCAGTCTGCAAGGAAAGCTCCTTGTGATTTTCTGGTCAAGCACTGCAGCTCCAAGTATTTCTAAGCAAGGACGATAAGATCCAGAAACAAATTTCCAAGTTGGCCCCATTCACAACAGCAGTGTCCCAAGACACCAACAGCTTTCCCAAAGGACTCAGCAGCAAATATTCAGCTATTACAGTTAAGATACATCCTTGGAAGCAACTGGTCTCTCTCATTCCTTGCTCGTCCTCACCAGTGTCAAGTTTTGGTGGTTGCCAAATGAACGGGTTTCAGTAGCTTGATGCAGTGGGAGAGGAGTTAAAACAGGATAATGTGCCATGAGTCATCTCTGCCCCATAACTCCCATTGGGAGGCTGGAGTGTGCCTGGACCCTGTCTGGGGTGTGCTGGAGCCCAGCTCTGCCACCAGCCTGGTCACCTGGGGGAGAAGGGAGCGGGCTCCAGGACGGCAGCACCAGCTCCAGGAGAGGACATCACACGGCCCATGCAATCGAGTTCAAATTACATCTCACACATATGCTCCCATGGGCAGACTCCAGACACCAGTTGCTTATTTTTAGACTGGAAAAGCCTTTTCTTACTGACACAGGTGCTGAGGCTAGAGCACAAGGAGCACCAGTGGCCCCACAGCCATCCCTGAAGGGACAGTGCCAACAACCCTCTGCGTGCTTTCCTCTGTCCCTTTCCCCTCTCCTGGTGGCAGGATGGGAGCGGTTGGTGCCCTGCAGCAGAGGGGACCACCAGAAGCTCTCCTGACACCCTGACGCCCATCCTGCCCCACTGTGCTGATCAGCCTCACCCACTCTCCACCAGCCTCAACGTTTGGCAACACTGGTTCAGAAATCTTCAGAGAAGAATATAGCATCTCAGGAATTGTTTGTGCTTCCTTCAAAAAACCCCTCAGCTTTTCTGCATTGTGCTCCTCATCATTATAGCTGCAACTGAGCCATCACACAAGACCAGACACCCTGTTAGCTCCTTCAGCAACTGGACAAATTATTTGGATCACATTATTTATGTAATGAATTTTGCTTTCTCCCTGAAAACAGCAAGTAAAGGGTCTGAAATGGGTTTGGATACAGGTGTTTATATTTTCTGCAACTAATTTTTGTCACTTGCATCACTCATTGCAGCATTTGTCATCTGAAAACTGAAATTTAATCCCTCATCTGGCTCTGAGTGAATATACCTGTCATGTGCTTGTCTATAACCACTTAGGTGGTCAAAAAGTTTAAAGAAACACATTAGAAAGTTTAAAACTAGCCCCTACACCTCAGCATTATCTAGTAGCCTATTTTATCTGTTGCCAGTCACATTCATATACATGTATAAAAGTATGTGCATGCCAGGATATTAATAGAAAGTAAATTTAAAGAGGAAACAGGCAGAGCAAATATATTTACTGTAAGTTCATGTCAGATGACTGTTTTATGGAAATACACAGTATTTCTCTTACAGATGGAAAACACAAAAGCCAAGAAATTATCTAAAAGATACACTTTACAGTGATAGGAAAACAAAGCTCACAAAATATTTCAGCTTGAAGATAGGCACATTCAGGAAAAGAAAAAACCAAACCAAACCAAACCAAAACAAAAAGAGAAACGGGCCTTTCAAATCCGTAGGTTTAAACAAGATACAGCATTAAACAAGAAAACCAATCTTTCCCTCTCGGGGGAGCTCACCTTTTTGAACTCTGACAGGAACACAAGGCTCTGCACAGTCCTTTGACTCCTGCCATCTTGCAAGACCCTGTAAAATAGTGCAATTCCTAAAAATCAGTGTCAATTCATTGGGGAAGGGTGGTGGTGAGGTGTGTTCTTCACCATTAATTAAATTAATTAAAACAGAACTTCTTCTAGAAGCTTAAGGTTAGCTTATATTTATTTCTGCATGAGATCTCTATTTTGGAGACTTCTAAAAGGCAGGCAGAGATGGGCACAGTCCTGAGGTGAGGGTCACTGCTGTGTTTGGGCTGTGCACGTTCAGGGCTTGCACAGGGTTGGGCCCAGCAGCAGAGCTGGGTGGGGAATGGGGCTTAGGAACAGCTTCTGGTGGGCTCACCCAGCACAGGAAGGAGTTCAGCCCTGCTAGAAGCAGTCTCATGTCTGCATGAGAGTTGCAAAGAAAAGCCTGGACGTTAAGGAAACATACCCAAGCCAGAACACTTGATTTGGAGCAAGAATAACTAAACACCAGGATTTGGGCAGAATGGGAGAGCACAGAGAGAGCCAGGCTAAGTGTCCAGCAAAGCCATTCTGCCCCAAATACCAGTGAGATTTTTATCAAGGATAACACAAGCCCTCCACAAAAATCCAGTGTTGCAAGTTTGCTTCTATCTATCTGACTGCTCAGTTATACCCTGCGGGCAGGACACAGCTCCTAAACAAGCTCTTACCTCACCTATCATTTTTTGGTGGGCTTGACTTGATCACACTATTGTGAAGGTCAGTTATCAGCTCTTCTCCCTGCATTATAACTCCTGTCCTTGGTGTTCACTCTGTTATGGCTGGTGGGACCCCCAATGCAGCCATGAAAAATATCCCAGTTACTTCTGCTGTCCCATCATGGGAAGGTCTTACTCCTCCATAGCCATATCTGGAGAGGAAATGATGTAACATAGTGGTGACATCTCTGTGAAGATAAAGTGTTATTCGAAGTAAAATCAGGCTGCCTCATGTTTCTGCTATTTATCTCCCCTCCCTGCCATTTGTTAGGAATTTATGCATGGTCTTTGGTCACTGTTGACTCACCTTCTCTCATTTGTTTTTAATTGCTCTTCTTACAGCACAGGAAAGGTGAAGCTCTACTCACACCTAGAGCAAAATTGGCTACAAAAGCAAACCTGTTAGGAAAACACTGGGCACATTTTCCTGCTGGAAGCCATAGCTCACACAACTTCCTTAGTGGGACTACAGACATGAAGGACAGTCTTCACCCCCTCTATTCCACCTCATTTTCCTAATGACTTGTTTATGTCAGGGGCTTTCCAGTTTTTCACTGCAGACTAGTCCTGAAGTACTAATATAGTCTAGACAAATCCTCCCTCATGTTTTTGTTACTATAAACCTCCTTGATTCCAAGGAAGAATCTGAGCACCCAAAGGGCAGGTTTTGAGCACCCTTGACTGCTCTGACTCACACCAAGGCCAGTGAGCAGAACAGTTTCCCAGTACCTTTCAGGATGAAAGGCTTGAAGAAAAATTTGCAGAAGTTTTTGGAAGTGATGGAATGCTGTAAATTAGCAAGCAAAGACAAGACACGCAGAAAGCCTCTTCCATCATGAAGTCTCTGCTATGGAGTCTGTTCTCTGAGTTGTATTTTAGTGCAATTACTGATGATAACTCACTAAAAAGCCCTAATAAATTTGCTGAATGGCATATTTTATTTTACCTAGGAACCATGTAGCCATATGCTCAACTCCACTTCTTCTCACATAAGTAAAGTTAGGCACGTACTTGGCATCTCCAGACTCTGGGGCTGAACTCAGGCATGACAAAATACAAATGTGCATGTGACTGCACAAACGGGTAAGTGGCTGGTGGAAAGAAGGAAGGTGGACATCAAACAGATTATACAGTTATTTGGCAAAAGCTGAGAGAGATCCTGGTGAGTTTTTACATACAAAGAAAAAAGAAATCTTAGTCACAACTGGGACATTTTAATAAAAAGAATGACGTTTAGAAATGGGAGAACTTTAAAACAGCAAGTCTTAACTTTTTTTCTGACAGAGGCGAGAGCGACCATTCTTGGGGGCAGGTTATAAACCACGCAGATTGGAAAGATGTGGATTGCAGCATGGATGGTTTTCAGCTAATGGCAGGTTTCATATTATACCAGAGATTCATTTAGCCACCATTTGGAAGAGATTTGATGGGATGACCTCAAATTTTAATGATTAACTGCTTGATTATTTCTGAAGTACCTAAAGACAAATTATTTCTTGCTCTAGGTCTTTATTTTCTGTGATGAAATTAGAATGATCAGATTTCTCCTGCTTCACAATACTATTTCTGTTGCTAAAAATCCCAAGGTGTCTATTCAACTCCCAATAAAGCTAATTTAGTTCTTGCTATAATGCCACAAACTTGCATCGAGTCACATAAAATGGATTAATTTGATTGTATCTGTTTGGTACCCACAACTATTCTCTCTCACACATGCACTCATAAATACTATTTTTGCCTAAAAGTGTGCATACATATACACAAACACATTTACATATATATAACATCTTGCATGCCCAAAACAAGTAGGTGGCTGGTTGAACACTTAATAGTTTCTGCTTGCAAAGTTTTCCCATAAAAGCCAACAATACATTTCAGAATAAGAAAAAAAAAAAAAAAAGGAGAGACAAAAGAGAGAGAGAGGAACCAGCACTGCTGAATGTATATGGAGCCTGGACTACTTCATTTCTGTGTGTTGAAACTAATTTGTTGCATTATGTTTCTATCTCTTGCATGTCCACATTGCCACAAGGTCTTATTTTTACAAAACAGACCCATCATTCTTTCCCACAGGATGAAAACACGGTTAAATACTTGCTGTAAAAAAACCATTATGTGATGTGCTAGCCAAATGATACACTAATACTCCGACGTAAGTGCTTTTTTGGCAACTACTCAAAGGAGCAAAAATTACATCGTTTTCAACCCCAGTGATGATAAGATTACACAAAAGAAAGCAAAATATACAAAACGGGTTGATGATAAATATTGTACAATAAATGGAGAATAAGCCAGTTTTCTTGCTGTCACACCCTTTGCAGTTTTCTGCAATTTTTCCATCACTTGAGGCAGCCACACCAATTATTTCCATCATATTGGGTGTCCCCTGAAAAAAACCTGACAAAAATAAGGATTTGAAAGATTCCTTTTCAGGAACTTCCTCCACCAACTATTTCCTCCTTTTCAAATGGGGCTTTCAGAAAGGAAGTGGTGGCCAGCAGTAACATTCCCCACGGGAGGGACCCATCTTCCCTTCACATGTGGAGAAGCGAGAATATCCTCTTATGAGGCAGGGCAGGAAAAGAAATCATCCTTTTATCAGCAGTGTATTCCAACCAGAGAGGTGTCTGGTGCCTTGTCCAAGATGGTACCTTCCTAGGAATCATTTCCAATTGGCTTCAAGCCCCACATTGCAGAAGGACAGTCAAAAGCCCATTGGCTTATCCTCTACCCTACTTTGGTTGGAAACAAATCAAGACACTAACAACAACAGCAAAGCACAACCCTTAATCTTCACTCAGATCCACCACCTTGGCAGAAAGATTTTCTTACATCCTCTGTGAGGTAGTCAAATATTTTTCCTTGTTGCTAGCAGGCACGTGGTTGGTGGAAATGTTTCTTGCAGCCTTTCACCTTTTTTTCTCAGTTTGCAAACCCAATTTCCTGCCTTCTGCGCAGTTCTTTGCTCCTTATAAGTGTTTACTAGGTAGGTGAAAAGAACTACCCCAAACTCTTGAGGCTGTGCTGGAGCTGTTTGCTCCAAGTCTCATTTAATGTATTTAGGTATAATTCACTGCTGAGCTCTCTCTAGGTAGTTTTTTAAATGAAGGAAAAAAAATAAAGGAGCATAGTTAGGACATGACACGGACTTAGCGGATGGGAAAGTCACCAGCAAAGAAGCCATCAGCTCCTTCATTCTCATTTGGTGTGGTGTGTTTATCATCTCAAAATGTCCAGTATAAAACAAGCCAGTGGACCGAGTGGCTGTTGTGACTCTTACACCACATCATCCTTCCTGCAACCACCCCCTAGAAAGCATCAACCTCTCCCAGGAGCCCCAGGCACCCGCTGCCACCCCACGCTGCAGGGCTGCAGCCGCGCAGCCGCCACATGTGGCTGAGAGCTGGGGCTGCCTCGGGGAGCCAGACAAAAAGCAGGCGTGCGCCGGCGGCCCCGCAGCAACATCCCTTTGGCACAGATGTGTGCAAGGGCAGACTGACGGGGAGGGGGGAGAGGGCAGGGGGCACAGAGAGGGGCACCAACCCGGAGGTGTGATACCCTCACGCACGTTTGCAAACGCCATTTAGCGGAAGTCAGATGCCTATTTATGGCTTTCAAAGGGAGACGAGATCGGCTGTTAGTGCTCGCAGGATCAAATAGGGAAATTAGAGGCAGAAAAGATCGCCATTCAGGCTAATGGGATTTACACTCTCAAATCAAGTTACAGGGATGCATTATAGGGAGTTCACATCGAGGGGAGCCAATTACCCCATTAGCACTAATAGGAATTGCACTAAGGTATCATGTGAGAAGGCACACGCAAAAAGATTGCAGCTTTCCCTCTCTTATTCAGGATTGTTTTGCCAAAACAAGGCAATTACTTATGGATCTCTCTCCCCTCAACACAGGCCAGGGTTTAGATGCTCAGACTTTGCTTCATCCAGCCACTTCTTTCATAAAGCTGGGAAGGACCTTCTTCTCAAAAAGTTGTTATGAGGAGGGCTCAGTTTTTGATAATCATTGCCATTTTAATAGCGAACAAGGGCATAAAGCCAGGTAGGCCTTCTGCTGCTAAGAAAGCCATGGCCAGGGATGTTCCATTTATCTGCAGTTGCTTCTGACTCTGAAGTTGCACACCAGCTTTGTCTCAGGTTGCTGCTGTTTATCACCATCTCTTCACTGGCAAGTGCCCAGCGGACATATTTATTCCCTGTGCAGTGCACAGAAGCATCTTAAACAGATACCTGTAACCCTAATGACAGTTCTTTAATGAAGAAAAGGCAGCAAAATTAAATGCAAGTGGCATATTACCACACTTGTTTTAAATTGATATTTAATTAAAAAGTTAATTATTAATTAAGTTTATCAATTGCACATCAGTTGTTCAATAGAAAAGGGCTCATTCATTTAATTATCTGCGTGCAACCGATAGTATGTGCTTTTTAGCCCGGCAAGGTTATCTCTGTATCTGTTCTAATTTAGATCAGTTTAGCTTCTAATCTATTGAGAGTGCTTCCTTTTGCAAGCTTTTGATTTGATCTATAAATGTTTACTCACAGAACTGTTAGGTATTAGAAGCTGATCAAATAAAGGGAAGAGCTGCTCAGAGTCGCGTTACGCTCACCAAAGGGCTCCGCTGGGGCTTTCTGGCACAGAGCTTCTTGGGGTTTTCTTTAACAATGTGCCTGCCGTAAAAGTTTCAAAAAAGATAAACATCCACCTCGAAAGTATGTTAATAGCCCAAACGATGGGGAATCTTCAAAGGGCAAGAAAGGCCTGGGAGCAGAACAGAGCCACAGAACCTCCTCGCTGCTCTTGCTGCCGAGGGGATGGTGGTGGCGAGGGCTGGGGACTGCTCTGCTGTGCAGCAATGCCAGTGCTGGGGAAACACCCACCTACCTCCCCAAGGGCCCCCGTGACCAACAAATCAGCCTAGGGCTTCTGCTCTCTTTTCTCCCCAAGATGATTCCTAGGTGGAAATCAACAGCTATTTATAGAGGGTTTTTAGATGGTACATGGTGAACAATCCAAAACTTCCTCCAGCACTCAGATAGTGTAACAGAGAGAAACACCCCATGGAGGCTGTGACTACAATAGTGGATTCTAAAAAATTACCTTGTGTTTATTTTAACTGCAAACCATGGCCTTTCCCAGTTTCTATTAAAAGTAGCATTCAGTGCATATATTTAAAAGACTAAAGGGTGCTGGGACATTAGAATGTTATTGAGGAGCAGACCTGCCTGGTGCTGAGGATGCTGAACACCCGTAAGGTTAATAAGCAATGGAGGGTACCCAGGCCTTGGAGCATTGTGCTAAGCTGTAGATGGGCACTGTGTAACTAATTAGAAACAGCCATCAGCCCAATCTTTAGGGCTTCAGCCACAAAATGGGCTGCAGTGCTTGCATGTCCCTAAATAGTTCTCATATCCATCGCACGAGAGATGGCTTTTCACAGGCCACCACCACAACACAGCCCCTGCCCTGGAAGTCTGACACAAATAATGAACACAAGACAAAAACTGCAGCAGACCACAGAATGCAAGGCAAGGAAAAGGTGAGAGAAAAAGATGCTGCAAAACAGAGGGCTGATGGACTGCCTTGAGGGAGCAATGCTGAAACAGATGTAGCTTTTCAGAGTTTAGTTAATCAAGAAAAGGAAATGTATCACAACAAGTAAATAGCTGCAGCACAGAGGTTCATATAATTCAGGTGAATACCCAGAGTCTGCAGCTTGTATTTGATCTGAAGACAACAAGCCTTGGGCTGTCTCCCATCTCCTGAATGAAAAGCACTAAGGGGAGAGGGCTTTTAAAAGGACGGTAATTTACAATGCAATATTGTCAGGGGGGTGGTGGTGGTGTGTTTGTACAACTGGAAAGAGGATAAAAGAAATATCCATGAATAGTAACTGTATGTTTATAGATGGGTGCCTCTTTGCCAACTCTGCCTGCAGTGTGCATTCATCTTCAGCAGATATTCAAGTGGCAGGACTTTTTCAAGAAACTATGTTTATAGAAAATGACTATTTTGAAGCTTTACACACTAGAATTTGAGGAAACATAAAATTTACATTTACAAACATCATCAGTCACCCCATCTGATAAATCAGAACAGAGGAATCTGGCTTAACTGCTATAGATGGGCAGCAAACAGCAGTTGGTTTCTCCAGAGATTTGCTAACATCATTTAAAATAAGAAATTTATCATGCATCTGCTCACAGATACTCTGAAAGAAGCCAAATGTATCAAAGCATTGAATTATGAGTCATTACTCACACCAGTTCTCTTTCTTGAGCAGGGGACAAAAGTGGAAAGTTTCCTTCCTGTTGTATCACCCCATGCACTGTAGCATTAGGACACTCCTTCAGTGACAGAACTAGAGTGAAGAGTAACTTTCACATGGACATAGGTTATCAATGGAAAAGCCATTTAAGCAAGCAGCTCTGAGAGAAGGGGAACAAATAAAGCCATTTTGATTGTTCTTTAAGGTGCCACTGCACAAAGAGGTGGTTGATAAATGGGGAATTTTGACTGGAGTTTTTCCACAACTGAGGTCTGTCTGAGGCCCTTTGCCTCCCCTTGACCCAGCCTCTGCTTAGGATCCTCTGCGGGGTGATAAGGAATGGATTAACACTGCAGCCTGTTCTTAACAGGGGTGCTAATTTAGTCTGTCACCCCCATTCAAACAGCTATTCTCACAAAGCCTGTAAGAATATCATGTCTCTGAGCTCTTCAGGTTTCGTGGCCAAGTGAGGTTGAAAAAGTTACCTTGGGGAGGGATTCTGAGCCATTGGCCTGACGTAGGACTTCACACCATTTGTCTTTGAATGCTTGGGTAGAAAAAAACACCTTGGACAATTCAAACAATTTCTGCATCTATTGAGCAGAAATTCAATGAATTCAAACAATTCAATGAAATTCAAACAATTTCCCCATGCACTCAGCAGTAGAGCTTTTAGGATGAGACTATTTCTTTGTAAGTCACAAGAAAGCAATCAACTCCTTCCCGTCCAACTCCAGAGGATGCAAAAATTAATTTAAAAAAACTGGGTTGCTCTAAACTTATGGCTCAAGAGGGTCAACACTTGCCTCTGTGAGTGTTAACTGGGCTTCTGCCCCAAAGGGTGCACCTCTCCAGCTGTCAGCAAGCAGTAAGCAAGCCATCAATCAAGAAAGGACCAGGGCTTCATGCAACACTTTGAATAAACCTTTGGTTTCAAAGCTGAATCTTCTGTGCCCTCCTGTATTCTTGGGCTCCACTAGCAAACAAACGCAGAAGTGCCGCTGGGGAAAGCATATTTGTGTGAGATTTCCAACCCAATTTTGCAGACTCAGATGTTAGGCAGTTTAGATAAGGGGATGATTAGAGGTCTAAGCCTAAGGTTCGAAATACTCAGACTTCCTGGAACCACTGGTGCAAATCCCAGCAGGGCTGACTCAGCCCTCCAACCTCCTGATGAAGATAAAGTGAGCTCCATGCAGAAGTGTGACTTGTGAGTCTCCACCAGCCAAGACTCCACTGGAATGGAGATAACGATGGTGGTGCCTGCAGCACAGAAGGGGATTCATGATGTGGTGGAGGAGCTGTAGTGCCCCCAAGCCTGTCCACACCACAGCACCTGCCGGTGCTCTCGCTCTTGGGCTCCACCAGAAGTGATTTATGGACCTTAAGTTTTTCTAGAGTTTTGCTGCTGCATGTCTTAGTGTGCAGGTCCAGAGCCTTGAAGTGCTTCTGGCAAAACTGTGGCCCCTCTTATCTTTGTGTTGCACTACATATTGACCCCTTCAGAAGAGCATTGTAGAAGTATAGTTTGTGATTCTTTGGGAGAAAAGCCCTACAGAACCACATTACAGTGCTCTTCTGTCAATCAGTGCTATGATATAACCATTTTTATTTTAGAAAATAAACCTAACTCCTAAATCTCTGATATGCTCTTCACACTAACATTTGGTTTGCCAAGCACAAGAACTCAAAAATTACCAGCAAAAGCCTTCTAATAAACAAGCTGAACTAACTGATTTAGCCTTTTTTTTCCTTTCTGCTGCTGGACAATTAGCCAACATGACACAAAATTCTAGCACACATTTCCTCTTTTAAGTTATTCATAATAACATCCTTTAATAATTCACAGAGTACTTGCAGGTTATTCTTTTGTGCTGCATTCTGAAAACTAAGTAATCACATCAGCGGCTCCTCAGAAAAAAAATAAAGAAAACCACACAACTTCCATATCGAACAAACACAGCATCGATGACTGATTTCACAAGTAAGTTATGATTTGAAATGCCCTTTAGGAAAGCACTAAAACAGCAGAGATAATGAGACCTTTGCTTTTCAGAAGCATTCACCTCGTTACAGCTCAGACATTCACAGCAGATCTGCACAGGACACACACACTTGAAAACTGTAAGAGGAACTTCACAAATGGACATTGGTACAAATCCAGCCCCACACTCTGTCATTCCTCATCCCGTACAGAGACCAACAGATTGACCAAATGGGGTAGCAGATGCTCAGTCCAACATACCAACAGTGGTAAGAAAATTGTAACTCATCCTTTCTTTAGCTCCTATTTGCACTGTGGCCAACTGGATGATGACCCATCAGCACCTCCACTCTGAAAATGCTCTCCAGCAGAGGCAGGAAATGCTGTACTCATTCATGGTTCTTCGAGCAGAAAGAAGCAACCCCAAACACATATGAGTTAATGAAAAACCAACAGGTAACTTCTAGAGAAGTGGAAATAAGGATCATGCTTTCCTGACTTCGTGTTCCCATGGTTGAATTATTCTGTGTCTTAAGTACAAGTCTCATGTACATGCTGTGATGGAAATTTCTCCAATGGCTGCAAGAAAGCCTCTGTCCTTCTGTTCTCTCAGATTTTTTTGAAGATCATCAATCCTGTTCTGCACATGCAGAAGCTTTTATTTCAGTTGAAATAATGGTTTGGTTGCTTCTCCTCTACCTGGCATTTTCTTTTCACTGAACAAAGCAGGAACCCAGGACCTCTAAGACCTCCACCCTCCTGCCACCTTTCACTTTCACCTTTGCAGTTCATGGGGGAAAGGAGTGAGACCCAATTCTTTTAAGCTGAGGCTAAAACCAGCTTCAGAAACCATGCACACACACAAGAAAAACTAAATAACTTAGTGGAATCTTTGGCTTTCCAAATAAAAGTGCCCACCTTCTGGTTTTTAATACCATGCAGCCAGCATTTCCACTCTGCTTTGGTCTGACTTAAATTGTAACTCCCTCCAGGCAGCCTCTTTGCCCTTCTATTTGCTTTTAAAATGCCTTGCGTGCCCAGCAGCTCCAAATATAAAATGATCCCTAGAGCTGCAAGGAGAAAAGTCTCCATGAAGACTCGCCTGAATTTTGTAATGAAATTGTCTCTGTGTTGAGATGCCCTGGTGCACAAACATTTCCTCGACAGGGTTTTACTAGCACAAATACTTGCTTTTTGTTGTTTCATGTTTGACTACACATGGAGACTGCATTGAGCTTGGGTAAGTGTTCACATCAGAAGCAGTTTTTTAAGTGAAACTCCCGCTCAGAGAAAAGAGAGTGATTTTTCCTGACCCAACCCAATTTGGCAATAAAATTCAACTGTGGCAAACCGGACCATCCAAGCTTTTATTTTTCCTTTCTTTCTTTTCTCCATCCCTCACCCCTCCCTTTTTTTTCAAAGCAACAAACATTTTGTTGAATTGTTCTAAATAACAACAACATTTGAAACCACTTCAGTCTTTTTAAGATCTCAGGGGGAAAATTTAGTGAATAAATGACTCGGGGTAAATCAAATCATTCTGTTCTAATAACTGTGTCTCTCACCCTCCTTATCTCAATTGTGGTCCCTACTTCCGTGTGCTCCTGCACCTACCGGGCCAACTCGTGGGCATCACCCCTTGCTCTGGAGGCACCTTCTCTGTCCTCTTCTCCAGCTCTGTGATGGCCCCCACCTCACCTCCTCTCAGTCAAGCTGTCAGGCTCCTCCTGTCTTGTCTTCTACTGCAAATTTTTTCTCTGTGTGGTCTCCAAACTCCATCCACCAGCTCCACTCACCCTGCTGCCCTGTGTCTCCTCTCACCACCCTGTCTCTCAAGTCCAACTGCATGTTGCACAGCTCTTTCCAGCAAGGAACTCTGGCTCCTCTTCTCCCCTAAAAACAACCTCTCACACAGGCACAATCCCACCACCTAGACCAGACGCCGATATCTCTCTACACCTCATTGCAAAACCGAGCCAACATCCTCCACTTCTCCCTCCTTTCCCCCTGCACCTCCATCCCCTTCCCCTGATGTCATTCTCCACCATTCAACACGGTAGCCGTAAAACATACAACAACCCTTTTCCACGGCTTTCGGGTACAGTTTGCACGGGAAAAGCATCGTGGCACCGCGCTGCCTCCCTGCACCCGTGCGGGGGGTTTGCAGCGAAGGCCAAGGAGTCAGGAGAGGTCAACCATTGGCTTGACCTCCTAAGCCCATCTGCCTTCACGCAGGAGAAGACACATGCTCTAAACACGCATTATCTTCTCAGGACATTTGTTTCGAGGACGAGTTGCGTTCAGCAAAGGTACGTCAATTGATAATAAACCTGCTCCGCGCTGTCATTTGTGGGTGATTTGAAGAAAAACAGACCATGTAATCAGGTCTAAGGGGTCCCTAATACCAGAGACGCTGGTGCTGTCAGCTATAGAAAATAATTAGAACGTTATCCCTGTGGCAAGGAGAATGTAAATACATCTAAAATACGACATAATGACATTCTCCTCTGTAAGCCGGGGGATCTGCTTCAAATAAAAGGGCCATTAACACAACAATTAAAGCCGAGGGGGCCGGTGAAGTGGGGAGCCAGGCTGGTGCAGGGCGAGGCGAGCGAGCGCCCGGCGTAAATCTTTCGCCATCCCAGCCAGGAATGTGACTATTAGCCCTCTCATGACCCGAGGGCTTCCCAATAATGCATCTGCTCTCTGTCAGGGCCAGGATTTCGTAACGTCCTCCAGCGCGAGGCGAGGGCCGACTCCACGGTGCGGCGCCAAAGAGGGAGTCGGCGGGAGCAGGGTGGCTCCATGCTGGACCTTGGCCCCTGTTCAGCAAAGCACTTAACCACATGCCGTAGGGATGCGTCTCCTCCCAGGGCTGGTCGGGTGCTCAGAGATGAGTGACGGGTGGGCTCTGCTGCATCAGGGCCTGTCTGGGCTTTCCTGGAGCAGAGCTAGAGCCCTTCTCACCTCCTGTGCTTCTCCATCTCCCATGCGAGGACGCAGCCCGTGGAGCCGGCTGTCCTGTGACACATCCCCACTGTGAAACTCCAGCCCAGGGAACCTGAGAGAACCAAGGCACAGAAATTTAGCTGCAATTTAGAGGAAATTATGTCACTGCTTTTTTTGCTGCCCAGGCAGCAAACACTCCAAACATGCACCACCCAACATGGGGATTGTATTTTCTATCAGCTCTACAATAAACTTACAGAAATGATGGACAAGTGTTTGGAGATGGCAGCAGTTCCCATCTTTCATTCAGTCTGAAGTAGGTGATGATAAAAGTCCCCAAAACACATCAGGAACCTTGATTCGGGGCAAAATGCATCCAGCACAGTCCTGCAGGTTCTTGGCAAAGAAAAATATCACTGAGCTGGCAAAACCAGCTTCCACAGTAACAGCAGGCTCAGGCATATATTTCCTTAAAGCTTCCCATGTCCTGCTTTGGGCACATGAACATTAACACCCCTCCCCAGGCCACCCACCCCACTCAAAAAAATTAAAAGATAATAATAATTTTAAAAAGGAATAAATTAAAATAATCATAGGATGCACAGAAAAATGTGGATCTATTTAAAGGTGGCCTTTAAATTTTTAAATTAGACAACACACATCCTCTGAACTTTTATGATTAAGGAAGACCTGAAAATAACTATAGAAGTCAGATTTCTCTTACAAAACCTTACCATACACTGAGAAAACTATAAGAAAAGCACACACAGAAAATTTCTCCCTACAGTCCAGTAATGTCTTCCACAAAAGGTGTACTTGATCAAGAACTGAGGAGCTGAATAACTCAAATTACTCTATCTGAAAACCAGGACTGGACATTCCGAAACACTTGGATCTTGTGAAACAAGGCAGTTCAAAAAAATCAGACCCAATTCCAGGGAAAAGAGAAAATGTCTCATGCAGAGTCTGGGCTGTGTGGGCATTCAGTCTGTCCCCTCCTGATGGATGCAGGATTAACACCCTCCAGAGGATGGACACCTGGGCTGTGAGAGAATTATGTATGTCAAGGAACAGCACTCATCACAGTAGTAACTTGGTATGGAAAAAATTCGGTAAGCAAAAAATTAACTGTATGTCCAATATAGAATAATCTTTGAAGATACTCATTACAAGTAAACAGGGATAATAACTAATGGATAAGCTAATTAGTCATGCAAATCTGATGGATTTTCACTGCCGCCTTCCAGCCACATGTTTTTTTAGAAGGCATTTAATTTTCTGAGTAGTGCACAGTTCAGTATCCAATTCACATTAGCTGGGCAAAAAGACAGTCCTTTAATCTTCTGACACTTTGGTCCTCAGTGTGAGACACGTGGAAACTTTCCAACAGCGAAACAAAGGGAGTGATAATATAAAATAAAATATTAGCAAAAACTCCCACGGAGGTGGTGTTGTCTGGCAGATCTCATGCCCAAGTGTTGTGGGCAGCAGTAACTTACAACCTGTGAATGCAAGGACAGCAACCAACGCCTTTGTCTCTTCCAATTATGAGAGCTGCTTTATATATTACTAGAGCTAGTAAAAATGATGCAAAACAAACAACAGCCAGCCTTCACTAAGGTCACACTGGCCAAAAGGGTTGTGAATGTTCCAGCAAGCTAGGAACAAGTTTCTAGACAGCTGGAGACATTTTGAGCAAACATGGGCCAAATTAAACCGATGTGGGACGCCAAAGTGAAACCAGTAAAAGCTTGCCTACTCAGATGACTTTGGTTTGAGCTGGAAGCTAAATTCAAACAAAATTCCTAGGATGACACTGCTTCAGCTGGGACAAGTCACCTGAGTCAGGTGATCAGCACTTAAAAAATCTCAGCATGTCACTCCTGAGAACACTTGCACATCAGATCCATGAACAGCAAAAAGAAAGGGGGTGTGGAAAGAGAAAATAAAAGCTTTTGTACAAACTCTGTGAACCAAGTCCCCTATGTCTTTTTCTTTCCAGACATTTCTGAAAAAAACAGCTCACTAGAACCACAAAGAACAACAACGGAGCAGGATTCTAATATGGGACATCCTGCTGGACCAGCCTGAGCCAAAGGGAAAAAAGGAAGCCACAGAGTCAGAACTCAAATTGGACACTCAAACCCAAAGCCTTACGTTTTGGGGCATTTTTCTCATTTAAACTAATCTAATCGATTGGTCACCATAATAGAGGGTTCAAGCAGCTGGCTCAGTCAGGTCCATCTGTGACGAGCCTTGGAACCAGAGCCATGTGTTGAAACGCACGCACATTTGAAAATGCAAACAAAAGATCAACTATTGTGTCTTAAAATATCTACAGTTGACTTTGTGCATCACCACTAATAAGTATCATAGCACACATTATAGTACTAATGTTGCTTGTGGAGCCTCCAATCAGTTCCCTAGAAATACAGTTTATACATTATTAAGTCCCAGGGACGGATTTCCTCTCAAACTGACTTACAAACCATGGGTGAAGGTTTATCAAGGGTCATTGCCTTGTGCTGATGACCCTATCTTGGGAACAGCTGCAGATCAGAGGGCACAAGAAATACTATGAAACAATTATCAAGAAAAGGAAGACTATAAAAGAAGATAGGAACCTGGGAAGAGTACTGTTTTGTTTTTTTTTTTTTCCAGGGAGAAGTAATTATATGGAAAACTGGAAGAAAAAACCCCTCTAATTAACCATTAAAAGAATTCCTTAAAAGCAGAGCAACTAGAAGATTAGCTGCAAAGCTTACAAGTATGGTAATGTCTAATTACTATCTTAATCTACAAGGTGGTATCTACTTTACTTCCTTCCTACCAAGTGGGGAATAAGATTTCCAGGCTTTCCTGAGCAGAGCAGGAGCACTGTGTAACACACCTGACCACACTGGTCCCCTCTTTCCTGTCAGTGTGGACACAAAACGCTGCAAGGATGAAGCATGACCAAGCCCAGACCCAGCACTGTGTCAGATCATGACTCCCAGCATAGAGTCCAGCTTGGACCCAGGAGCTGGAAAATGCTCCTTGGCCACTATTCAGCCTCTGGCATGTTTTACAGAAATGAACCAGCTTCAGAGCCAAGGGTTGATAAAATGAAGCCTGGGACTGGACCAGGCCTGTTTTTTGGATCCACAACCCCAAAACCCAACAGCCAAGGCACCACAATCCAACATTATGCTTGACAAGTTGCATTGCTGCAGGCATCATGACCCACAGGTCCATGTTGTACATTCCAGCATGGTGCAACTCTCACGTTGGTGCCATTTATCCCAAATAGGACCTACACACACTCTGTTTCACTAGCTCAAAGATGTCTCCAACTTTGCTCTCCTCTCTATTACCATATTTTCATTTTTCCATGTTTTTCAACCTCACAGAGATAAACTCAGTGAGTAAATGGCCAAGGGATGTTGAGGCTGCTGCAAGAACAAAACCAACCACTGACTTTCTTTTTATCTAGTAAGGCAGTCTTAAATTCTCCTAAGAATAAACTAGTTTTTATTGCAAAAGAAAGAAAAATTCTTAGGAACGACAACAAAAGAGAAATGTCCTAAGAGAATATAATGGAACTGGGGTAATTTACTTTAAAATAAGAAATCCAGGGTGAAGGGGAAACTCCTCAAAACTGAACAAGTGCTCTTCACATTTTATACAAGGGATGGATTTTTTTTTCTCCCCTTTTTTTCTTCCTTTCCTTCCAGCAGCTAGAAGTCCCATCTGGTTCCTGTTTCTATTCGTCTGATCTCCCAGAAACTTCTAAAAGCCATAAGCATCAGCCAAAAAAACCCCAGGCATGGACTCCTTTCCAAAATAGCCCACAAAACGGCATTTTTTAGGTGGGTTGGTTTGGAAGGAGCAGAGGGGGGGATGTTGATTTCTGTAACATTCCTAGGAATTTCTTGCATCTATTCTCCCCTCTAGAATTTCTTCCCTGCCTGAATCCCCCTTCCCCTTTCCGGCAGCCCCCAGGCCAGCACAGAGACCTGCCCACTCCCCAGCTGCAGGGTCCAGCTCTTGTGGGAGCTCACAGCAAGCTGCTGAGAGGCTTTTATCCCCAAAGAAGGCATATAAAATTGCAATTCCCTCTCAGATGAGGTCTCTGCAGGGTTGGTGGCCGTTTCATCTGGAGGCTGCATAACTGGACATTTTCCCCTGCTAAGGTGTTGTCAAGATAGGAGTTTTGAAAAAATTGACTTAGTGTAAATAGGTAAGACAGATGAGACAAAGAGGCCTGGATCATCTCTACACGGTCCACTCCATGGCCATAGGGACAAGGTGGAAGAGCTTGAAAATTTCCAGCAGACCCCTAAGCTCCCATCTGGCCTGGAAGCACAGTCAGGGGTGTGCAGCACCACAGGCTCTCATGGCTAAAGGGAATGATGACAGACAGAAAGGGGTGAAGGCTGGTTGAGGGAGGGGACACTTGCCTGGTGTTTCTTTATGACAATTTTGCTCCATAGACATTTAGATGATCAATAATTGGTCCTTCTGAAAAGCAGCCAGTGTGTCCAGTTTCTGTACATTTAGGACCTGACTGAAGGAAGCTTTAATAAAGGCCGTTAGCTCTCACTGATGTCAGCATGTGCTTAAAAGCTTCTCTGGACAGCCAAGGCTAAACAAATGCCCAGACAAAAGCAACCCATTTAATTCATTATGGGCAGCACCCATGCTGTTTGTTAAGGTGCACAGATCTGTCATGGAAACTCCAAGCAGCTTGGTGTCCTCTGTTTTTGAAGCCTCATAATCTGGATCAAAAGAAACATAAAAGTTCAATATTTCAAACAGTGATTTAGAAACACAGAAGGAACAGGACAGTTCCAGGGATGGGAGATGGAACCTAGAGACTCCCCCCCCCCCCACTAGAAAACAGTCTGGGTCACTGATGACTAAAGGCTGCTACTTTTAGACATCTGAATTAATGAGATTAATTTACCCTCACAACAGAACCCAACTGCCTGCCTGGATCCATCCAGCATTTGTAGTAGTGCAGCAGAATAATCTGAAAGGTCACAGCCTTATCTCTGCACCCTGCACTTGCTGGTGCTACTTGCCTTGCTTAAGAAAAAAAAAGTCAGAGGCATAACAGAGAGCAAGCAGGCTCTGAGGGTCTGTGACACAGCCCCATGACACGATGTGATGTTGTGCAGGTTAGCACATTAGCTTCAAGAAGCAGCCCAGCGATGGCAGTGTGGTGACAGCGTGGTGGCAGTGTCCAAGGTAACTTGCCTTCCTCAGCAGGGCCATTTCAGCACTAGCTCATGTACCTGTGCAGGTGGCACCAGCTCAGCAGGCATGTGGAGACTGAAGGCCAAACAGACCACACAGACCAAAATCACCACTTGGATAAGCCTGTCAAGCCAAAGTACAGCTGAAGTACACTGGCCTAGGGCATGAGCAGAGACTTTTCCCTCTGCTGTCAAATGCATCCACTCAGCAAGCCTTTGGGTCATCTTAACATCTACTCCATTTTGCAAGGATAGCAGTGGAGTTCTCTGGCCCTCCAGGCACAACTGTGGCATGTCAGAGATGACCAAGATCCTGACATCCCCTTGTCCTTCCCAGCCACAAAACAGGTGAGTTCGACCTAGCAAGGTATTTGTACCAAAGACTAACTGGCATTTCTAGTCAACACACAGTCTGAGATGCTGCTTAGAACATCTCACAAACCCTCAGCACAATTAAATACTTCATCAATAAAAAGTAAACACACTTCATTTTCTATTTATAAAAGAATCTCTCCCTCCCCCCCAATGTTTTATTTTAGCAAGTGCACTCAACCATGTTCTCAATCTGCACTTCATTTCCTGCTATTCAGTTTTCTGTGGTTCACAGACAAAAATACCTGGGGAAAAAAAAAAGCACAATACCAGATCCCAGGGGGCTCCGATTTACCACAGGAGAAAAATGTGGTGCTGTGTACAACAGGAGCCTGCTGCCCAGGCTGGGAGTGGGAGGCACAACGGATGGGACAGGGAGCGTTAGACTCAGAGGTGGTGGTGCCAAGAGCTTCCCAAGTCCTCTCCCAGCCAAGATAATGAAGTGTAACCCTGTCTTTGATCCCCATAAGAGTAATGAAGAAAGCAAAGGGGGTTTTCTGTGCAGGGCAATCCTCCAGCCCAAGAGAAAAAGCAACCAAGAGTCTCAGTCCCTGTTCCTGCCAACCAGGACCTTTCATCATATGGAGAAAAAGCAGAGAAATACATTTCTGCATCCATTTCCATCCATAAGAATCCTAGAGTGCTTGGCCTTCTGCAGCTGTGGTTGGCAGAAAGCACAACAGCAGGCACAACCTGACAGCAGATCACAACAGGATTTACAGACCGAGATGTACAGGTTACCCCAGGGCTGCAGGTGGGAGGGGGCCACTCTCCTTGCCATGTGGGCAGAAGGATGAGGTTTGGGAAGAGAGCCGGAAAGATGGTTTTGTGTCCTTGGAGATGAGATACTTTCCACCCACTGCAGCACAGACTCTCCTCACCCTGCAGATGCTTCTGGTGTAGCTCTCTCTGAGAGAGAAGACACAGGACACAGGTGAACCAAGCCCAAAATACAATCCATCAACAGAGAGCCAGCAGATCCACTTTCACCACTGCAGCAAGTCTGGGCAGCCAAGGGAGAGCAGGCAAAGCTGGAGATGGAGCCATGGCCATCCCATCTGAACCACCAGTCACAGTGATGATGGAAACCACAGTAGTGAGCGTGCTCACACATTCTACCATGTCCCTTCAACCCAAACAATGTGAAACAAGATCCTAAATATGTGACACAGTGTAAGAAGAATCAAGCCTTGTCTGTGCTCCATCTTCCCCTGGCATTGCCAGCTAAAAACTGCAGCTACAGGGTTTGCTGGGGTTGATGTAGCAAAGGGAAAGGAGAGGGACAGAGTGAGGCCAAAGGACACTGAGAGGAAAAAGATGGAGAAAGGAAAGACTGGGAGAATAAGGGAGCTTGGGGCTAAATACAAGTGTTAGGGAACAGAGAAGAGTTTGTAAGCACAGAGATGGGAAGGCTGAGAGGGAGAGCCAAGGATAAATTGTTTTGATGAGTGCTCCAGCCCTGAAATAAATATAACCACCCAAGGGGGCTTGTGTGACTCAGTCTGACATTTTGGCAATTTTTTTTTCATGCCACCAGATGTAATCAATTTAGCTGGGGGGCGAGGGGGGAAGCACACACACATTTTTATTGCATTCTAATGTCCGCAAAACCCAAAACAAGACATGTTTTTGTTTTGTTTTGTTTTTTTTCTAATCATAGTATATGACACTTTGTGCAAAACTGAGCATGAGCAGAACTTCCACCTGCCCTTCACCATCTCAGAAATAGGAGTTTTGGGGTGTAGGGTCAGATCAATCTGGTCAGGTGTAACCAGTTCAACTCCAGAGCTGAACGAGGGTGTCAGGGGTGGCTGTGCAGCTCTGTTCACATTCGCTTCAATATGCACCAGGGAACAAATATGGCCAATAACATCCTAAGATATTGTCGTGCTGAAATTCTTTGTTTACCAAGAAATGACATGTTGAAAGCCCTTGGCATTTATGAAGCAGATGATTTCTATTCATTTATTTGAAGCATTTTACAGTACTTACCCAGACACTTGGAGCGATTATCTTGCCAGAACTCATGTGGAGGACTGGGTCAGATGGGTGAGCTCCAGAAAAATCTCCTCACATCTTAGAGGAAGTGGTGTGGTACTGGGGTAGGTGCTGCTCATCCCTCCAAACCCATCCAGTACCAAGGCAAGGGAGGGGGCCATCTTAATGCTTATTACTTCCAGTTGCAGTTTCAATTGGGCGTACACAAACCTTAAACGCCTGTCCAAACCTGTGGGGAAACAATTCTGTGCACTGTTAAACAGCTCCTGCATTCCACCCAGAGGCTGATGCTGTTCTGTGGTAGGTGAATAATTCTTGTATTTACTCTCTGCAAAATATTTTGGACTCTGGGGAGTTCTTGCTCAGGCAGACTCCTCCTGAATTAATAACAGCTTTGCCTAAGCAACAGCTGAGAAATAAGAAGAGTGCTGTGGAAATCAGTATTTTTTTAGTTCCTCCTGGTGGTGGGCTCTGCAGATAAAAGTGCTGGCAGGAAATACCCATTGTCCATGCTGCTGTACAACTGTCCATCTCTAGCTTCTGCCCACATATCTTCAGAAGAGCCACAGGCAACTAGCCCAACATAGGACCTAGGATCACACATCCAAAACCAAAGCAAAACTTTTCACTGAACCAGCTACCAAGTCTTTATTCAATGACTAACAATAACTGTCCATTATATCTAACATCCAAGCCAGCACCAGCCCTGCATTTTATTTTAAAATATCTGCAAGGGAGTAGCATTCCTCAAGAGTTACTTCCACTGTGGCTAGGTCTTTGGCTGTTTTCTCCTTGCATGGCTGTTGGCATGGAAAAGAAGTCCTAGTTAAACGTTCCCTTGTAGGGCCTCCCTTTTGTCAGCTCTTTTAATTAGTCCCACTCCCATTTCCCAGGAGGCTCTGTGCTGAAGGCCATTAGGAACAGGGATGGCCTGTGAGGTTGCTCAGCTTTTAAAGTTTAGATCTAAAGTACAGATCTATAAAGTAAAGATCTATTGTATCTCTTAATTTTCAAGTCTGAGCACATTTTTTTTTCTTTTCAACACATCCCCAGAATCTTAAACTTTACTTCAAAATCAAGTACATCACATTTTTTTAAAGTGTCACAATTATATCTGTCCTGTTAATTATAAAGGTTTTTTCCCCCCCCCTTTAAGTGGGAGCTGCTTGAAATACATATAAATGATTCTATAGCATGATGTCCTTTTCACCTATTCTAACACTTCAAATCAAGTCATCCACCATGATGCACTCTGGGCATTTTGCAAATGAGCCATTTTGAATGCATTGTGCATTCCAGGAACTATTTCATGTGTTCAGTGCTTAGATCACACCAATTTTATACATATATGTGCATGTCTGACAGTACCAAATTGATATCTCATTGCAGGGACAATCTCTGACCATTCAAGAAGTTGTCCCATGACAAGGGGGTAGAGAAGGAAATAGAAAAAAATCTGCATTTGTGTGATTACCTTTTATTAACTTTGCAATGCCATTAAGCCTTGGGCTGGAACTTGCTAACTTTTGAAGATTAAATTAGTTAAGCTTAGTATTTGGTTGTCCTAACTTTCTAAGAAAAAAAGGCTTGTCTAAGGAGAACAATCTTTAAGTTTGAAAATCCGAGGGAAAAATATATTAAACCACAAGACTCCTATAGATAATAAATTCCACCCTGGAATCGCTGTTACAGAATCATCATGAATTGAGGTCTCCCAGCCCCCAGAGGTAGTTTTTAGTCCCAAACAGATTTTTCTGTATTTCAGCTGTCCTTAAAAAAAACCCCACCAAGGACCCAAAGCCTCCTGCCAGAGATACTCCAAACTAAGTTAACATCCAGCTTTTAAGTCTGTCATCCTCAACCGAGGTTGGAAGAAAGGCAAACTGCAAATCCAGCACTTGCACTAAGATACTAATTTTAAATTTCCACAACTTTATAACTGATCAATTGCTTTTCCTTAAGCTGAATCATTTTTCTAGCCTCCTTGCTAAGGAGATGGCACTGAAGTCATGCTAAAATAGAAAGCTGACATATTAGATATAGGAAGTAGAGATTTTTGCTTTTATGTTTTTGGATCTTCCTTAAAAAGTAGAGCAGATAAAAAAATAACTATCAAAATTTTTTTCAATAGAAAAATGTATTTTTCACAAAATCTGAATGTTCCATGGAAAAACTTCACTTTTGCCAGAGCTGTTCAGTTTTCCACTGGGGGAGATCCAAATAAAAGGTTTCTTTTTAAGTTCCAGTTGACTGAAATGTAAACTTTTAAGTTATTTTTTCCAAATAAATAAACAAGTAAATAAATCAGAATCCCTTCTCTAAAGATTTTCTTCAGCCTAATGTCTCCTCAGACACGAAAGATGAACATTCACCATAGGACAGAGAGTAACAAGGAGCTCCACAAAGAGGACTCCAACCAGCACAGTCCATACCTTCAGCAAGAACGTGTCCCTGGGCTAAGATGAAGCATGGAAAATTTGAACCCAAAAGGAATGAGTCTGAGAAAGATACAAGCACAAGTGAAGGAGGACAGGCAGGAATAGCACTTGGAGCTCAACCTCTGTTCCAGCAGCTCTTGCCAATTACTGAGAGTGCTAATAAGTAACAGTCCCCCTGTGCATGCCACGTGCAGCCAAGGCGAGATAGACGTGTTTGTTTCTGCTGTTAAACAGCCTGGAGTAGCTAATACTGGCTGTGGTCACATTAGTGGAGATCCACACCAGCATCCTTACACCCAGGGGCAACATCCCTTGGGACGCAACACATTAAGGGCAATGTCCTACTTTGCTGAGCCTTCATTTATCAATTCTTGCAGATGCTGGTGGCTCGGGAGCCTTGTGAGCACCAGAGCTGGTGTTGGGTGCCACCATCCCATGCACATCTACAGCACAGACTCAGGTCCTTTTGCATGGCTTCCTTGAGTATAGGGGCACTGCAGTATTGCCATGACTTCCAGATGACCTGCAGGGAGGGGGCCTGGGAATAACAGCACCAATTTCCAGTCCTTTTTCACCTCTATGCCCACCAGGACTGGTAACTGGCCAAACAGGACTTCTGTTGCAGGAGATGTAGCTCCTACAGGGAGGAAGGGTTTCATGGAGCTTTTCCTCTGTACATCCAGCCTTTCCTTGCCCTTCTTGAGGAACTGGCACTGCTGAGACCCAAGCATAACCAGAGGCAACTGCAACCTGAGTCCTGACCCAGCCCAAAAGCCCCACACAGCTTCTCCCCACACACATCTTTCTCTGCTCCCTCCTTAGAGCAGGACAGCTGTCTCCAGAAGGCAGCTCTCAGGACAATTTTCAAACAATTCAATAGAAATGGAGTTTGCAAACCTATTTCTTCATAGTTTCTTCCTGCCCTGAAGCACCTTTTCCCTCTGTTTGCCCTGCTAGGGCTCAGCAAAACAGGGGGTGTTTTCTTTTTCTCTGGAAAACGGAAATAAAAACACACAAAAAAATGTCAGTGCTGCCAACTCTTGCAATTTTAGTCCCACAGTACTTGATGTTATTCTTCACCCCTTCCCCAGCTTTGTGCTCCAATGCATTATGCAAAAAGCTCAGATTTCATCCGAAAAAGAGAAGAAAAAGGAACAAGCAGTTCATGGGCCTCCAGGTTTAGAGAGCAGCTGAGAAACACAAGCTCAGGGCACCCTAAGGCACCCTCCAAAACAAAAGAGCAAGCGTGGGGGAAACCAATATTTATCACTTTTTAAACCATTTTTTGATTAAAAAAACCCTCATGATCTGAAGGACGTGATTGATTTGAGCTTTTGGGAGGCATTATGTGAAGGGTCAGCTAATTCCACAGATACCACTGGTGGCTTGCATTGGGCAGATTTCAGTTGCCATTGTAGTGACATGCAGATGGTGGCACTTTCCTGGGACATGGGGGGCTTGGAGCCACGTGCTACTCTGCTCACCCACCCCAGTGCAGGACCACAAATGGTTTGGCCATGCCCACAGCTGCAGAACTAAGAAAGGCCCAAGGACAACTTCAAGCTGCTCAGTTTTTCCAGATCCTGAGCTCATGCCCATCACCTCCCACAGTTTGGTGGTGTCTTCTCCCTAGCTCTGTGAGACCTGAGGAGGTTAAAAGGGGACAGACAGCAAGCCAAAATGCTCAGAGGTGCCAGGTACAGAGGTCTTCACACACACCCCATCATGTGCTGTGGGATTTTACTTTTCTTCTGCCTTGTTTGGGCATTTAAAAAAAATAAATCTAAAACACAAGTCATCCAACCTGAAATTTTGTGGCTGCTATTTATGTATGGAAAATATTTAACAGTTCAAGTCAGAAAGCCCAATATTCAGAAACTTAAGGGCAATCCAAAACTCCTCGGGTCTTCAAACTCAGACTAAAAATACCATGAGAACAGGCTCCCTTGGACCAGACACTAATTTTCTGGAGCAGTGTGAAGGAATTAAAGCTGTCCTACAACACCAGCTGGGAACTGCCCTGACATTTTTTTGTCATCTGCTCCCTGGGTCCTCTTGTGTAGGCCATGCAGGGGTGGGCTGGAGGCTTTCAGGGCCCTGCTGTAATCCAGCAAAGCTTGGCTGGTAGAACCAGCCCCAGAAGAGATTCCAGCTGGCTTAAGTTAGAGCAGCCACAGGGCTGCTCTAACTTAAACCACCTGCCAGTTCAGTCCTGGGCCAGCCTTAGGATCTGGGAGGTACAAATGTGGCTGAAAGCCAACTGTCTTCCTCATCTGTCCCAATAGGAGCTAGAGGTCCGAACCCCATTTAGAGATGTCTCCAGAATAAGGCTTCAGAGGGACACTTTTGAGCTCCTGGTTATATTCAAAATCCAAGAATGGGGATGCCACCATTTAGTCCCATCTTCCTTCCTTACCTCCTCTCATCACAGCTCTTGCCATCACAATATTGAAGGCCAAACATGAGGAAGTGTACAAGGACAGGTTATTTCCTGGACTGGCTGGTGCTTTCTCCCCTCATTTGACTTCCCAGGCAGTTTCTCCCCC
>NW_009953928.1:328135-328877 GCF_000747805.2 Chaetura pelagica | reverse complement strand
AGGGAAACAAGCAATATAGACCAGACAGAGGGCTGGTTTGATTTTTTCTTTTTTTCTCACCTCTTTTTAAATTATAGAAAATAAGAGAGTAAATTAAAACAAACAAACAAACTTTCTCCAAACGTTTCCAGAGCTGCTAATTCTGGTTTGAGCTTTGGCCATAAGATCACAAGGGATTTAAAGAGCCCCGATTCACCCGTACACAGAGACACACACAATCGTGTGCTAAGGTAGGAATTACCCTGGTAATACAGCTTGAATTGTCCTGCCTCTGCCCTTCCTCCTTGCCTTTTGCCCTGCAGCTAGCAAAGATAATGAGTAACAGTGATATTAAATAGGGATTTGAGGGGTTTTTTGCCTTTTTTTTTTTTCCCCCCCAGAAAGTGGATAACACACTACAGTAGATAGAAAAATCCATCCGACTTTATTTAACTGTAACATTTATAAAGAGCAGTGAAAAGGTCAGCGTGGAGCTCCCAGGGTATGGGCTAAACTCCTTTCCCCAGCCTTGAATGCAACAAGAAAGCAGATCCTTTAAGATGCAACTATCTTAAGCTCCCCTCCGATGGTTAAACTCTTAGTAATTCTAGGTTTTGGAGACAAACGTCAAAGCAGAGGGCTCTTCCCTTCATTATTCAAGTAAAGGCCCCATCAATATTATCTGTAATAAGAATCTGCTGTTGACATGGCTCACCCCGCAGTTCCTGTTCCAGGCAGTAGTCCCTGTCAATAGGATTAAAGT
>NW_009953928.1:325610-328087 GCF_000747805.2 Chaetura pelagica | reverse complement strand
TTTAAAGTGCAGGATTCCCTTTGACAAGGCCACCGGCTGCTGATTCATTGCTGCCATCAGGCTGCCGGCTGGGAAAGGCACCAGGCACCATGAGATGGCCCTGCCAGGGCCACCGGGGGCAAGTGGCCCCAAAGCTTTGATTTCTGGTGCTGGAGGGGACCTTCCCAGAGTTGCAACAAGGAAACGAGGAGAGGGAAGGTCTACAAGTGGTTTGCACTGCTTGTGTCCTACCACGTAGGTCTCAGCTGAGCAGCAGGCACATCAGCTGATGGGAAGTTTGGAGGTGATTTGATGAGCGATGCTGCCCAGCACGCAGGGATGGCAGGGAGTGCTCCTCTGCCTCTGCCACCAGCACCTCCACGTCAGCATGGGAGGCCACATTGTGCATTGAGATGGCAGAACTTGCTGCCCTTCCACCAGAGCTGGTCTCAGTGCCAAGCAGCCCAGGGGAAGCCAGGAGTGATGATGCCCAAGCTGTGCAGTCCCGGGTGCCAGACACAAGACACAAGGGCACCAGGAACCCAGAGCAAGGGGCACAAGAAGATGACTCCGAGCTGACATTCTCCTGGCACTTGGCCATACTTCATAAGTCATGAAGATGCAGGGACATGCTTGAGGGATCAGGAGTCACACCGTGGTCAAAATAAAACGATGAGGGCAAGAGCACTGGAAGGAAAGCTCTGGGCACCAAGAGCTGCAAATTGCTGGTGCACGGTTGGCACACCCAGTTCTTGACAACACTGATGCATGTTTCCCTTCTCCTTCACCACCTTGTTTAATGAAGCTCTCCATACAAAGGCTGTCATTCCCCACTGGCTTGAACAGCCCAGGGTTTGCAAAGCCACCAGAGGTGGGGGAGCCAGAGAAGGGACCATGCAGCCCCAAAGTGCTGCTGTCAGCCTCTTCAGAGCCTGCTGGATCTGACACTGGATAAAGATGAGCACTGAATCACAAAGTAAGGGAAAGAAGTCAGCTTCTAGGGAAAACCCAGGACTCCTAAACTTCTACCTCCGAATTCTTTAAGTGGAACATGGAGGACACATGTACATACAGACACACACGTTAACACCCTCATCTTTTCCAGTGACTAAGGTCCTGTCTAATTCATTCTGTTCCTGTCCCCTCAGGTGCTGAGGCCAGGTCAGGAAGCAGGCAGACTAGAGTAAATAGATTAGCTCTTTTTAAAATAAAACCTCTATTATTACCCTTAGGAAAAAAAACAACAACCCTCATTTTCAGGAATTGTTACATTTAATTAGGCTGCAGGTTCCACTGGGCTCTACAAACGGAGCCAAGAAGGCACGAATGTCAAAATATTCTGCAGGCAAGATGAGAAGCCCTGAGCTGGGCAATCCAGTGAAAGGGAGCCCTGTCAGCCTGCCTGTCAACTCCACTGCAGATTTTTCAAACCTAATTAAAATGATCTTTAATTATTTTTTTCTTCTGTTTTAAAAGAAACACATTTTTCACATATATATTTATTTATTTTTCTCCCTGTAATCAGCCTGATTTCCTGCATTGCACCAGCCACTAGGAAAGTAAAAGGGAGACCTGCACTGGCATCCAGGGTTGGAAAACAGGAGGGCTGGTGGCTGTTCAGGCAGCAAAGCCTTTGCTGGGACTCACCACACACCCGCTCTTTACTCACACGAGATCAGCCCTAACAGGAAGAACAAGGTACCAAATTCTGTCCCTGCCTGTTTCCTGCCACCTTCAGGGGAACGGGACCTTTCAGGCTCTTTGTAAATAAACAGGAGTGCATCAAAGGGACACCTGACCACTGCACCCATTTTCTGCAAAACTAGAACAACTCACAGGCACTTGAATTTTTGGCTGACAGCTCAGACCAAAAGGGCCTTTACTGCCCTGGGATTAGCAGCTCTGATACTTTGGAGCTGATAGAGGAAGCTGGTTTGCAAATCCTGAAATGGGAGCTTGATAGGAGAGCTTGAGCCACCAAGTAATTTTGCTCACATCTATGCCCTGCCAACCCCTCTCCCTCACTGGCTTCGTTGTGTCTATCTGTAAGGTTATTTGGATGGGCTGATCTCAGCAGTCTCTGGAGTCCTGCAGCAAAACAGGACGCTGCTGAGATGGAGGCAGCAGCACAGAGCAAGTCATTAGAACTAATAACCAAGTGATAAATAAGGGCATAAATAGGGATAAAGAGATTTAAAACAAGAAACTAATGCTTAAGAGGAGGTTGGGTCAACAGCTATATAAACACACACTTCCCCTACCACCTCCCCTGCTCTAGTGTCTCCAAGAAACTTATTTGCTTACTTACACCACCTTTTTTTTTTTTTTTTCCCAGCTGAGTTTCCTAGAGAAACAACTCTTTTGTGATTGTGCTGTGGGTGTGTCTGTCTGTCTCCCTCTCCCTAATAAAATTTCTGAACTCACTAGCCAATTTAAACCAAGTTTGCCAGAAGGGCAGAGTCCTCAAAGAAACTTACTGCTTGCAAGTCTTCTTGGGG
>NW_009953928.1:316718-325575 GCF_000747805.2 Chaetura pelagica | reverse complement strand
CCCTGTCGCTGTTGTTTCCAAGAAACTTATTTGCTTACTTTCCCCCCCTTTTTTTTTTTTTTTTCCCAGCTGAGTTTCCTAGAGAAACAACTCTTTTGTGATTGTGCTGTGGGTGTGTCTGTCTGTCTCCCTCTCCCTAATAAAATTTCTGAACTCACTAGCCAATTTAAACCAAGTTTGCCAGAAGGGCAGAGTCCTCAAAGAAACTTACTGCTTGCAAGTCTTCTTGGGGCTGGGTAGACAAAAGAAAACCAAGCCCATGCTGAGAGAAGGCTGCAGCAAGCGCTCAACCTGGTATCAAATACTAGAGCATCCAACCTTGAGCTGCCTCACATGTTTCTCCACAGGAAGCCACACTTCACTGAATCATCCTAAGTGCACTGCAGGAACGGCAGCATCTGAACTGCTCTGCCTTCAGAACTGAAAATCATGGCAACTGACAGCTCCTCTTTCTGAGAAGTGCCAGTAGAGTAGTGTCAGCAAGGGAAATAGTCCCCGGCCAGGCAAAAAGTGGTGCCTGCAGTCACAGGGTAACACCAGCACCAGAACCAGCTCTCCGTCTGCCCAAGCTGGTCCTCAATCCTTCCTGCACCAAAGCCACCTCTTGAGCACTAAGGGGATGTAAGGCCAGGAGCAGAGATGGGGTCACCTTCTGCTTCATGCAACATCCCAGCTGTGGGGTCTTCCCTGCCACTCGGGTGAGGTGGAGAAGAGGCAGGAGCTGCCCAGTTACCGTGGGAGTCAGCAACCTGTAAACTGAGAGCATGTGACCTGCAACCAGCCAGAGGGAAGGATGCTCCCACAAGGTCAGTCTCCTACAGCATCAGTTTTCAGCCTTGACTTGGACTTTTACAAGCAGGTCAGGAAAGGCTTGCTGCAGACATTTCTTTCTTGTGCAAGGTCATGGGGATGGTCCTGGTTGAGGTGAGAGCATGGAGGTGAGCTGGGAGCTGCTGTGCTCCCACTGAGCTCAGGTGCCAGGGAAGAGGGCTTGAAGAGCACAACAAGGTGAATTTGTAGGTTGCTCAGTGCCAGCACTAGCAAAAATTCTGATTAATAGAGTCCCTCTTTGTACAGGCGGGGTTAGGATGGTTTAGTGCAGCCAGATTGAGGATGCACTAAATTAAGGAAAAAAGCCAATGGAGCTATCAAAAGTTTGGATGCAGCCATGAGCTCCTGTTCTCCAAGCAGATGAAGGAAGGGTGTAGAAAAAAACAGACATTTCAAATGAGGGAGATCTCATTTTTGGCAGTCTCCTCCCTGCTCCCAAATAATTTTTATTTGGGAAGCTCCTCAAAATGTCACAGTGATCCATCTCACTGTGATGTCCTGGCACTTCCCTTTCTCTCTGATCAATCCCCTGCTCTCTCATTGGAAACATCTTCTCATCTGCTTAAAAAAACCCACAAACCAAAGTAAAAAGTATCTCCTGGAGCAACAAAACCCCTCAGCCCGAGCCAAAGGAAGCCTAGCAGGATTTACCCTGTGATTGCTCAAGGAAAATTCACCTGTGTGACCTTTGTGTCCCACGAAAGAGATGAAGTGGAGCCTTGCGCAAGGCGCTGCAGGGGAGGGACGGACGGGCGGGTTTGCCCTCCCAGTGACCAAGCCGGGATCTTGCGTGCCTGGGAATCATGTCCGTAGGGGAACAGATGGAGCTGGCATTTTTGGGACCCTGTGACTGGCTGTCCAGCTAGTAATTTAGCAAAGGGTGAGCAGATAATTTCCTGTTGGACTGGTCTGTTGGAAGGGCCTTTCCCCTCCGGGGCGCTGGTGGCCAGGCAGCCAAGCCTGAAGCCGCGCAGGAGCAGAGCGCGCTCCCTCCTTTTATAGCCGGGCTGGCTTCCCCACGTTGCCGTCATCCCCGGGGCCAGCAGCGCCGTAAGACATTTGAGGCTCTCCCCCGCAGAGGGTAAAAAGTCAAAAGGGTATTAAGCTGTCAGATTGGGGCAATTTATGTGTATAAACAGAGCCCTGTTTTGCTGATTTACACCCCGATAGCACATGGCCCACAGGTAACAAACACGGCACATCCCCACATCTGCCAGTGGAAGCAGTTTGGATTGACTGACCCATAAAACTGCAAGGCCTGAAGTTATCTGGCTTCACATCTACATATACACACGCAAACAGTCACAGCCAGCAAGTGCTCATGGAGTAACACGATATAAGCAATAAACGCTTTACCCCAGCAAAAGTTAGGAAGGAGATTAGATAAGGCAGCTAAAACAAACTTTAACCACCACGGTGGGAGCTCAGCTGGCCCGTCCTTTAACTCGGCTGAACAAGCCATGGTGCAGGGAGCCTGCAGCACTGGTCATCCTGCAGTGCTGCCTTCCCATCGGGAGCAGATGGCCCAAATTAGTCTGGCGCATCACGTCTCTCTCTGTGGACGCAAACTCATCCTGGTCATCACAAGAGAGCTGTGCCTCTCTCCTAGGCTCAAAGTCCATTTAAGACTTGCCACCCCTGAGGAAGAGCCCCAAAGCCTTTTTTTTTTTTTCCCTTTGGAAAGGCAGTTGTTGGGAGCCGGGGAGGACACCGGCCTTCGTGGGCGTCGGGCAGGGGGGAGCAGCTCTGGCGCCACTGCTCCCCTCCCAGGTGGTGCAATCCAGCTCCCTCGACTGCGTTGCACAACCCAGCCCTGCTCCCTCCCACCTTCCCTGGGAAAACCACAGTTGCAGCTGCCCTAGAAACCTCCATCCTTCCCCCTCTGATGACACCAGGAAGGCAGGTTACCCCTGACCGCTGACACCCAGGGGTGGGACCAGCGGAGGCGCAGACGGGGGCTCGTCCCCGACGTGTGCCAAGGGCAGCGTTTGCTTCCCGTCATCGCAGCTCCTGCCTCCGCGTCGCCGCGCTGCTGCGGGGATGTGAGCAGCCACTACATTCCCATTCTGCCCAGCAGACTTCAGTGTCAATTGCATGCTCTGGGCAAAAATAACAATTGGAAAAAATAATTGCATTTATCATGTTGGCGACTCAGCCGGCTACATAAGAATGTTACAGAGCAAAACCACAGAGTTCAGCCTGTTTCCACACAGGCAGTGGAACAATGACTGGCAGGAGTTCCCTGACATCAGTTGCTTGTCTTTAACTCAAGCAGTTCTTCCACCAACATCTCCAATCCACCAACCTGGGAAGCCACTGCAGCCCAGCCTGCAGGTGACCCTAAAGCTGACGGAGATACCAGCAGCCAGAAGACAACTTCCAACAACAACTAAGCACACAAGAATACCATGACAGACTTATTCACCTATTTTGTCAATAGAGGCTTGGAAAGATGTAGGATTAAACTTCGTAAGTGAGGCCACAATTCACAGGAAATTAAACTTCCCATGCTCCAGGCAGAAGTGATGGGTGACAGATTATGGAACAGACAAATGTCTCTTCCAATGTCACTGCAGACCACACAGGTGAATTGCAGCTGTGCCTCTTACAGTGACTTTCCACTCTGCTCAGCACTGTGATTTCAGCCTAGACTGACCTTTTCTGCTTAACTGCTAACTCTACTTCTGTGCAACCTGGCAACTGTGCTTGCACACTGCTTCTTGCATAGCTCAGCTCATTAGAGCCTGCTGCTAACCTGCTTTGCTGATGTGTAAAGGGATTTAAGATGATACAATACCCATCCCAAAGAGTCCAAGCAAGAAAAGCAGCAGACAGCCCCATATTACGAAAGGCTCCATCTCTTCAAACTTTGGCTGCCACAGAAATCCTGCCCACCCTCTTGTACAGTAGTTACTGGGTAGCCACTCTGAAATTTATATTGGTTCAGTGATCCAAGCAGGAACCAGCTCATCAAGGCAGAGTCTGCCCAAGCACCAAGCAAATCCAGTCCCTCAACTGGCTGCATGGTCACTTCATCCAACAAAAGAAACAAGACAGGGAGGGAAGGGTAAGAACAATGCTGCCCCTTTTGGATGCAGTGCCCAGCTAGATGGATTATCCAAAACATGAATTAGTCCCCAAAAGCCTTGTAAGCAAATGTAAGTTAAAATAGGTCCCTCTTGGGTAAAGCGTTCAATGTCTTACGACTCCATGGTGTGTAAATTATGTCATTTCTAGGACTCCCTTGGACCTCATTGTATTGGCACAAAAACATCCAAATGAGTCTGCCTGAGGCATTTCTCTACTCACAAGATATAAACAGTTGGCAGTGACTGATCTGCCACTTGTCAATGCATTCTCCTAGCCTGATTCTGCAAAATAAACTGCATTAGCCTAAGCTACCTTCAAGCTGGAGGAAAGTCATCCCTGGCAATAGCCTGTTCTTCTTAACAAAACTTAAACTGCTTTAGATCTTGTTTAACAAACAACTGAAATGCATAGGAACACCAGTGCAATCACACTTAAATCACTCCTATATGTTTATTCACACAAATACAGGTTGTGGTGGACATCCATGTCCTCCAGGTCTTGCTGTGCTAGCTGACTGACCACAAGATGCCACCTCCCTGGAGAGGGTGCCACCCCACAGCCTCACTGGTGGACATAATCTTTCCAAGCCGAGATGGACAAGAACCATTTTTCTGGGAAGGTTAGGGGTAAAGTCACATTTCAGCTAGCACATCTGTTTTCATAGTGAATATCTATCTAAAGCAACCAACACCACTTTTAAATGTATTTTGAGATGTTCATCCATAAAGTTGCACTACATTGACTTAAAAAATCACTTTTTTTTTCCACCTTCATCTATAGACCAGGTTAAAAAGCATCAAAGACCTCTAGGGATAGTTTTACCTCCCGCAAACCACTGGCATTTTTTATACCTTTTTCACATGAGCAGGACTTCAGCTTTTACTTACCTGCAGATGTCAGTCACCAAACTGTCTGTGCCACTGTAGCAATGCTGGTTCCATCCTGCTGAGACACTGATACCCTGTAAGCAGGTGTGCCATGAGTTACTTGGCCAGAGCTCTCAGACAGCACCAGTTAATTCCTAATGAAGCAGACTCCTTGAAGCCTTAAGTTGAAGGCCTTTCTCTCCACCTGACAGCTTCCAGACTCAGCTCCCAGTTGCTGCACAGTGGTCTACTAGACAAAAAAAACCACACCCTAGTATCTGTTTCACTCCCCACATCTTCAAACTGGGACCACGTCTACCTTCAACTTTGCTCTGGTGGCCCAACACACAGGGCCACCCAGGGCTTTGCCACCCTTCCAGAACTTTCCTGGCTCTTCCCTCCATCACAGATATTTTTACTCACAGCAGCACTGTCCTCAGGAGCAAATGTATTAGAGACCCTCTTCTGCTCTTTGTAACTCCAGATGTCCTCCTGCTCAGTTACAGCCCAGCACCAGGACCATCCATTCAGCTGACTTTTGGGAAAGCTTCTTCAGTGTCCTGCTTCCTGGAGTCCACTGTCCTATGAACACAGCTTTTGTTCTTTGCTCTTGCACTCACCTGCATCACCATATTTGTTGTTTGCTTAAGCCTGGCTCCCCAAGTGCTCTGTATTCCTGTCAGTGACCTCTCCTGTCCATTATTTACTGCTTCCTGGCTCGTTACACCATCAGCCACATCAGGGGTGATTTTACATTTTCTTCTGTGTCATTGATAGAGATATTAGACGCAAGAATACTGGAGGGACTTTGCTACAAACACAGCTGGCAGATGATTTACAGTTACATTTGGAGACCTGTCAGGGAGCCAGGTTTTAATCCATTTAATGCACACCCTCTTGATTTTATACTGCTCTAGATCCTTAATCAAAATGTCATGTGGTACCCAGTCAAATGGCTCACAGGAGTCTTGTACACTACCATCACTTCTATCAACTAATCCAAAGAGAGACATCACATTCTATTTTCCATGAACTCATGCTGATTGGCATTAATTGCAATTTTCTTCCTTTAATTGCTCGTGGACTCCCATGAAGAAGGACTAACTTGTACCACCCAGTGCACCACTAACAGCCTCGCTTCTGACTCATCCTTGGCCACAGAGCACAAGTCTTTTGAGCACAGTGATCCTGTGAAACCCAGAGCTGGAGCTGGACACAAGCAAAGTTAGCCACTGTCTGAAGTGGCACAGCATGGTGACCACAGAAACAATTATGGTCTTGCTGAGGGCTTTGTCTCTTCCAGAGGGCTGAAAGAACAGGTGAGCTGCTCCTTAGACTCTACAGAAAGGATGTGAAGAATGCCTCTGGGAAACAGGGGAATCTGGCCACCACCAGTCTTTGAGACAGCACTGAGATCCACACTGAAATCACCTCCCCCAGTAAGATCTTAGCTGTGGTGAGGAGAGCTCTCTTTGTGAGAGAATGGGTGATACAAAATGTTTGTATCATTGAAAAGAGGCCAAAGCTGTTTACTCAGCATATAAATGAGACTGAAGTATGCTTCTAGCAATAACATACTGGATATTATCTTGCTATCACAGCTATTTGGTTTTATTCCTTGAAGGTTGGAAGTAATTCATTAGCTCATGCCTGAGTCAATGCCTTGGTTCTTTCAACTCTACTAAGTTTAGTCCCACTGCACCTCCTCCTGATACTGAAACTTCTGTAACCCTGGCATTGTTCCTTTTTTTAAAATAAATAATATCTGCAAGTCATTGCCTAAATATCCCAAGTGGAATTAATTCTTCACCGAGAAACTATGGAGAACAAAATGGAAACAGGAATTTTGCTTCAAACATGCAAAACATGTTGGTTTTCATTTCAATGTCGTTGGTATTTTTCAAAAACTTGGAGCAGAACAAAAGGTTTTGTTTAACTCAACTATTTTTTGAGGGAGGTGCTATTTTTTTCTTTTCTTTTAATGACTTAAATAAAACAGAGAGAAATTTCTAGGAAAAAATGTTTCATGGTTTTTTTGGGAGAAAGACAGAAAATGTAAGTTGAGGTCCTTCCAACACAATAGCTAAGACGTGTCAAGATGAAGTCACTAAACATTTCAGCATCACTAAAACTGCATCTGTTTATTTCCTACAAATGTCTTGGCTGAGGGATTTTAGCAGTCTCCAAGCCTGGACAGTTACTACTGGAATTCACCTGCAGCCTGTCTCATTTTGGGTGTGCAATCTTGAGTTAAGAGTAGAAATAAAACCTCATTACTACCACAAAAAGTAATTCCTGTAAGAAGACCTGCTTGGATGAAACAGAAGCATCCAACATAACTACCTCAAAAGCCCCCCTGAAGTTTGAGTTTAGCAGTTCCATGCACCCAAGCATCAGAAGCAGAAGAAGGCGAGGGACGTAAGACTGCATCTCCCCATCTCCCCAGGACCATTCTCCATGATTTTCTTCTTTTTCCACTTGTGCAACACTGAAGAAAATTATTGTGGTGGACAGTAGAAATGTTTCCTTGCTCAGTGATGGTTCCACATAGGCCCTTCTCCGTCCCAGGGAACACAGCAGACTGGTTTTCAGCTGCAAAGAGACTCTCAGGCCCTGCGTTTTTCGTCTTTCCTCTGCTTAAGGCAAAATCTTGGCAGGATATGCTGGAAAAACACAAAGGATATTGTTACCTTGGGGTTAATAGCTACACTGCTGAAAACTTTGCAGAGCCTTTGACTTATCTCATTAGCAAGCCAGAGAGCTGCTTTGGCATTAGATGTCACCAGTGCATTTGTAGCAATCCCCAACATCAGTAAATCTCAGCAAATATCCCCCCACAGCAGCCCAAGTGCCTGCAAGGGCGCTAATCCCTGGCCAACATTCACTTGACTAAATTATTTTTAAAAGATGATGCAGCTAATACTTCTTATTCCAGAGAATCCTGCATTGTTTTCCTTGCAAATTGCTACTCCAAAAGGATAAAAGCTACAGCTTCTCACTTTCCATTCCAAAATAACCCTTTTCGACTGGAGCAGCAGCCTGCAAACTTCCCCGGGAAAAGTGAGATGCAGCTGGTGAGCCACAGCCTGGTCCCCAGTCACAGCCCAGCCTGGTGCTACTGGTCAGTGTGGTGGGCTGGTGGGGCTGTGTCTGAGTCTGATCACGCATGGCTCCCTGCACTGTGCCTTGTGTTTATGGCCGTATCATTCCATGTGGATCAGGACGTCCCTCTCACCGGCGGTGCGGGGGAGCAGGAGCAAGGCCACGCAGGAGTCAGCAGCATTGAAGGGCTCTGAGCTGGCAGAACAATGGGTTTGCTCCAGGCACAGCTACTGACTTTTAACAGCTCTTTTCCAGTAACCCCATACGGGATTGCATCATGGAAAATCCTAGTGGAAAGCCAGGAACAAAGGAAATATGTCAGGCTGCTTTTAAAAGGGCTGTGTTCTCGGGGCAGATGAAGCCCTTTTGTGGCCAGGGTGGGAAGGCTCAGCCAGAGGAACCTGGGCTCCCTTAAAGACTGGAGGCAAATCTGGAGACACACACCAGACGGGAGGGCCGGAGAAAAGGGCAGCACTGAGGAGGCAGCGGCTTCTCCTCGTTCCTGCATTGTCTGGGCATGAAGTGTGTGTGGAAAAAATTCCTATGCAGATGCTGTGTCCCTTTACTGAATTGTCCCCCTGGTCCCCAAAGAGTCTAGAGTGCCCATCAGTACAGAGGACGCGACAATGCCCACAAGCTACTGAGCTCTCATCTCTGATCCAGCGTTCCCAGAAAGGGAGCCAGGCAGGGAACGTGTCCGTGAGAGCCAGGGCTGGGGACACTGCCTGGACTCAGTCCAGGCTCGGCTAGCTGGAAAGCACCCAGGGCTGGTTTTATAATGACGTGTGACACCATGCCTGAGGAAGAACACAGGCAGAGCTGTGGCAAGAGGCTCTGCTCTTCAGTAGAGAAGCAGAGCAAAAGGTGCAAACAGAGTTGCCCCTCCATCTCTGCCAGGATCATAGTCGTGATACCACATTGCAAGACTGATGAGAAGCCTTTTCATGGGGATCAGAAGAGCAACATTC
>NW_009953928.1:315635-316516 GCF_000747805.2 Chaetura pelagica | reverse complement strand
TCCTGCTGGAAGTAGGGAAGAGAATAGCCATGAGCACTGGCAAGAAGGAGAAATCCCAACGAGAGCCCTGCAAAGCAGCCCTACACTGCCCAGCTAGAAGCTCAGTGCAGTACACAGAAGGGACAATGTGTGGCTTCAGCTCTCGGGTGGTACATACCTCAGAAAGGCAGATGTGCTTCTTGTCTGCTCTTCTAATTCTAAACTGGTCTTTCTTTAGCCCTCCAGGGATGGCACGTGGAAGGACAGTGCAGAGCAGGTGTCTGAGGGACTTCAGTTCCTCCTTTGGGGTTCCATCCAAAACACTCAGTTTCTTACTGGCAACATAAGGACAACCCCACCAGCCAGTGCCCTGTATTTAGACCTCAGGACAAGAAGCACTTAGGTACCGCACATGGAAAGGAAGCAGCAGAGGCTGTAAGCAAGCCTAGAAACCCAGCACATTTGCATTCTCATTAGGTAAACAGAAAACAACAAAGAAGATTTTTTGGCAATAAAGCTAGCCATTGACTTGCTCACTTGGCTGAAAGACTGATGCCAAGGAGCAGCAAAGCAAAGCAAGAGAGCTGGCCTGGAACCAAGGGATTTTGCAGAGCTCTCATTTTGCATTCATTGCCCTTAGTCCAGGGGTCTTAAGTGTTGTCTGTTCTAGGGCATGAGTGAGAAACCGGATTGCAAAAGGAGCTCTTCCCTATTTGCATACAAGCCTCTCCACCTTTCCCTTCCACTCCATCCTTGGTCAAAGGGTCTGGATTTTGGACAGTAAAATCCCTCCAGAACTCCAGCACTTGGGAGCACCCGGGGCTGGCTGGAGCAGAGCAGAGCTGGTGCTGCCCCGGCAGTGCGGCGGGACCCGCAGCACCCAGCCAGCTCCCACTGCTGCT
>NW_009953928.1:307638-314738 GCF_000747805.2 Chaetura pelagica | reverse complement strand
CCAGCACCCAGCCAGCTCCCACTGCTGCTGGCTGGACAGGGCCCGTGGCACCTCCTGCTTGCAGGAGCCCAGCAGCTCCTTGCTCAGCCAGCCTGCTCTGGGCACTGCTCTGGGCTGCTCTGGTCTTGGTAACACTGGCAGCACCACTAGGTTATAAATAACTGAAAACACAGGCTTGCATGAGAGCCCCAGCACGTATCCGACATCTCAATTGCCTCGTCCCAGTCCCCTCCAATGATGACAGCTCCAGAGGGAGGAGCACACACCTCTTGCTGCCTGTACCACATGCCATAGAAAATTTTTCCAAATCCTTTTTTTTTTTTTTTTTTTTTCCCCTTAATACCCTGAGAAATCTTGACAAGAAATGAAAAAAAAAGTGAATCTGATGTGAGCTGGGAAGAGGGACCCTTCTCCTGGCAGCTTCATTTGGACGTGGCTAACTACCTCAGAAAACCCCCCACCTCACACACACCCCTCCCTCAAATTAATGGCTCAGATTGGGTCTGCCTTCATTCACACACTTTTATGTTTGCTTTACCAATAATACTCTACCAAAGGCATTCACTGCCAGGAACATTTACAAAAATGGCAAATAATAGAGACCTCACAAACACAGCAATTCAGACCAGCATCTGGTTCTGAAAGTCACGTACTAGTATTTGAGAAGAAACAATGCCGTGTGAATGTGCACCCCAGCCAAAGTCACCAGCACAGCTGAGATTTCAACTATTCAGTAGCAGTGGGTTCATTATCAAGATATATTGCCCAAATTATTTCTAGATGTTATTCAGAGAATTATTTCAAATAATTAATATATGTAAGAAAATTACTGGCTCTGAACAGAAGAATTGAACTTGTCACATTAGAGCTAAATAAATGCCCTGCAACTATTCACTGCCCTGCTTTTGGATACACTAATTGCACCAGATCCGATCTTTAACCCCATTGGGGCTTAAGGAAACGTTCTCCCATGGCTCCACTTGCTATGGTTTGGGACACAATCCCCTGGGACACCATCCCTCTCTCTGTAGGGGGACTGTGGCTTTACCTCATAGGCCCTCCATTGTATTTCAGGAAGGAGACTCATAGTTTCACCTTTTGCTTACCCCAGGGTAATTCCTGTGGTCTTCAGCAGAGCGGTGGTTACACCTATGTGCACAGGAGAAGAATTGCTCCAGGTTTAATCTTGTCCCCAGTTCATTGTTTCAGCATCTCAGAGGAGGTGCAGGAAACACCGGAGCAGAGGGAGGTGCTGGCAGGAGCAGGCAGGACCCAGCTCCATGGCTGGCTGGCGGGGACAGCCAGGGAGCAGCTGTTCCCAAACCAGGGCAGCCTGGAGCCTGGGCTTGGCACTCTGGGAAACAAGCATCTCGATGCTATTTGTGCTGGTCTGAGGAAGAGAAAAGTGAGCATGTCCAAGCATATAATGTGACAAGAATCAGATTCAGAAGTTAAACATTCCAATTTTGTGCTCTCACAGATAAACACAAAGTCCCTGCAGGGAGCTAGGACCCCAGAGTGTGCCATTAGTGGTCTTGGGTCATCACTAGCCAAGACCCTCCTTTTCCTGTCCTATGATGGGGTTGGGAAGGGCAGGTGCAAGGCAGCAGGTTGGTAACAAGAACCACAGATCCACAGTAGCCATGCATTTTGGTAACACTCTCACCAGATGGGTTTTTTGTTTGGTTTTTGTGCCTACAGTACCTTACAGACACCAGAAACTGGTGTAGTGCTCTGTGTCCACAGTGCAACAGAACCCCCTCAACCTGTGTTTGCACCACGGGTGACTCCTGTCCCTCAGCTCCTGTCCTTCACAGTCACACAATGTATCTCTGTTACCTGTATGAGCAGCCTTGCCCCTGGGATCCCTCCAGCATATGTGATAAAGCTCAAGGAGTAGAGGTGCAGGATTGGGCTTCAGGTAGAGAAGAAAAGATACACAGACACATAAGCCAAGTGGAATAACTAAAGGAAGAGACAAGGTTACATGCAAGTTGCTAAACAGGTGACTTGTTAGCCGCATTATCACCAAGACACTTATTGTTTCTTGTCATGTTGTTACCAAGGGGTTTATCCCTTCTCATGCAAGCCCAGGGCAGCTTAACTTGACTTAGGGCAGGACCAAGCACTGAGCAGGCCTGGGTTTTAGCTGGCAACAAAGGTCAGTTTGGGCAAAGAGTCAGCACAAGCAGGGTTTGAAGTGGGATTTGGGTAAGGAAGGGGCCCAAGGGGTCACAGTGGGCTCTTTGGGAAGACCTTGGTCAAGCAGTTCATGGCCTGGAAGCATCCCTGCTCCCCCCCTCCCCGAAAAGTAGAACTCCAATAGCCAGGACAACTTTTCTGCCATCAGTTGCACCAACAATCAACACAAAAAAAGTAATAGCAATAACTGGGAGGATCTGAACGAGGTTCTTTGCTGCCCCACCACCTCCCCCCCCACCCCCATTTTTTTTTTCATTTGCCTGAGTGACAGAGGATTTAAATGCAAAGTGGATCTAATGCACACCCTGAAGTCGGCTGGCAGTATGCAAATGACCTGTCAGATTAAAATCTGAATGAAAGAGATAACAAGCTTATCTTCATAACAAAAGACTCTTACGGGCAAACTATTTGACGCAGTGTTGATGTTTGTTTTAACCCGTGGACTTTGGACAGTGCAATATTTCAGGGGCCTTGCTCCCCTCCCACACGTGTGTGTGTGTTTGTGTTTGCACTGGCAACAAAAGGCAAGTGCTAGGATAATGAGAAGGGAGAGAAAAGCAATAATAATAATAATAATAATAATAATAATAATAATAATAATAATAATAATAAACCCTAGCCAGGGCTCGAACAGTTGATTTCAAAGTCTTTTTTTTCTGGGGGATGGCTCTGCAGAGCCAGTGCCAAACAAACCAGCAATAGGTCAGCTCATGCTTGCGACCAGCTCTACAGCTGCAGGGAGAATAAGCAAACACAGCAGCAGGGGAAAGAATTAAAGAAAGGGGCTGAGGGTGAGGCGGACGGTTTATTCTTCTGGCACGTGCAGAGGGGCTGGAGATGGATCAGCTGTATTTATTCTGTGAAAAGGGAAAAGAAAAGGAGGCAAAAGAGCAAAGCAAGTTTCATCACACCAGAGAAAACAAAGATTTTCAGTAAACTCCCCATCGACCCCCCCCTGCCCCGGAAAAAAAGGAGAGAGAGAGAAAAAAAATAAAATAAGCTGCAGGTGTTTGCCAGGGGTCTGTATAGAAGCCACGCAGGGAATTAGCAACTGAGGCAAGTTGCCTTTGGAAAAGGAATCTGCCCTGAATAGATTTGCATTTCTTAATTTAGGGATCATCAGCAAACAAGAGCCAGAGAAAGCACCCCTCTCCCAGCACCGGGGCCTTCAAAGCAGGGAGGGCTGTGTGCTGGGGAGGCCTGCGAGGCAGCCAGGCTGGCTATTGAGGCTGGCAGGGCTCCTGCTGGGACTGGGCTCCTTCCATGCTGGCGCCGACTGGACCCCCAGCCCTGAGTCCCTCCGGCCGCCCCGTTTTATCCTCCCAGTACAATGAGGAGCATGTGAGCATTGAACGTTCCTTGCCCAGAGGAACCGCCACCAAATCCTCCCCTTTCAGACTTTTCCCAATCCTCTAAACCCCCCTGGTTAATGCCCCGTTGCTCTGCTCTCTCCCTGCTGGGAGGTGAAAGCCCATTGAGAGGGAGAAAGTCTCCCAAAGCCCTCCAAGTTAGTCCTCAAGCCACCAAGTGGAATTTACAAGCTTTTCTGCCTGCTGCAATTCACCCTGATGACGACTCCCTTGCTGCAGGGAACAACAGAGATGTGCCTGTGGCACAAGGGCAGTGGTGGGAGCAGAGCCCTGTCCCTGAACCCCTTGGCAAGAGCTGGCCTGGCGCCCTTGCACACAGGCTCATAGCCCTTTTTTCCCTGACTCGTGCTCTCCTGGTCTGCTTGGCTTGGTCCAGCTGGGCTGGAGCCTGCACAGGCATCATGAAACCTAGGCAGTGCCACCAAACCAGGACAGTGCTGTCCACTCCTTGGAGTAGCAATGAGTCGTGGCTTCAGCTCATACCAACACTTTCCTAATGCTTTTCTTAATGTACACATGAAAACCTTTCCCCTTCTATTTGGTTTCAGCATTTTGGAAACCAGCTCAGTGAAACAGATTCTAAGCCACTCCAAATTCATCACAGTGTAGCTCCCCCCTCCTCCTCTATGGTATGTAGGTACCTTGCTGATTCAAGAAAGCCAAAATAAGCAGGGTATGGAAGGTTCTCAATCAAAGTAACTCAGTCGTTCAACTAAAAACCCCATAAGACAAGGGAGTTTGTCAGATTCTCCTAGTGAAGTGTGGAAGGCCTGGAGACAGAAGAGAGGTTCAGCAAAGCTTCATACACTTTGCAGTCACAGCTATTCTTGTATGAACATCAACCTGTTGAAGCCAAATGATCAATGTGCTAAAACATTCTGTGGCATTCACCATAAAAACACTGAGATCAAATGCTATGTCCAATACATGACACTCTAAGGAAGCACAGACCAATTATGTATCATTTGCAACGAAGCAGGAGTCCCCAGAGCAGGAAGGCTCCAAGACATGTCCCATCTTATTATGTCAACTGTACCTGAGAGCAAATAATGAACTCCCTGGATAAATGAAGAATGAGATGGGATTCCAGGACTGCAACCTCCAGAAGGAGAAGGGAAGGCTGGATAATGCATGATTTATGTGGGATGTTGGCAGGAGCATGTTTAAAGTGTTGGCACACTCTGCAACAGGAGACATGGTGCCTTGGCTGCTTGGCTGGGGAAAAAGACACACTAATGCCAATGTAATTGTTTAAGATCCATTTCAGTGTATGTACAATATGCAAATACAACACACCATGAACTGCCAGTGGGGCTGAGGAGCAGTGCACAAGGCCAGTCTTTGCATGGGACTTTTCCCACACAAGCTCTGCAGTGCTCCCCAGGCTCAGTCCTGCACTCCAGAAACTTACCTGCTCCAAAGTGCCCTGTGGAAGACAGGCTGGAAGGAAACCTCCCAATGCAGCCACCTTGGATGAAAATACAGAGCATGAAACCACAGGTCAGAGACAGCTCTCCAGGGCAGGTCACTGTGTTCCGTGAAATGGCCTTTCAATTCTGGGAGGGGAAAGCAAAAGGAAATGTTACATGGATGTTAAAACAATGAAGGTGGGATTGGGGCACTGTAAAACTTAGCCATTAGGTCCTTCCCAATCCTACTCAACAGCTCTTGCTGAACATGAGATGGGACTTGTGCAAATAAACCTTCAGATACAAAAGAACAGCTTGAGTGAAATATGCAAGAGATGCAAACCAGAGTCTTCAGGCAAATAGGTTTGGAAAAAGAGAAATACCCCTGCCAACATGCAGGTCCCTTTGGCAATGGTGTTATTGTGTCCTAGTGTTCTAGGGCTGCTCCTGCAACCTCAGAAACCTTCATGTAGCCATGAAGTAAATGAGTAGACCAAATAGCTTGGGAGGAGTAACTGATGCAACAGCTGTCACCAACTTCTCCGGCTATGGAGCATCGATGTGTGAACTGCGATTCCTTCACATTTATTTAAGGCTGTTCCTTATTCTCAGTGGTACTGTGGCTATTGCTGTGACTGGGGGCAGAACAGGCATGAGAAACAGCTTCTCTACTGGATAAGCAGAACTCCCTCTCCGTTTTGGAGAAAGGGATTGTGCAAAAAAAGAACTTGGATTTTGCTTTCAGTTTCTTGGAAGCAGCCGAGCAGAGGGCTGGCAGGTGAGCAGGGCCTGTGTGTTTAGCCTTAGACCTGACCAGTAGGCAAATTTAGGTCCAGTAGGGAGGACAGGCCCAACTCACTGGCAGGAAGGAATACGTTGCTGTCTTCGTCTGCTTGTCTTCAAAAGCAGGTGCCCAATGGCTACATGGCCAGACTGGACATGACTTGTGAAGTGCAGTGAAGGCTGATCTTCATCTGGTGATCTGCATGCCAAGTGAGCCCTGGGCCTAAACAAAGCTTCAATTTACATACAAAGAGGCCATTGTGCATGTCCCTTACCTTTTCTTAATTAATACACATTATTAGTTTGTTAAGAACCAATCAATACACTAGTTATGACTTAAGTCCCACCACGTCAAAAGGTAATAAATTAGTTCTTGAATCCTTTGTTCTGGCAAAAGAAGTCCTGCCCTGGAAGAGATCAACAGGCATGATCCTCTCTTCTCTCCCCTGGGCAGGGACACCTCCTTGGGTGAGATACCATGACTTTCAGCTTTTGGGTAGGGGTGAAAGCATCCCTGGGTGTATTGTATACTTTTTAAAATTACTATTGCTAGCCATATTGACATCTATTCAGTTTTGGCTTCCAGATGAGATGAAAATGGAGGTGAGGGGTGCTCACACAAACTGTGACCTAGGAGCCTAACTCTGGGAAGCTGGTCTCTCCAAGCTCCTTCCAGAGGAGTATATACAAATTCAGAAGAGAAGCTTCACCACTTGGGTACCTAAGACAGGTGTCTTAAGGTGGGCAGCACAAATAGCCTCACATTCCTCAGCTGGAAAAGCACGTATTTGGTCTTCCTAGCTTGAAAATTCAATTCTAAAGTATCCTACTGGTTTCAAACACAGAAAGCAGACAAAAAAATCCAACAATTCAATCAACATTTCAAAAATCTTCTCGTTTGCAAGCCAAGGTCATTGTTTTGGCTGATGTGTTAGATTGTGACCTGTAAACCTTGGACAACACTGCAACAAGGAAAAAACACATTTTTAGTGACTCAATCTGAGAATTTGGGGAAAGCAAAGTCCAGTCTATTCTGAAAAGAAATCCTGACATATTCGTTACAAAGATTGAACCTGGAACAAAAAAATAAGTAGGAATGTACAGAAAAAATAAGTTCCTGGTTGTAGGAGGTTATTTTTGTTATGATATTTCCAAGAGTATGAGTAACAAGTGTTTAACCAGCATGTCTTATTAGTCATAGGTCTACTGGGACATGCCCTCACTAAACAGAGACACCCCCAGGCAGCCCAGCTCTGCAGTCCTCAGGGCTCATTCTCACCATCTGGGGCTCCCCCAGGCCAAGACCTTGCCCAGCAGCTCCAAACCTATCCTGCTG
>NW_009953928.1:305975-307626 GCF_000747805.2 Chaetura pelagica | reverse complement strand
GCAAGAATTACCCTTAAACCAAGAACATCTTGTGAAAGGGCAATCCTGACTCCCCTAAAAATCAACACCAAAGCTCCATCTGGCTTAATTAGGGTCAGTATTTCATGCCTGTTAAATGCCTTTAAAGTGCCTTACACAACTTTGGTGCTACATAAACAGTAATAAGCCATGAACACAGCATTTCTGCCCTTCTCCTTTACATCATTTGCTTGTTAGTGGTTTTGGTTTTAAGAAATAGCATTGAACAAAAAAATCTGTATGCTAATTAAGCCTATGGGGCACATAAGACAGAACCTCCCTTGTGCTGGGTATTCACTTTTGGTCTTTTCTCAGCAATAAATCCAGCCAGCGGGATCCTCCACTGGCATGACTCAACACAGCTCATTTGAGCTCACACAGTGACATGCTGCTTTTCTGCAGCAGAGATCCTGGCCCCAACTACATAAGACAGCATTTGCTCCAGAAAGGTCATCTAGAGAGATGACACTACCAAAATAAGGGTGGGAGGGTAAAGCCAGACAGCTGAAACAAGGCAGACGGTCTGTCACAAGCTGGGAGTGTTGGGGTTTTTTGTTGTTGTTGTTGTTTTGGTTGTTTTGTTTTTGTTTTTGTTTTTTTTTAAAGGAAGAGGCTCCACTGATCCACATTTTTGGACAAGACTTCACTGATTTTCCCAGAAATTTCTTTCTGGACACTGGTGTGCAGTTTGAGACCACAGTTCCTTTTCACAGAGCCCACATGGAGAGCATTTGAAGTTTATGGCTGTGCTCATCCAATGGGAGTTTTAAGCTGAGTTACTTCCAGCCAGGTTTTTAGTTTGGTATTGGTTGTTTTCCCTGAGAAACAGCCTCTCTGCATCCTGCTTCACCAGCCACCAAGCTGCCTAATTCTAAATTGTGAGGCACAGTCTCCTTCCAAAAGTGCTGCTGATGTGTGCAGGCAAACTCCATCAACTGAAGATCCTTTGGGCTGCTCTCCCATGACACTTGTGCATGGGAAACATCCCCTCCTGGCACCATAGTTTGGGAGCCCTGAACTTTCCCCCAACTCCTCCATCACTTTATCAGCTTTCTTCACCCTTGAACCTCCAGGACCGCTCCATGCCTCAGTTTCCCTGGCTATAAAGCTGACAAAAAAATAAACCCTCCCACTTCCCCAGGCTTTTCTTCAAATTATTATGATTTCTTCCTTTTACAATGGCAATGAACAGACACAGCCAAGATTAAAATCACACAGTAAAAATATACAAGAAAAGTCAGTCCTGCTCCAGACACAATGTTGGATGTAGACTGTAATCAATTTGAACTGGGTCTGTTCAAGCTTTTGCTAAAACATCAGCACTTTGTAAATAACAGTGCAATTCCCTGCTTCATAGAGTTGTTTTAAATCCTTGGTCATATCAAATCTTACATGGAATACCAGTGTGAATATCAGCCTTTCCCATGCAAGGCAGTATTACACTGTTAAATCAGGGCACATGGAAATAGGCTACCAAGCATTTTACCTGCAGCTTCCAACAGATTGTGCCATTTGCAGTTGACACATTTTTCCCCCCTGTGGTTACACAAGGATAGTGGCCAGAAGAGGTTGTACATTAGCTATTTCTACATTGCCACCAAAGCCAGAGATAAAAAGCTTTATGAACTAAAAA
>NW_009953928.1:302766-305919 GCF_000747805.2 Chaetura pelagica | reverse complement strand
AAAATGACTGAGTTACACTCTTGGCCATTTAAGTATGAAATAAATAAAGAAGATGTTCATTTTGTGTGGGTGCCTAATCCTACATTCTCAATACAAATGCATTTAACCTTGTCCCTTTAAAAGGGCTCTGGACAATCAGAATCATCTTTACAGAAGACTGCGCCTGCTTTTAAATTAGCTTTTTAAAAAGCTGCCATTCTCTCTTCCCCCTTTTCCAATTCCCATTCACACTTGTCACAGATGAACACAGGCAGGCCAGAGCTAGGAGCCCTCCAAAAGTTTAAATGGAAATCACACTTCAGAAGTGCTTTTCCCACACGGCAGGTACACACTTTGCTGCTTGTCCAAGACCATCAGAGATGCAGAGATTTTAAGTGTGTCAACAGCCTCTCAAATCACAAGTTGATACAAACTAGTTTGCCAAACAATTACACCAGTCTGTGGGACCACTCATAACTCACCTGGGAGACAGTTTGACACATTAGCAATAGCATGGAAAATACCTCATTGCCTCAGAAATGTTCCTGTCAGGTGTAGGTCAAACTTGTTTAACCTTATTTTTGCCTATCTAGGTGTTAAGTGCAGCTCCCATCCCATGATCTCCATGTCAAGCACTAATCTGGGAAATGGTGCAAAATCTGACCCCATGGCATTTGTTAATAACCTCCTTATTAATCACCTTAGTCGTTTCTCCTGTGCCCTCCATCTATGGCTCCAGAAGCACTTTGTGAGCTGCAGTGAACTGAAGCAATGCCGTGGGGTAAGAAGTGCATCTCCATTTTACAGCTGGGAACAGAGGAGCACACAGGGCTGTGGCAGGGGGGGTTGGACTAGATGATCTTTCGAGGTCCCTTCCAGCCCCTAAGATTCTATGATTCTATGAATTAATGCTCAGAAGGGACAGGCTTCTGGCAGTACACAATCCTACAGCCCCAGATTCATCTTGCCAACACACAAAAGCCACTCCCACCTCTACTGGGGGCACATGGGGAAACGTCCTCCCATGGCAGGGCTGTGGTGAGGGAAAGGAGCTGTGGGGCTGCAGCACTGCTGAGCTGCGTGGCTGAACCCCATACAGAAAAATGACCACACTCATGGTCCAGGATGGCACATGCTGGGTGGGGGAACTGCAACAGAAAAACCATCAGAGAAAAAATTTCCATCCTGCAAATGCAGGAACTGAACCATCCTTACCAACACCAGGGCTGCGTAACAACACGCTCCAACGATGAAATCCCTGTTCTGCCTGGGAGCCAGGGCTACAATCCCAGCAGAGATGGTGCCTGACTTGAGCACAGGGCTTCCATGCTACCTACTGGATAACTTGGCTCAGGCTGGCACTGCTGGGCAGGTCTGAGTGACACTGGCACATCTGATGAGACTTTGATGGGGCAGGATGCACCTTTGGTGATGTGAGCAAGTAGCCAGCAGCCAGGACACTGGTGACCAGGGCAGCTCCTGGGGTCAGTCTCTGAAGCCCTCGAGCCAGAAGGTTTGAGCCGAAGCCCTAAACAGACCCAGATAAAAGGAAATGTTATATCCAAGTCTGTAAACCCAGTTCTGCCACAGTGAGATCCCATCCTAACCCTTTTCAGTCTCTTGTAACTTTGGAAAATAAACGTTATGTACTTGACCTATTCCATCCTCATGTACAACAGCAAAGCAAGTTCCACAGGGTGAGGTATCCACTTTTATTAGACCAGCTGGAAGCACTGGAGGAAAAAAACAGACAAGTTATTAATATCCAAGCTCCTCTTGAAACAGCGTGTGCAAGAATATTCCGCATTGTGGTCCACAACTGAATTTTCTCCTGTATCATAAACAGATTCCTACAATCTTAATTGAACATTAATAGATCAGTACTGTTTTATGTGTCTCAGGAAAACAGCCCCTCAAGGTAGCTCCAAGGAAAGTGCAGAAGGAGCCCACGGTGGTCACACATTACACTGCACAAAACTCTTCTGGGAGCAGAGGGAAAAACCTTCTTAAATGACAAAAAACGTCTTTTCAAATAAAAATGTTTTTTTGAACCTAAACTTTTCAGTTACATACTGCTGTCTTTTCAACAACAAAAAAAATTAATTTTGATCGATTTCTCAGTACCAATTCTGGTTTTTAGTTAATTATTCTTCAGTACTTAAAAAAAAAAAAAAGTCTGGCTTTGCCGTTTTCTGAAGCATTGGAAAAATAAACATCCCTTTAAGCTTTTAGGGCAAATTCAGTGTCTTTCCCCTTCCCCATCCCCCCACTGCAGTTTCCAGTACAACACATTTTTCAAATGGGAAAAAAAGCATCAACATACTTCAGCAATGCATGTTTCCAGCAATGTTCACTTTGTAGTTAACCTTGGTCGCCTCAAACTGCAGCTGGGACAAGCCGGGATTGCAGGGAACTGACAGAACAGGCACAACTCCACAAAGACAGGTTGGATCACAGATCAACAAAACTGGTCAGAGTGTTCAGATTGAAACATTCTTTACAAGATACAACAAGGAGGGAAAAAAGCTCCTAATAGCCCTTTATATTTGAGAAAGGACAGGTGACGTGGCAGGGCAGATGAGGCAGAGCTGCATGACTAGGGCAGCTCCTGGCACTTTGCTTCACTTGAGGGTGGAATTACCCAGGAGTTTTTCCACCCTGAGAAAGGCTTTTAATACAGCAAGGGTTTGCAGAAACCCACATTGTGGAAAATTGATCCAGTCGTCTATTTTTAAAGGTTGTTATGATAGAACTAGGGTGACTGGATGGGTTTGATGAGCAAGGTGCTGGCCAGGCATTAGGAGACATGGGCTCCACGGCTGAGTGCGCTCCTGGTGCAGGGGGACCCCAGCCAAGTGCTCACACTATCTCTGCATCTCCCTTTCTGCAGCAGTAAAACGAGGCTGTTTCTCAAGAGCGTTAAGAGGCTAAATTCATAAATATTTGAAATTTGCTTTGAGATCTCTGAGGGACAGGAATGTGGTGTGCCAAGCCACGGCAGCAGCGCACACCTTGGAGGCTCAGTGAATGTTAGCCAATTAACTGCAGGTTATTATGTGTAGAGGAATTAAAAATAAACTCCCTGATTCTTACTTGGTGCAGCCAGGAGGGTGTAGCAGTCCCTCCATTGTGTAAATATAATTTCTAGGTCCACCAGCGAGGGGTCCTTGTGCA
>NW_009953928.1:290602-302559 GCF_000747805.2 Chaetura pelagica | reverse complement strand
TGAACCACACACCAACACCATTCAACAATTGGTTATTGCCTTTTTTTGTCCCCACCAGAGGCTGTCTGGGGAGGGCTGGGGGCATTTGCCTTTTATCCAACCTTATTTTGAGGCTCTCATTTCTCCTTACCCTTCGCATTTCCCTTCAATACTTTGTATCGTGGGAGGGGGGACACACGACATAGCAAACAGCACCACCAATTAAGACCTCTATTGCCCCTGAATATTTGCTTTCCAGCCTGCCCAGCTGTAATGGGAGCAGTGGTCAGTTTCCAAAGGACTGGATATCTCCGGCTCTGGGAGCAGGAATCAGAGCCATGCAGATAAGGCTGTCATCAGAGATAACAGCAGTCAACAACCCTCAGTGTCATTATCTCAGCGAAGGGAAAAAGCAGGCAGCTCCCCTTAATGTACAAAGTGTGGTGGTTATATATGTCTCCTTTACAATGATAGATGGGAAGGGATAAAGGGGGAAATCTAACAGCAAAAGCCTTCAAAGCCAGCCTGCTTCACATCCCCGCACTCCCAAACTGCAAATATGTTTTCACAGAGAGGCAGTAAACAGCCCCCCCAGCCCGCACCCAGCGAGGTGGCTTCGGCACAACAATTTTGCTGACACGGCTCTGAGCGAGGTCTTTCCCCCCCACCCCTGCTTTGGTTAATAGAATTTCTTAAGATGGCATAATGAAGCAGCGATTGTCAAACATGCCTAACTGGAAGGCAAACAAATTGGCCGGATCAGGCCTTTTTAATTTGAAAAAATAAATAGAATAAACGCGAATTTATTTGCAGTGGTTTGATTGCTCTCTGAAACCATTACACTGTTAAGCCCCTTTTTACCTTATAATCAAACTCCAGGAGCATAACCCGCTCCGGCGTGTCACCGTGTGTCACCGCGTGTCACCGCGCCGTGTGGGCTGCCCCGGGACCCAACAGCCCCCATCTGCACACGCCGTTCACAACCCAACACTCCTCAGCACAGCCTGCTGCTTCCAAACAGGGACCCCCGTGTCAGCACCAAAACACCAGCACCAACGTGACACGCTGTGATCGCCCTTTCCAAACCTCCAGGCCACTTTGCAAAGCCCCAGACGAGTAGGTCCCCAAAGAAACACCTTAATCCAAGCCTGAGAGGAAGCAGGGCAAGGAAGTAAAGATGTAGGAGAAAAGGAAAGTGGCAAAATCCTAAATAAAATGTCTGGGTCTGATTTCTTTATGTGCATTTCTGAAGTGAGAAGAAGCACGCAGAAGGGCATTTAATTAAATCAAAGGGTAAAGGAGGGGGTTGCCATGCAGCTTGCTATTATGTTACAGTTCACTAAAATGAAAACTTATTTTTAAACCTCTGGTATTAATTTGAGATTATTCAGATACTTAATTAAAAGTGCAGCATGTGTTAAATATTATTTCAACAAAGATTATCATCAAAACCCTATGTAATAAGATCCTTCAATGCTTAGAGCGATATTTTATGCAAATTTTCTATGCCACCAAATGAAGGTCTCTTCAATTTTTTTCCCCCCCTTCTTCATTTGCTGCAGCAAGATGTTCCAGGCAGGGGGGGGAAAAAAAAAAAAAAGTTTCTAGAATAACAAGGATTCTACAGATAATGCAGTGCAATAAATAGCAGCTCGGTGGTAGTCACGTTTCTGTGCTCAGCTCCCTTCCTGATACCACTTGGCAATAAGGGACTAGATCAAACAGGCTCCCATTAGAGCTAAAGGGATGAATTTTTCTCCCACTGAGGTTACAGACAGTCTAAGCCAGGAGTAAATTTGCCCTGGCAAAACCCTGATGGAGTTAGAAAGGCAGGAGTTAGCCCTTTGTGCATCAGGAATGAACCGATTATACCTGGATTATATAAGATAACGAGGTTTCCAGGGCAAAGAATACGTTTTCCTGTGTGGGATTTCTCCTGTGGCCTGTGAATGGAGTCAATGAAGTTGATGGGAACTAATCCTGTAAGATCAAGGTTCAGGGCTAAGTTTTCAGTGTCATTTGCACAGATTTTTTTTTTTTTAAGGAAAAAAATAAAAAGATTAAAATTAATTACTTGGTCTAAGCGATGGTATTTTTGCCTGAAAACTAGCAAATAAAAACCCCAGAAAAATCAAATACTTACATGGACTCCCCTCTTATACGATGGTTTTGTCAGTTCTGCCACAAACTTCATTTATTGACTGGGGCCAGGGCTGCAATTATTCTGTAACAAACACAGGACTGTTCCTGAGCAAAGGCTTTACTGTTTAAAGCAAACGCAAGGGTCGCAAGGAATCGCAGGTACTGTTATCAACATATAAAACACTGATACTTTACAATACAGAAGAACTTCAAAAAGAATCCTGCTTGCTACTCAACGTGAGTTCAATGCACTGATTTTCTGAACACCGGGAAGGGCTTCCATTTGTTAGAAGCTGCTGTCGAAATATAGAAAAAGCAGCTACTTTCAGTTTGTGAAATAGTTCAAGCCATCATCGAAAAATTGCACAAAAAGCTTCCAAAACACCAACGATCAAAAATAATGTTTTCAGAGTATTAAAGAATCTGCCCATATCTAACCCCCCCAGCACCACACACACACACAGCCTCTCTCAGGGATTCTTCGCTTTGAATTCATGGCTGTTGTGCAGTTTGAGAGCCCGGCAGAAATGACAAGCCATATATTCTGCTGAAATCGCAAGCCCTGAAAATATAGAAGTGGAAAACACGGAGGCTACATTATAGTGCCTGATACTCAGTCTCAGGTTGGGGTGGGGGGAAAGCTGCACCAGCAACTTGATCAAGAGCTAATATGGAATAATAATTTAAAAATATCAAAGTAAAAAAATTGGAGCAGCAGAACAGCAGCCATGGCTTCAAGCTGAGAGCCAGGAGGGGGATTCCTCTATGTTGGTGAGGATTATGAGCGTGGCTGTCCTTGGAACAAACTGCAGAAAAGGTGCAATAAAGTGCATTTAAGATGAACAGAAAACCGTGGAACTGAGGAGCAGCACTCGTTTGTAACCATTTGCTCAGTGCTTTTTGCTGCTTGCCTGGGTGTGCTCACGCAGCGCCAGCTCGGGCTGCAAATTCGTTGGGGCAAGTAGCTTGTCCTCTTACTTGCCTCTGAAGTTCAGGGTGAACTGAACACTGCACATGGAATCTAAAAGGCTTTTGCTTTGTTTTTTAAAGAGTCTTGTTAACAGACAGAGTTGGGGAAAAAAAGTAATAATCGTGGGATTTTAATACCGAATTTGCATGTACTGAAAATGGGAGAGCAAAAAGTGCTGAAATAACAACCAAAACCAATCCATCATGTAATCTACCCAGAGCTCTATCTTGAAACAAAGATCTAAGCATAACATGATATATCATCTTGGGTTTCCTATGAATCCACACGCAAATAAAACGCGACTTTTATAGGAACTTGTGTGTTTTCTACACACGCTCATTGGGATGTTCTTCAGGGGGCATTTTCGCCCAAGCAGCACAGTCTCGTTTCGAGGTGTTTGGATTGGAATTTTAAAAGAAATTACGAGGAAAATTACGTAGGAAACCTCACCAGAAGCCTCCCCACCGTACGGCGGCAACTGTACACAGCAAAAAAAAACACCCCCCTAAAAAAAAAACAACCAACAACCAACCAAACAACCCAAACCCTTCCTTATTGCAGCTGTCACCATGAAGAGCACAGATCAGGGGAGCTGCAGTCCCAGAGGCTGGGGGGCCGGGGCTGGAGCGGCGGGCGCTGCTGCCCCCTGCCGGCCCCCCCGGGCGGCGGCCGCTCCCGCTCCCCGCGGCAACGCGGACACCGCAATAACCCCTGCAAATCTGAAATTCCCGTGCCTTGGCCCCCACCCGTCCAAACCAAGTGATAACGGCGATAATGGCTCTATTCACCGCACAGCTTTTCCCAGCACGGCTCTTGTAAACTTTCACTATCTGGGACTGTTAAACAAAACTCCTTGGGCTTTATCACTGGCCCTTTGTGCTTTATCTCCTCCCTACTTGGTGTGCTACAAAAGTGATCCCAAAAAGGGATTGAGACAATCCGGGATAAGAAGGAGGAGCACAAGATTCCCACAAAAGCTGCTGACCAGATATTGAAAACAAACAAACAAACAAACAACAACACAAAAACCTAAATGGGACTTGTGGTGACCAAATTGGTGGGAAAAAAAAAGCAGCTTAGCAAGAGAAAAGGCATAAAAATGGAAGCATAAAAGCCCTGTGCTGCTGTTCTGCCCTGTTCCCTTCCAGCAGCTGACACACAAACATGCCTGCACGACCTGCTCACCTTCAAGGGGCACAAATGTTCCTCTTGATCCTGTCCTCACTTCCACTGGTTATGAAAATCTGGAGAAAAGCCACAAAATTAAGTTAAACCAGCATGAGTTTAGAATCAGATTTCCAAATATAGTCATTTTAAAGGGTGAACTGTTGTTCCTCCTAATAATGCGTAAAATGTTGGGGTCAGTCCTGTTTCCACTGAAGCCCTCATAAATACACATACACAGATTGATGTCTAAATAGAAAGAGAATTATATGTGTGTGTACATCCAGACTGTATTAAAGATAATACATATGTGCATTGTCTCTGGGCAAACATGCATATTGGGGGAAGCACTGAAGCACACAAGAAAACATATTTTTTTTTTCAGGCATTTAAAGTAGCTCATGAGACCATAACAACCAGACACTCTATGTTTACAGGGGAAAAGTTAAGGTTATAATCTAGAATAACTGAGATCGGACCAATCTTTTCAGAAAAATAAAACAGTCAGACATCAGCTCCCAGATGTCAAGGTGTACTGTCTCTCAGGTAATAGCTGAGGAAAATAACCCAAACTCTGGTTTTGGTTCTAATCTGAACATGTGTGTGTGCTTCTCTGATGGAGGGCACATAACTACCACGGCCTTAGAACAGATTAATGCTTCAGGATGAACTAAGACTGGCCAATGCTGAACAGCCACCCACTACCTAACACTGCATTTCATAAAAACCAAACCGAGTTAATTCCTTCCTGAAGGTCTTTCAGCCTTACCTGCACCCATCTGTTAGTCCATAACAGCTTCAAGCGTAAAGGCTGCTCTTAATTTCTGTGCCTGGTGTGAGGCAGAGGACAGAGCTGCTTGCAAAAAGCAAGTTGCAGTGAGAGGACACAGCACCATGAAAGCTGAACAGGGCAATGCTTCATGCTACGCTTCGCAAACTTCACCCCATCTTTTTACTCTGTTGCTTTTAGAAACAAATTAGCTTGTACAGAAAGTAGGCAGGGGTCTCAGGCTTGCCTAGATGGCATGGTGAAATTTATTAAGTTGCTCTAAATAAAGGTTTCTGTCACAAGGAGGTCAGTTTCCAGCATGAAGACACTACGTGAACAGTTACCAGCTCCTGCAGATTATGTTTTATCTTCATAAATGAGCGTGTCCCTACAGTAACTGTACATTTGTTTGCCTGTATGGAGATCATTAACAGCTGGGTAATACTTGAAATCCTAGAGTTTACGGCATATGCAGGGGAAATTATTTTTCAGATGATCTCTGGTCCTACTTCTCTGCAGACATTCAGAGCCACCCACAGAGCTCACCCCAACTGCTGCCCGGGCTCCCTAATGCCTATCGATTGGTATTTTTGAACTGCCCACGTGTATAAGCAGCTTTCCATGAAGCACCAGAGCTGCTGTTGGTCTTCAACAACCTTAAAGGGATACCAGCAACACGTCTGAAATGCATTTGTCTTTTTTTCTCTGAAACAAAGCGAGGAAGAGACACACCTCCTTTCAGAAAACAAAAAAACCAAAACCATATCCCAAACAGCAGCGTGTTGGTTATTAACTGACTGCACAGTTCAACATCAGTTACTCAAACCTGCTCTCTAAAACATGCTGTGTCCCCCACCACATCTATTAATTATACTGAAAAATCCCTCAATTATTTGAAACCTCGATTATCCAAAATTCTCCCCTTCCCCCCCGATTCTGCTCAGATAATTGAGGTTGTACAGAGCACACTCACTGCCAGTTAGAAGAGCAAGCATTATCTTTCAGCTGATACAACTATCAATAGCAAGTGTACAGCATATACTACAAAGGCTTTATTGTGCATATGTAGGGAGATAGAGATGAGATAGGGTTCCGGGAGGCAGTTTGTCTAGTGGTTACAGTACAGAGTTGGGTGTCATGAGACTGGAGTTTTAATTACTACCTCTGCTACCGACTCTGTTACTCAGATAAACTGCTTGCTGTCTCTGCATGCCAGCATCCCACTCTGCAAAAAAGAAAAAGGGCACTGTGAGAATTACCCACCTTTTTCAAGTATTTTGATACCCTTAGATAAACAGCTTTTTATGTATAAGTGTTGAGTATTAGTGTCTATTTAATTGTGTTTTTAAAACTCTCTGGAAAGGGCGAACTGAAAAAAAATAGCCAAAAACACTTGAGAGACAGAACTTCGGTTGCTGGAGACTGGCACGGAGTTCAGCAGAGCTGTGCTGATTTAAATCAAGGCAGACCTGGTGCTTTAAACATAGTTTGCCAAATGTAACATGACCAGCATGAATAAGCTGTACCTGTGCTGGGTACAAACTACCCAATGCAGATTCATGCGTCTTGCTGCAAAATCTTTACACCTTGCCACAAACTGGTACCAGTACTTGGTATTTGAACAAAAATAATACCCATTTCACCAAAGCAATAACCTGTTCATGCTCAGTAAGCTCTGACCAAAGTAATTGTGTTTAGAGTACCAACACTTTCCACCCAGCAGAGTGGGCATGAACCTGTGTCCTCCCCGTGCGCGGAGCCGAGCGACGCGCAGCGTCGCGCGCTGCTGCAGGAAAGGCTGCCAGGCTCCAAAAGCACATCTTAAAATGTGGTACCATTAATGCTTGCACCACGTACAGTGCACAAAGATAATAGAAAATACAGGTCTTTGAATAATTACAAGCCTCCTGATTGCAGGTGAGGGACTACACAAGCTCACTATACAAAGCCATAACTGCACGTACAATACACCCGCATACAGCGCAGACACGTTTGTAATCGCCATCCACCAAACTCCTTAAGAGCAGGGAGAACACGACCCTGCGAGGTAAGGAGATGGCACCTGCTGCTCTGCTATCTTCCTGCTTTGTCTTACAAGCATCTGAAATTCTGTTCTGAGGCTTTTCCACGCGGTGATTTCTGTAAATCACCCATCTCGGCTGGAGTGCTGAGGTGAGGGGGAAAAAAATCCCGTGCTCACTTAAAGCCTTTTATTTCTCTTGTAACATGGACATCTTGGAGAGCAGATTAGCCAAAGGAGAAAAAAAATAAAAAGCAAGTGGTATTACTAGTGACCTAATCCTTCCTCTCAGAAAAAGAAAGGGAAAAGAAAGCCCCTTGTGATCTCCAAGGAGGAACTTGCCTTGTAAACTAGTCTCCTGTTTGAAACGGAAACAAGAATGTGAATCCTGATACAGAGAGGCTACCAAAGGCAGGGAACAGCTTAACAGGCTGGAGATTTTCCCTTTCAGTGCAATGCAGGGTATTACACAGGTCCTGCCTATGTTGGAAAAATGGGCAGTGAAAAACCTAACAGGTTATAAGATCCTTCTGCCACAAAAAGGCATCCGAATGCGGTTATTTTTATACACTAGGCAGGAGCATAATTTGCGTCCAAGTTTATAAACTGTGGGCTTGTAGTTCATTAAAAGGATTCTATTACTGGCTCCTCTCTCTTAGGTTATTGTATCCAACCCCTGCGACATGCATTTACAGCCTTTTCAAACCTGCCCCTCTATAAAGCCAGGAATGCTGCCCCTGCCCCCTCCTCCCCTTAGGGAATGGGGGCAATCAGTGTTAGATTAACTAAATATTTGAAGAAGGGACCCATTTTTACTAGCAGACATTATCTAGAATAAAAGTTTGCACTTCCTCAAGTGCTTAGGAAAAGAACACGAAGGCAGATAAGTTGGCTCCCACTGTTCTCTTTTCAGGTAAGAAAACTGAGGTCTGGGTAAGCCCATGGCAAAATTGAGAACAATCCCCAGAAGCCCCTTGATTTCAATCCTGCTCAGCCCCCTTTGCTGCACCAGGGCAGATAATTGGCCCATTGAACCCAGACCCCTCTCCAGCTTCAACCAGCTAAATCATTCCTAATGGCCAATTTACCAGATGAATTTAACTTCCCAGCATGCAAATACCCATGACTGGTCTCCTGCTCCCTTCATTTTTTCATTGTCCAGAAATGCTCAGAGGGGTGAGTTTTTGCAGTTTCTTTGAGCTCCTTGCTCCATTCTTGAGGAGCACTAGGGATGTGCTCAGAGCACTGCAGTGGCATCGCTTCTATTCACCCTGAGTGCTGCTGGCCCCAACACATGGACACAACTGAAAAGCTTCCAGGAATACTCACATGTTCATGTGCTTTTTTTACTCTCCAGAAGCACAGACACCAGTGAAAACCTGAACGGTGGGGAACACATGCAAACAGAATGTCATTGTGGCAATAGCTAATTCATTTTTTAAATTCCAGGTAATATTTCCAGACTGTTTTTTGGGTTTTTTTGGCATCATTCCCCAGCTTCTATCCAAGTATCCAATGTCCACGGTTTTCTAAAACATGGTGGCAGATGCCATTCTGATAGGAAAACAGAAATTCCTTCCTGACCCAGCAGATTACGTCATGCCTTTGAAATGCAAGCTCAAATCCCATCCAGCTACCTGTCCACCTCCAGACTGCCTATCAATTAGCATTAGACACTAATTTGATTAAATAACTATGTTGAAATTTTATTTGATTCCACCTAAGGAGTATAATTCCCCCTGCGTGTTCTCTGTAACCCACCAATTTTCCAATGGAATGGGAAACACAGGCTAGGATTTGGAGGCTATTTCTTCTACTTGTTAACATGTGAGCTTAAAACCACAGTAAAAAATAAATCCATGCAACTTGGTAGAATGAGACTTGCCAGTTTAAGAGAAAACGGCTTTTTACAGAATTACCCAGATGGAAGAAAAAAAAAAAAAAGAGAGTGAAAGAAAAAAGAAAGTATACATTTAAGTCTGAAAACCTGAAGTGTTCTTTGAGGGAAAACGAATACGTTTTAGCCTTAAAGGGATCACAGACTGCAATTATATAATTCTTGTCAACTGATGTTAAAGATAGGCTGGAAAGAATGTATGCTGAGGCCCTGCAATAAAATGAGCTCCTTTACTCCTTTCAAATGTTTGCAAGCCTTGGAGGTTATCCAAAGGTCGAATACAGGAAAAGTCTTGGTGAACAGAAAACATAATCATGAGCTTTTTTAATATGGGCTCTTTTTGTAATAAAATAAAATTATTGTAAGGGAAGGGAGGGCGGGCTCTGTCTCCTCAGATCTAGGGCCAGGGGGGCTGAGTTTTAATCAGACGCTGCTGTTCTCCCCTCCCCTCTCCTCCCCAGCCTGTCACTACACAGAGAGAGAAGCCAGTGGAGGTGCACCAGGGTCTGGGTGTGTTGCAGAGTTGCAGACCCAAGCCTGGCACCAAAACCCCTTGACCTTGCCTTGATACAAGGTCACGTTCCCCAAGAGAGAGGTGGAGAGAGAGCTTCATGGTCAGGCAGCTGAGCACAGGGTAGCAGCAGACTCCAAACACCCTCCCACCCTGTTACATCAGAATTTCACATAGAGAACTGCTCCATATGATGCTGTAGCTGTTACTAAAGAGCTGCCACTTGTGGGGTGCACCAGAACAAGTGCCACGTTTCCCACAGAAACATCCCTGGAAGCTGGAAGGAAGGTATATGGAGAATATCACATCCAGCTGTGACCACACAGAAGTTTAGAGATGGGTTGTTGACACTCATGGATTTTGGGGCAGAATCCAGGCTGGCAATCTTTCCTATAGTGCTACAGCTGTGCTCACGACCATTTGTGGTCAGGGAGCTGTTTTCTGTTTCACCTGGAGTACTCAGTGGTGTTGCCCAGACAGCCCCCCGGGGTGCAGCAACAAATCACACAGACCCTCCCACTACCACCTTCACTTGCTTCAGAAGGTTTCTATCCAACTACAGATCTGACCCCATCTCCCCAAGCTGCTAAACACAAGCTTGGAGTGGCAAACCATGATGGATTTGGAAGAAATCCATCAAGCAACCATTTGCTGAAGGCATCAAGGTGCTTCTAGGTTGTGATCATCCTCCATAGGAAAACCCAGGAGACACACACCAAGACTGGCTTTATTCTAACCCCACTCTCTCTGCAGCACATTATCACCATTTTATCACAGCCACTCTTCTGGTGACTGCCACATCATCCAGCTCTTACTACAACACAGACTTACCTTTGCCTCACAGGCTGAGAAAACAATCTTGCAACAAACAATGTTTTCTTCTCTCCAAAATCAGAAGCTTCTTTTAATGATCAGTCTGCACTGTCTGGGGAATGTCACTCATATTGACAAGTCCAAGGCTATTCTGAAGATGATGTTTCCCACTTCTTGAATTTCTCGTGGACTAGTTCTGCTCTGCATTTTGCTGTTATCAATCTGGATGGAGACATTTGCATTCCCTGCTCCAGATGAATTAGCAGAATTAAAAAAAAAAAAAAAAGAAAAAAGATGATACCTACCATTCCCACCTAGGCAAGAACACACACTTCAGAGCTGGAGCAAGCTGGACAGACAGATGGTAAATGCACCTCCTCTGTTTGGACTTGAAAATAATTCATATTAGCTGTGCTTGCTTCCTGGGACCATCTCTTGGTCTACAGGCATGAAAACTTGACCCCATATTTAGAGTATAAAATGCCAATGCCAGAAGCATGTTTTCCATCCTGAACAGTACACTTTGCACTCTCTCATCTTTGAGAAAAAAGGTGCAGAGCTACCATTTCACAAAACCAGGAGACAAGGGCCTTCAAAAGACCATGAACACTGCTGTGTGTGGAATGTGGCATACCTTTATTTTCAATAGTATGGGCAGTCACAAGAGATGCAATTGGCAGCCCTACTGCATTCCAGGAATTGTCACAATGTCAGGGTACCAGACCCCCATTAGGTATGACCCAGAACACCACCCCCTCCCTCCATTTCATTTCACCTCTCCCCCTCTTTCACCCAGTCATCCTGCTCCTCCTGCTGAGTGGTGTCCCTCGGCTTGAGCCATGTGCTCCTCCTCTTCTCTTTGAGCTGAAAAGTCAAGAGAATAAACACATAAGCACTGCAAAAGTCACTAGAAAGTAAGCTGCTGATATCTATAACTAAAGGTCCCTATTCACAGGCTGAATTAGGGAATTACCTTGGCATATGCCTAAATCCAGCTGATGATAAAAACAGACCAACACTCAAATGCACATTGAAGAGCCCTTCTTAAGTAAAGCTACTTGCCCAAATTGGGGGATAAGTTAGAAGAAATCCTACAGAAATGCCATGTCCTCAGGACAGCTCTGGGGCCCAGGAAACAGTGATAGCAGCAAGCTGACCCTGCAAACCAAAATGAAATTGGAGCCCAGGGAGATGAGATCCAGATTTTTCCATGAGCAGAAGGTGGATTCTTGGTGGTGCTACAGGCAGCCTTTCAAACAACCTCCACACATGGGAACAAACATGTCCAAAGGCCTCACACCCTACAGGGAGCTGCTGGGTGCCAAACACATCTGAAAATCTGGCACTTGGAGTAGGCACTGAGCCCTGGCAAATCCAACTCCCAGCCCTGCTGAAAATCTGTCACCACATCATCAATGTTAAAAGACAGGTTTTTCAAATGGGAAAAGTGCATTTATCACTCTCAGCAAACTCACGAACAACACAAGGCATAATTGCTCAAATGTCAAATAAAAATTCTCGACTGAGTAAACACCACGCGTGGACCTTTTTTGATCCCCAAATATGAATGTTTTAGAACAGGATGAGCATGTGGCCAGCAGGGCTATAATGGAGAGTGCTTTGTATCCTTAACTATACCAGGCGTGATAAAGTGCCCACTACCATGAAAAAAACTCATCTGAAAGACAGAGG
>NW_009953928.1:278269-290564 GCF_000747805.2 Chaetura pelagica | reverse complement strand
GTGGGTGTTGGTTTGTTGGGGTTGGTTTTTTTTGATTGTTTTCAATTTTTCCAAAATACAGACCTCTCCCATAGCTTGAGGCTAAGCATAAATAAGGTCTCCTCCACCTGAGGCATTCAGAGGGCAAGGCTGAAAGGCCAAGTTTAGCCTTAGTGCTGGGGCAGCAGCCCCCATACCATTGGGAACTGTGAGCCCAGGCAAGGAGACCACGGGACACCCACAGCCCCTTCACCCCAGCATGAACCCAAGGCTGCTGGGTCTCTACCTCTGCTATTGCCAATTGCAACACCTTGGTTACTTCTGAGTTTGCAATCCTTTCTGCTGCCCGGGCAAATGCTTCAGTGACACCTTCTACCTCTGGGTTCTCTGATGCTTCTAGTACTAGTGGTGCTGCTCCTTCAGGAGTGACCACCTTTCCACCTGGATCTGCTCCCTCTGGGCTCTCCACCTCCCTTGTTGCTGCTGCTTTGTCTACTGGTTCCGCCTCAGCCCGTGATGCTGCTGCATCCTTCTCTGCTCCCTCCGGTGCTGTGACAGTCAGCATTTCCATGTCCTCTACAAGGACACCAGTGAGACCAGGGTAGCAGGAGGTCCTTTCCCAGGGAACAGGGCAGGCCTGAAGAGTCAGAGAGATGGCCCAGATCCTGTTGGTAGAAATAGAGAGTGTGAAGCAGCACAACTATAAACACATGCATTCCCCAGCATCCATGCAAGTGGACTAGTGACAGATCCTGGAGCTGGAGAAGCCAGCAAGCACTGCTTTTCAGCAGTCTGCCTTTTCTGTAGAGACATGGAACAAGAGGCTGGGACCCAGAGCATCCCCGCAGCAGCACAGCTTTGACTCTCACATCCCAACCCCACATTATCCCATGGGTGGCAGCTCCTTGTGCAGCCTGAACCCAGGCCAAGCACACAACTGTGTTCCAAAGCATCTTCAGCACCTTGCATCAGGTGGTTTGTGCAGCATTCAGAGACAAAGAGGAGAATGAAGGGAAGGCTGGCTCTTTCCCAAGATTTATTTGCTTAATAACACAGGAAAAAAACACAGCATAAATTCCAGGGAATGTACAAGTTAAACGTGGGTTTTGTTTTGTTGTTTTGGGCTTGGTTTTTTTGGTTTTGGTTGGTTTTTTTTTCCCAAACCCATACCCTAATGAACATCCTGCAAAGGACACCACCACAGGCAGGGAATAGCAGGCTCAAGTCAGACAGACATGCTGTGTCTTCTCCCAAAGTTTCTGCCAAAGCATCTTACTTCTGACCTGCGACATCCCTGCTGCTGCAGTTTGTGCTCCCCATACACACCCAGGCTGTTGTACCATGAGAGGACATCAGCTCTCAGGTGAAATTTTTACAATCAAATTATCATTTCTGGTAAATGCTTATGGGACATTGTTAGAGGAGATCATAGCACTGTCTGATATATATCTCAGTCAACTTTTGTATTAGAAAAATCTGCTGTCAAATGCAGCTCTGTCAGGAAAAAAACGTGTTGCAATGAAATAAATTAGTAGTTCCCATAACAAACTGAGAGGACTCATATCACAAATGCTGCTCCTCCGCAGCAATACCTACTCCAGCCCAGATGTCAGGACAAGTTTGAGAGGTGGTACTAGATGGAGTAAGTTGTATGAATTCAGAACACGAGTTCAGGAGTCAAAGCCATTGAGTCTGCCCATATCCACCAGTCTCGGCAAAAAAACCCAACAAAACAAAACCAACCATTTGATTAATTGCCTTGTGTTTTTTTTCCCTTCTCCCCCATGAAGACCAGTTCAGGCACTGGTTTAACAGAACTAACTTTTGGGCATATGACTAGACATCAGTGCGAAGGGATTTCTGTAGCACAGAGGCAGCTCCACGCTTGCTGGAACCCTGCCAGCACAACCCCAGGGTTTGGCACAGCTCACCAACCCCTTGCACACCTCCACGGGCAGTCCCAAGAAAAGGACAAGTAACACTTGTCAGATGTGCTGAGCAACTGTGATCAGTGGGGGACCCTGATGCAAGCACACGGAGGATACTGACTGTTCCCAGCTAACACATGCTCCACAAACCACTAGCAGGGAACTGGGGCAGGCCTGATGGGATGGTGATGACACTGCTATTCAATGCTGTTCAGCTTTGCTAATTGAAAAGGAGGAGGGAAAAATAAGGTGGAAAGATTTGAAGGGATGGAATAAACAAGAGATGCTGGGGTAGAAAAAAGGGGGAAATGGTAGAGGGGAAAAGAGAAAAGGAGAGTTGAGAAGGTGGAAAGGAAAAACTGGAGAAGAAAAGAAGCCTGCAGGTCACTACTGTTTTGAGAAGGACAGTTGTGCCAGACTACACTTAGAAAACTGAGGTTGGAAAGCCACTTGAAGCACCCTGTTGTGCACACCTACATCCTTGTGGACACAAGTCAGTCACTTGCTCATGCCACTGAACAAGCTACCTGCATATCTGCTTCATTAAATAGTAACCCTGTAGGTCTGCTGACAAGAACATACTTCTCTCTCCTTTGGTAATTAGCCCTGAAGGCTGGTCACGCTCACTGGCCATGAAACGCTGCAACAAGCAGCCTTTTCATGCCACAAGCTTTACCTTTGTCCCTGTCTGTTCCCATCAGCCTGGTAAAGGCAGGCACGATGCCTGCCTGACACGGGTGCTCCTCAGCCACATTCAAGCTCTGCCCCTCGGCCAGGCGGGCGCAGGCGTCTCTCAACAGGGCAGATATGAGCTCGCTGGGCCAACCGGCTGGTGACCGCAGGAACCAGGAACTTTCAGCCCCTTCCTTCTGCCTGGGAAAAAAACAAGGGCAGACTCAGGAGTGGGAATTTGCTGCCAGTCGGGTTGAGACAGCTGCAATTCGACATGCTGGGAAGAGGAAGGGTCTTATGAGGCTCCAGAGATGCAGGAGAGGAAGCGCAGGGTTTTGCGTAAGGAGTTGGACAGGAACGGAAGGCTCAGCCCTCCTGCAGAAAGCTGGACATGCTGTTTGCTCAGCAACCCTCCTCCCAGGGCTGAGCAGCTTTCTCTTACTTATGCCACTGAGGGCAGGACTTCTCTACCCACGGCAAGTGCCACTCATGGCAAGGCTTTGGCCCCAGGGTAGAGATATAGTCATAAAAGCAAGAAAAGATCAAAAAAATCTGTTTAACAAGCATCAAAAACCTCTTGAAGTTCCTGCAATGTGGGCTGAGTTAAAGCTAAAGCTGACATGAACTCAGGGTAAAGGATTAATTTTTATTTTTTAAAAAATTGCTCTCCTTGTCAAGAAACAAAGGAGGCAGGTTAGTAACACCCCTTCCAAAGACTTGAGCTTGAAAAGAAGTGTGCATAGCCCAAAGCTCCAGCTTTATGATCACACTTTCCCCCAAAAATATTTTGGAGATAAATTCCAGGCACCTCAGTAAGGACAACAGTGCAAAGATTAAAAACAAACGTATTCCCAGTAATTCTGGGCAGCCTTTTCCAGCGGTGAGACCATGGATCTGGGAATGAACCTTCAGCTGTTCTTTGAGTTGAGATATGACCTTGAGTAAGTCCCACCTGCCTCCCTGGCCTGCAGTCCCAGTGGAGATGATCGAGAAAAGGTTTTTCCTTATCTTATGGTGTCTGAGGTCTGCTCACTGCAAGCACAATTCTTCAGGAAGCCTTCTGCCTGCACAGCTTCTACACATGTACATATTAGCAGTTTAAGCCACATTTACATGGGGGCCAATTTAACCCATAACCTACAATTTAACCTCCTAAATTGCCCCTAAACCACCAGAATATTACCTGGCCTGTCCCCAGGAGAGTTGGTTGGCAGGCTTTTGGATCAAGCCACCCCTCAGCTGCACTACACTGCTAAAGTCCATCACCTCCCTGCCCAGATCACTCCAATGCCAGGTCTGCACACGGAGAGCATTCCCAATCTGACCTACCTTCAAGAATGTGTAACTTTGGGGATGAGAGGAAGCCCTGCTTCCTCTCACCAGAGACTGTTTTCTGCTCTGCAACAATTTCACTCACTCAGGGAAGTGGTTGCAAAGCCCCTTGTTAACATCTCCCACCAGTTGGCAGTGGCACAGTTTGTCCCCAGCCCATTTGTTTATCTCTGACTCATGCTTGAAGCTAATGCTGTGTCTCCCAATTAGAGGTTTGATGGAATGACATCAAAATCAAAACAGACAGAAAAAAATATTTCCCTTTGATAGGCTGACCCCATTGTACAAAACTCACTATTATAAGAATCCAGTTGCTTAGAACTTTGCCAGACTTTAATCTTCAGAATGAAAACTTTCCATGCTGGTTGTCTGCCCTGGCTTGAATTCAGGGTGAAAATTTCAGCTAATGCAGTTCACCCACTACAGGAAAACATTTTATTCAATTGAAAAAAACCCAACCAAACAACAAAGAACTGATATCTCCTGCAAGCATTGGGTTGAGCTGTCTCAGCACTATAGTTTGAAGCAGTACTTTAAAATTTGGCAGGAAGGTCACAATGATGCCAGGAAATATTTTTTTACAGGGAGAGTAACACACCTTTGGCTAAGCCATAAGCCCCTGAAAGATCAGTTTGCACATGCTCTGTAGCAATTTGCAATAGTTTGGCAGTGAAAATACTTTTCAAAGTCCTGACTTTGCAATCTGAATGGTTTTTTTTGTGCAGTTTTGGTTTTCTTTAAAGCAACCTATAAAAATAGCCAGTGACCTTTAATGACATCTAAACAGGCTCCCAGTTTCCTTCCATGGTTTGAAGACTTAAACAATAGCCCCAAAGAAATTACTCAATACCACATACACATGTACTTGATGCCTGGGAAATTGCTAATTGTTGGTCAGCAGGAGCAAGCAGCAGATTCACAGTTCCAACCTGTGGCGGGTTCAGGCAATTTGGGGAGTCAGGGTGAGGATGCCCACAAGTTTTGGGTGAAAGACAACATGGGGGAAAAACATTCTGGGTTGCCAGGGGAGTTGGTGGCTGCCCTAACTGAACTCTCAAGAATAATGCTTTCCATGCACCTCCCAGCTTCTTAGTACAGGCTGCTAAAATCTTTCAGCATAGCAGAGTGGAGGATTTGTGCCCCTAAACCAACATATTCCTAGAAGTGGGGCAGGAGCATCAAATTACTCTCGTGTTTAAAGGAGGAAGAAAATGTCAGAATCCCATTAGGCAACATTCACCCCACACCACCTTTTAGCATGTGTCCTGTAACCTCAGCCAGAAAGAAACCCTCAACAGCTCCTCTGGTGGAACTGGTGCCTTTAGACCACAAGCAACATGTTTGAAACTTGAGAGAGGAAATATGCAGGTTTCTGAATAAACCAGGATTCTGGAAGTGGGGTCAACCTCCTGGATGACAGTCACAATCCAACAGTCATCAGTGTTGGAGGCAAGCAGACAGTTTGCAAGTGACTTAAGTTGTTGCCCTGAAACCTCTGTCTCCTAAGAACTTCTTTTCTATATCCCTGCCAAAGCTGCTATTTACCCAACATAGCCATAGCACTTGGGTCATTAAACAATACTGATGGCAATGCCCAGAGAACTCCAAGCACCTATTGTAGTATCACTGAATTCCTCCTTTGATCACCTTGGTCAGAAATATCTGATTTTTATCACTCTTTAATAGCTCCCAATCAACTTTAAGAAGTTACCACAATGCTCATGGTAGAACCTTTGTCAGGCCAGGGTAATAATTGACAAAACCAGAACAGCAGATCTCACTAGCTCAGCATTGTCAGTCATATGTGACCTTCTCCATGGACTTGCTACCCCAGGGACAGGGTTTCAGCTTCCATGTTGAAGACTATTCTGTTTGTGTCCGAGCAGAAAAGGCTGTAAACATAGAAGCTATTTTCCAAACTTCCTGCAAAAGCCTGCAGATATTTAAAAGGGGAGAAAATCTGAAGCATATTTCAGTAATTCCTGGAGGACACACACACCTAAACCTAAAATAGGAGCTTTCACTTTCACGTTGCTACTAGATCATTCAAGACACCTTCCCACGCCTGAGACACAGAAAGACTCTTCCTACCAAAATTATGCCACTTTTCATCTGCGTCCCAGATGATGCTTACAAATAACCAAGCAACTATTTTGTAGTCATTGTTATGACCTAGAGATACCAATATTATCAGTCCCCCATGCTAAGATGGTCTAATTAACACATATCTAACTAAACCCCAAGCAGCTGCTCATTCAGCATTGAAAGCTTCTGTTTCAGACTTGAAGGGCCCATATGCATCCAAGTTTGCCTAAGCTCTCCAGCCATACTAGTTTGTCTAACAGAAGACATTATCTCCACCTACTAGCCTTGTCCAGCAGCACAGAGATTTATCTTGACTGATTCAAAAATCTGTCAGGCAAAAGGAAACAAAACCCCAGTGCTCTGATGAATGCTTCTGAAAACAAAATGGCCAAAAGAAAGTGATCTGAAATCTAAAAACCATCAAATTACAGAAGTTAATTTCTGTATGTTGAGATGTTGTTTGAGAGGCTGAATCTTGAAAACTCCTCAGAAACTCTCAAGAACCAAAACCACTGAAAGTGAGGTTTAGGGCCAAGACCTCATGGACTTCCCCAGGTGAGGGAGACATACATCAACACCCATGACAGCTTGTTTCAGTGGAAACAAAAAAGGTTATCCTTGGGTTTGGATGTATTCTGTAAAACTAGTGATGATTATAACTCAGTTGCAACATATTTAATGAATCACAATGAGCAGCTGACAGGTCACTTCAGCAGAGGAAAGATCAAATTTGCAACGGCCATTTGAAGAGGGAGTATTTTTAGGTAATCATAAGTTACATAATTACATGATTAATGCCCTGGTTTGTAGCTAGTCAAAACCTAGTAATAATACATATAATGACCTTTCTAATCCAGCTCTTTAATGTGTAGTTATAGCACTGTGTTCAGATAAGAATTTCTCTCTTTAATACCTAACTGGTGATGTACACTCTGGGAATTTTTTGATTGGCACTAAAGCATCAGGCATTATCTAGAAGCAATACAGGGGGCTCAAGGGGCAGCTGCACAGCATATCTGCCAATTTAGGTGACTTTCTAAGGGGTTAAACATCAATTGGAATTTACAAGACTTGCATGTTCCCGAGGAGTGAGAAAAAAGGGGAAAATCATATACTTTTAAACAAAGCACTTAGAATAGGCAGGTTGGTATAAGCAACCTAGGAAAGACAAAGTAAAAACCAAAGAGTTAGTTCATTTCACCTAAGACAGCAGCTGCCTGTGCTGGTGCAAGTATTGGTTTCCTGTCTCTAACATGTGCACACATTCATGTCCCTCAGTTACAGAACCCAAACTTATTAGTCCAGTTACTTCATTATTAAATCATAAAGGCTTTAACTTTCTGGTGCACTTGGGGAATTCTGCAGACCTTCAGTGCTCCTACTCAAGTCAGCCACGTAACCAGATGATTAAGCTAAATTTCCTTAAAAGAAAATCTTTCTTTAATACTTAAACAAAAACACTGAGTTCTAAAACATTAAAGGGTAATTTAATGACCGTTATGGCAGCATGAGAGCCAGATGCTGGCTGCTCTGTGCTGTCCAAGCTCAGCTTCCCAGGAGTGATGCTCTGCATGACATCAACCCTAAACCCTCCCAGCCACACAGCTGACAGCAAGGAGAAGCTCCATGTTTGTCTGTTCACTGGAGGTCGAGTTCTCAACCCAATGTACAGCCAGAGAGAATATTTACCTCCTTTTGCTGGGGGTGGGACAGAGGGACAAACTCCTCTTCATTAACTCCTTAACAAAAGTAGCCTTATGTTACATCAGCCACTGAATCACATCAGCCCTTCATTGCATCAAACTACACTGGCTCTCAGAGCTGCTCTTGGGTTTGTCTTCCCACCTGAAGCCACTGGACATCGTGCTAAGTAGCAAATGGGAAGAGGCCTTGGACCACACGTACACTGTATGGCAGCAAAGTCCATACAGAGTATGCACAAAGAAAGAATAATTGAACCTTTTCCAGGGAGCAGCTGTCTCAGGCTTAGAAAGGAACCTCTGTTTACCAGTTAGCCAGTGAAATAATAGAGAATAAATACCCATTCTCTCAGGGAAACCTTTTTGAATCCATAATATATGGATGTATAAAACTTTTTACTCAGTGAGATCTAATTACTCAAAAACCCACAGAAGCCAGTAGCCAGACCACTCTCAGAGGGACACCTGAAAAGCTCTCCTCTAATCACCACATTGCATCAGAGAAGCATAGTTGGAAAAATTCAAGCAAATCCCTACTGGATTGTTAGAGGAAGCTCTAATCCCATCCTACAGTCTACTGAGAAATTATAGTTTTGAAGGAAAAGGATCTGTCTCCCATCATGGAAGTTTCCTCCAGCATCTGAACTGAGCCAAGTGCAAATGAAACCTTGAACCTACGCCCAGCATGATCATCAGGAATTGAAACTTTCAAATAAGGACAATACAAAAGATGCCAATAAAAATTGCTTTACTGCAAGGCCTCTTCTGATGCATAAATCTCACCCCACTTCCCTTCCAGCCCAGCCTGGGCTATGCCAAATCCCCAGGGAAACCCCACTCACAGTATTTCTGACACAAGCCAGGGAACAGTTGAAATTACAAAAGAGTTCTCATGAGAATCTCAGATGAAAGAAACCCACCTCCATTTGCATGAACTTTTAGATAAACATCCAAAAAAAGTTTAAAGTTCACTGAGGGACTGACCCTTCTCTGCAATCACCCTCACACAAATCCTGCATTTGCCATTTGTCTTTATGGGTGGTAAGGTCTTGAAGGGCAGACACCAGGACTTCCTATGCATTAGTAAAATGCCAACACCATCAACCTCTGATTCTAAATGGAGCCTGTGTGTCCAGCCACAGTGTAAATAATATTTGTAACCCATCCAGCTCTGATATATGACTTCATGATGAACCTTCCCTCATCTATCCATGCTACTCTAGGTCATTGAAGTCAAATTCAGGGAGGTTTACCATCGGCAAATGTATCATATGTGGTATGTTCAAAAGGTCAGAGATTGGAAAACAAGACACGTGATCAAGTCATATCAGAACAAAAGTGAAGAATGCATTGCAAAACTCATCCGTTTCTCTCTCATTCATCCTTTGCTTTAACTTCCAGGTGTTCTCCATTCAACTACCTGCTGCCTTTTCTGAGATTTAAATTAGACCCAAAGTTCTCCAAGAGACACGATCGCAGCACAGAAAGGTCATAGGAGGAATAAACTTTTGCCTTGACATCATGAGTCTGGGAAAAGATATAAAAAGAAAAAAACCTAAAAATCCTGTGATGACAAGCTAAGTTCAGACACTCAAACTAAGAGCTCAGAATCTCACTTTTGCCTTGTATTAAAGTGAGCATCTTCACAAAGACTCAAACTATAGATTACCTTCAGGGTTATTGTGATGTGACTGTGAAGCCTTTTCGTCAGGCTGCCAGTGGGGGGACAAAAAAAAAAAAAGCTTTCTGAATCAGGCCCTTATCATTTATACCACATTACAATCCAAAATGAAAAATTACTTGCTCCAGACTTGATAGAATAAAGCATCTTGAGATGCCACAGAAGTACCCAATTTTCAATAAAGACATTAAACCTAAGCTTCAAAAAAGGGAATAATTACATCATTTTTTGCTTTGAGCTTTAATGTTAAAAGTGTCAATTTATAAAACTAGGTGAACATCCACAATTCCTAAGCAGACTGCAGCTAATTAGACCCCTTTTGATCTTTTATTTTGCCTAGAAGCTTATTTAACAACTTTACACAAAACTCTAGGTTTTGACACACTAGTGGACTGGGTTAGAGGGGTGAGACTGCAGAACAGAAAGATGCTCTCAGCTGCTTGCTAAGGTGGGAGCCTTGTCCCTTCCCCAAGCACACGTGCTGTTAGCAAACCTGGGAAACACCTTCTAGTCATGAGGACTGCCTCTTCTTTGAGCTGTCTGGATGGAGACATGATAAATAATAAAACACGAAGAACTAAATCAAAGTACAGGGTTGTTAACTAATTCTCCAGCTTCATATACCAAATTTGTATGCACTGACATAAAAATAACTGGAAGTGCCAGATTACACAGAAGCCACTAGGCCTTTGGCACTTGTCATTTCTGTGACCATATCACAACATGCCTTTCCTTTCTGTAACAGGGTACTCTTGCCTCTGAGACCTCCAGTGAAATCAGGATTGATAAGGGCAAAAGCTCCTGGCTCTGCTTTGAAATAAAAGAATATTATTAGACATGAAGGATCCAGGTTGATGCGCTCATGCACATAGACTCTGGGGACCAGGGAGTCAGACTGATGCAAGAATAACTAATCACACCCAGGAAAATTGATTTGTTTTTGGATCTGGAAGATTGTTTTTGTCCTGTATCATTGCTTCATCCCTTGTAATGAAGCACAAGGGACTTTATCAACTGTTGTGCAGCAAACGGGATGAGGGTGTTGCATGCAATCTGAAAGGGGACACCTTCAGCAGCCTTTGGACCTCCTGCAACTGGATGGGCAAGATGGGTCAACAGCATGAGATTGAAGAACAGCAGAAATTGAAGTCCTGTGTAAATTTGCTGTTAGATTATTTGGCAAAGGAACTGCTGCATAGAGGCTTGTGGCCCATTACACTAAATAACATCTAGGGTCAAGCACAACTCTATGAAGGTCAGATGTGCACTACAAGGTGGCACATGTGAGACCTCAGTTTGTCCACAGAGAATGGAGTTGGCGCATATCTTTCCACTTGGAAGCAGCAGCAAAACTGGCACACAGGAGCCTGTAAAGCCCTTTAGCTCCTAGAACAAATTTGTTTAGGGACAGCAGTGATGCTGCACAAGGGATGAGAAACAGCCCACAGCAAATAGGAACAGCCAAGAGGGGAGCCAACCCCTTTCCCTTTCTTTCCTCCAGAGCAGAAGAGCCAGTACTAAGATCTGCCCCCTGCAACATCATGGCAAGATGAGCCCATTCCCATTGTGGATAATCCTCACACTGCTTGGGCATCCTGGTGGGTCTCTCTGCACTCTTTGGCAGAAGACTGCAGTTTCACCCACACTGCAGTATCCCTCCCACTCCCCTGTGGTGAGGAATAGCCTCAGAAGTGGGAAGCCAGGCTAGGAAGCAGGGCATGGAGAAGAAAGAGTGATAGAGGGAGGACAGGATGCAGGGAATGAGTTGTGTCAAACAGCACAGCTGTGACTGCAGTAACATGCTCCTCTCTGCAAGCAGTTCCCATCAAACAAGGGGCTGACCAGATCTGAAACCACCACAGCTATCTGGATGTACTGCTTCAGCTGTCTTAGTCTCTCTCTAACAGGAACAAACCTACTACCTGGTCTAAACCTCATTCCAATGCTAGTAACAAGCCCCCAACCCTGCCCTGTCATCCCTTACTTTTAACTATCTGTAGTCTTGAGATAGGAAAGTCTGAGTTTACCCGATAACTGAGTTTATCTAAGATCCCCTGTTTGAACAGGAATCAACATGCTGATGCCAGCTGCCAGCTCCCTCCCAGCCGTTGCAGCCTCCCCACATCCATCCCATGTACTCGCCCAGAAGACCCCAACCACAGCCCCAGGCTCTGACTCCCCCACCCCACGCTTGCAACGACCAAGAAAGCTTAAACCATTGCCTTCAATTTCTTGAAAAACTGGTCTTCCTCACCCAGATCAGAGGCCATCCTGGCTTGCAATTTTATTTCCTTTCCTCCTCACTCTCCTCCAGGTGCATCAGCCGAATGGGGTTTCCACAGAGGAAGGGAAGAAGGAAGTGATCACAGGCAGTACCTGCACAGCAGCAGCAGAGCTATTTCAATATTAATGATTTCAAATAGCACCATTTGCAAAGCTAAAAGCTTAATGTAGTAACAAAAATCAATACTGTACTCAAGAAAACCTCCTGATTCTGCAGACTTTAAAGCATCGTTCAGGTACAGAGCACTGGGGTACTCCCTCTGGTAATGGTGGCCCAGCAGACCATCTGAAAGAGCAGGCTGCTTTAATATATTATCTTTGTCATTTTAACACAGATCTTCCCTTTTCAAATGCTGTTTGTGCCTCTATGCTGCGTTCTGGGTTCATAAATAGAACAAGTCCTAAAAGCTAGGATCAATATATCCCACATTGCCTTTCAGATGGGAGGCAGAGAAAGCACAGCAAAAAGCAGAGGGTCAGATACCCTGTTGGCATAAACAGCAAGCTCCTTGACACTGCAGTTTTACCATTTAAAATATGAGTCCAATTATGGACTTAAAGTTCATTAACTGAGGGGGAAAAAAAAAAGGGGGGGGGGGGAAAAAAAAAAAGGAAAAAACCAAAACAAGCATCAC
>NW_009953928.1:272826-277872 GCF_000747805.2 Chaetura pelagica | reverse complement strand
CCCTGTACTTCCAGTCTGGCCCAGCTTGAACTGGCTTTCTAGATCCGCTTTCTGTAACTGAAAAAGAAAGGAAGGGGGGGGGGGGAAAAAAAAAAGGAAAAAACCAAAACTAGTCTCATCTTTGCATCTCCAGAGCAGCTCTCTCCAAATAAATCAAAGCCTTTTCCAAATGTTAATAATTCATCATATATCATTACTAATAATACTAGTAAACAGGACTAGTTGGATGCAGAAACTGAGTAGAGAGGCTGAACTACCTAAGGTGACAAAGGCAGAGAGAGAAGCCAGGTCACCTGCCTGCTGCCTTTGGCACAGAGGTGTCCCTCCTTGTTTCCCAAGGTTCCATGCTTTCCAGACACCTGAGAATTGTAAGTATTTTACCTGCAACTATCCACAGCCAAAACAGTAATAATAAAAGTTCCTTTGCCTGCAAAGGCAAATGCTGTTTTAAGTTACAAAAGCAGTTCTGTGAATGCATGGAAATGTTGATCCCTGGTTTCAGAAGAAAATTTCAAATGCTCTGAGTCTGGTCTGTCTCTCTTTAAGAAAAAATTATTCCCAGGGTTTACTTGTTTTTGTGTGCCAGACTCCTGCCCTCTGAGCAGAGGTGGAGCATAGGAAGGCATTTCCCTGCCTTGGCCACCACGAGCTTGAAAATCTTCCTAAAGGAAGCAAACTTAATAAACAACAGCAAACAGTCCAACAGGCCTCCTCCTCTGCTCCCAATAAACGAGAAGCAGAAGGAAGTGGATGGAAAAAACACCACCACCCCCCAAAAAAAATACTAGAGGAAAGGTTTTGAAAAAGCAACCTGTTTCATTTTGCCTCTATATGTCAAGGAAATGTGAAAGAACTTGTATGTTGTGGGGAAATGCCAGAATGAAAACTGCTCCGTACGTGCAAGTCTCATGCAACCTTAAGAGTCAAGCAAGAACTAGTTATAGACATCTTAAAGGCACTGGAATGATGTTCAGAAACAGAAGATGATCTCCAAAAGTTGCATGGAAATGTGACAGGCTAGTGCAAGAGGTTGTAAAGTGCAAGGGCCACCCCTGGGTCTTTCAAGGTGTCCGTGTGCCCCAAGGTGATCCATGCATCCTTGGAGGAGAGAGTGCAGCAGGCACAGAAACCTGGCTATCATTTTTTTTTCTCTGATCTAATCAATGAGTTTCTTAATTTGACATTGTCCTAAAGGACACAGATACTCTGCTTCCATCACATACACTTTCCACAAGAAAGAAATCCTCAGGGATTCCAATTGTTTTAAATAAAAAGCCTAAACAAATGAAAGAAACTCTCTCCTGCCACCCACTCAACAAGCACATGCAGCCCTACCAAAACACACCCCTGCTAATGCTTCGCAGCAACACTTGCTCAACACCAAACAAAAGCACCTATAAGTCACCAAGTCACTTGGTAAAATCAGATCTAGCATGTCAAAATATTTCACTTTCACCCAAACACTTTTATTTAGTTAGTGCTAAACATTCATTCCATCTCTCCAACCTTCTGCCAGGCAAGGCAGATTTCCTGCTAGAAAACAAAGTTATGTGTCTAAAATCACAGAGGAATGTTGCCTGAACCAAAATAATAACTAACATCTCATCCCTCAGTTTGTCCTCCTCCAAAGAACAAGGCTCCACTCCTTGCACTTCACCTTGGCTTTTATCCACTGCTTATTCCTCTGATTTCCTCTCTCCTAGAATCCAAATAAATCTGCATGGTGCTAACTGAGCTCCTACAAAGCAAACGGTTTAAGAAAGGCATCTCATCCCCTTATTCACCAAACAGCTCAGGCAGCCCAGGACAGGGTGTTGCCTCATACACCCTGGGGCCACACTCTATTCTCTAAGTGACTCTTTCAGGAGAACACCCACCATTTCCCCAGGGAAGCCCCATTTTGCAGCTCACTCACTTCTCCCTGATACTTCAGAGAGCAGCTGCTTCAGCACTGGGGCTGGAGCCTTCAATTCTGGCTTCAATTCTGTCTCCTGGGTTTGATCCAGCCCCTCAACCCTTCCACCCATTCCTTGGAGCTGAGATGGAGCAAGGAGCATCCAAACACGTTTACAAAGTGATGGCTTAGAGTTTGTCCAGAAAGCTCTATGAGCACAAATGCCTTTGTTTTTACAAGAGAAACGTCTACAGGGCTGCACTTAGGAAAAGGGTGAAGAAACATCTGTGCACACAACAGCAGCACAGGCACAAGCTGCAGCTGTGAAGCCCCTCAACTCAGCTGATGCTGTCTGCTAACTGCTGGCAGAAATATAGTAACAGTATTGCACATATGGCAGGCTGTTTAATTTTAGAAATCAAAACTATCAAGTGATTAAGTTAGTCATCCTTCCTCAATTTGGGACCAATACAACTGTACCAGAGGCAGTGGTCATAACCACTGTGGTTTGTGAGGGGGAAAGAGAGCGCATGTGAGTGCTCCCGTGGCAGCAGGGAACACCAGAAACCCCATCCTGCTCTGCCCAGCCTTCTTTATTAAAGCAGGACTGGACAAAAGGAAAAAAAGCAACAAACATGATTTAAAACAATCTCCAAATGAAAACAGAGGGCCTGCAATTCTGCACACACAGCCTGCAAGGCGCTCCAGGTGCCATGTAGCAGGACCACTGCCCTGAACGTGCACTTTCAAGAAGTGAGATGAAAAGAAAGTTGTGCAAATTGGCCTCTGGCTGCTGGAAGAGGGATACGTTCAAACCACAGTCAGGGATTTTAATCTCTCAAGGGAAACTAATGAAGAGGGAAATGGGAGTCCAGTTCAGCCAGCACAGTTGCCATTTTGCAAACACATCTGGGTCAGGAGGAAGAACAAGCCATGTGCTTGAACATCACACCTTATCACCAGCTGACCAAGTCCTGCTGTGTGCTGATGCTCAGGCACCTTCCCCTGGACAGGAGAATCCTTGATGGACAGTGGAAGCAGCAGCTTCCTTCACTGAGCCCCACAGCTTGTCCTCAGATGCAGCACCCGTTGCATCAGGAGGACGCAACCCTGCAAAACCCATCGGTATCTTTCCCTTCCAGTGAAAACCCATGAAGAAAGCAAACAAGTCATGGAGGGATTTTCTATTTCTCTAGACAAACAAACTAAGAGCAGTTCAAAAGAGGCTAATTAAATTCCAAAATCCCTGTGCAAATACATTAATAATGATTTTGAAATGAGCAGTTAACCAAGGAAGTTTTCAAGGTGGGAAGCGTTTGATACAGAGGCGCACGTGAGGAGGAGCTGCTCAGCCCCCGTTAGAGACAATCTCTCCAGCTGCCACACGTGTCTGGGGGAGTAGGCAAAAGCCAGTGCTCCTGGGCTCAGGAACAGCAGTGTCCCCAGGCTGCAGAGAAGGGAATCCTCTTCCCTCCCAGTCACTGGGTAGCCAAAAAAACACTAAATAACATGGCCATGAGCCTGAACCATCACTGAGTAGCCCCACTGAAGAGCTGCTCTTACCTATTTCCAGAATGGAGGAAAAGCAAAATACATACTTTTTTTTATTATTTCTGCTGTCACTACAGGCAATTTCCAAACACCAGATCAATATTTTTCCTCTTCCCACACAATCCTAGAAAGATTAAAATCAAGGAATAAAACCAACAACAGTTGCCTACAGCAGATGTACAACAGCTACTGTGAGGAAGGGGTTGTCTTACAGTCACAAAGACCTTTTGCCTTATTTTTGTAATTTCTGCAGCTTACATGCATGGGAAACATGTATGAAATGCTCCTATTCTAATAGAAAGCAGAGCCTGCTGCCCTTGTGCATGAAGCATAAAATGATGAGAAATGGGTAATCTTTACTTACATGGCAGGGTGGAAAAATCTGGTGTTGTTACATGGTCTGCACCGCTACAGCTCATGGAACCTCTCAGCTATAAATGCCACTGTTCCCACAAGCAGGAAGGGCAACAGTACCACTCTTCATCTAATGATGGCAAACCAAGTTCCACAGAAAAGCAGTCCTTGGCAGAGCAAGGAATTAAACCCACTGGCTGAGGCCCTCAAAACCAGGCCACCCTGCCTTAGTCAAATCTCCAACCATGGTCACAAGATTGTCCCTCCTTTTCTCCTATTCTCTTTCCGCTATTCTCCCCTCAAAACCAGGCCACCCTGCCTTAGTCAAATCTCCAACCATGGTCACAAGATTGTCCCTCCTTTTCTCCTATTCTCCTTCCCTTATTCTCTTTATGTCCTTGCTCAAATACATATTTTTTTTCAGGGAAGATCACATGAGATGCTGATTCATATGCTTGTTAAAATCCAGATACATTATACTTCTCCTTTTATTTTCACTCACTAATTTTATTGTCCTATAAAAGAAAATCTTTTCTGATGAGATACACCCACCATGCCACCACTGCTGCTAAAAGCCCAGAGCTGCCATCATCTTCCGGAAACATGGCTGTTTAGTTCATAAATCCTTCTTTCAATATTTCACTAAATACACAAAAATTACACATACAGGATAATAAATTCCAGGATCATTCTTCCTTTGGATTTGACAACTAAAACTGCTGTTATTTCCCCAGCCCTGAAGTATCTCTTTTAAAGAGCAGTTAGCAGTCTGATAAGTTTAGATAAACCATTTAATTTCCAGAAGGACCCTTGTCTGGATACACATGCAAGTTATAGTCTGCTGAGTGTTCTCCTGTTCTCCCTGATTGCTTCCTCTTGGGAAGCAGAGGTTTTGGGTGAGTGTGTAACTGGCAGTCTCTGCTTTCTGCAGCACAAAATTCTCTGATTCCAATGTTAATAATTACTTTAATGAGCCATAAGAAACACTATTTGCTACTTACCTCAGCAGCAATCCAAGTTCTGCAGTTTCAACAAGTAGGAGAAGAGGCCCAACAATTGTTTTACCACTGCATTATTTGTAGGAAACTAAGAGAGAAAGTGGAAAATTAAGATAGAATAAAATAAGTTATTGTGTGGTTTTTGTTGGGTTTTTTTTTAAATCTGTATTTTTTAAATACACCCTGAGGTAAAGATTGCACCACACTGTTCTCTTTGCAGCTAACAGTACTGAGCTCACAAGCAGGAAT
>NW_009953928.1:272398-272711 GCF_000747805.2 Chaetura pelagica | reverse complement strand
ACTGAAGACCTTGACTGCAGAGATTTTTACAGTCTTCTTCAAATCAATGACTATAGACAAGCCAGGCTAATCCTGTTAGTAACAAACACCTTCACTGTGATTATATTGATAATAACCATTTAAGGCTTTTTATGTCAGGTGGACCTAATTTCATTCCCACAGCTGGGTCTGATATTTTTAGCCACATCTCTAGCTTTTTTCTCCTGTCCACTCTTCCACATACTGGTACAATTAAGAAAAAAGAAGTACTATTATCAGGGTTGTAGACTCCAACCACCACTATTTCTCCCTCCAACTGAGGACTGCATTCCTG
>NW_009953928.1:240942-272387 GCF_000747805.2 Chaetura pelagica | reverse complement strand
GTTCCCAGACACCTTTAAAATTCTATTTCTTCACATAGGTCTATCACATTACCTGGGATACGACAGGGTAAAAACCAAACCAAAACAACAACAACAACAACAAAAAGCAGCCAAGGCTGGGTTGCTTGGTGAAAGGTGCTACACAAACATTTCAGGTACCTGCACCAATATTTGAACACCTCATGGGCTGCTCTTAAGGACAACAACCCATGGCTATGTGCCACCATACCAGTGGGGAGATGACAGCCAGGGAAGATGATCTGGCAGCACAATGAGCATGCAAGTACTCAGATAAACATTGTGGAAGAGCAATGGAAAGAGCTGGTACATGCAGAGCATCACCTGTTTGGCAATAGACACCTCCCTATCTGTGCTAGAGCACACCATGCCTTCGATACCCATTTCCAAGGCAGCTTTTGTTATATGAAATAAAGCACTGTTAAATCCCAAGAAACATTTCATTTGTCTGCAACCTACTGTAATGTGACAGAACACAGAGGTCACTTGCACTAGACACTGAGCATAAGCAATATTTGCTTTAACCAGTTGTCCTTTTTGTCAGAAGAGCTACAACATCAGAGCCCAGATGCTTAAAGGTCAGCAAAGTTGGTCAGTGAGCTAGAGCAGGACACACTGGCTCCTGGTCCCTGCTCAGATGTGCATTGACCAATAGTCAAAAGCAGATGAACGAGGATCTAGATTTAGCTCCTTGCTCAAAACTGACTCAACTACACAACCCTGAACAAGATGCTACACCCCACCTTCTCCACGTGGAAACAGCAGAGTTTACCCATTTCCCCGTGCTTGTGTGCATGGTGCAACTGGTGCCCAAAAGGTACTCCCAGGTCACTGGCTCAAGGGTGCCAGACAAGAGCAGAGCCTGACTGCTGTGACACGACCTGGGCTGATTCTACATGATGTTAAGAGCCTGGGTCAATGTGTGAGAATTTTTTTCCAGCACTCCTTGAGTTCTTCTGTACAGCAAAGTTAAAGCAAGCGAGAGAGAGACGTTCCCGTTTGATTGGCTGTGACTGGCTGCAATTAAAAACTATAATTTATTACCCTGGATTACGAGTATAATTTCAATGCAGAGAATTAAGGTTTTCTTCTGAGATGGAAATAAAGATTAATTTTTAATTTCCTTTCTCACTGCACATTTAAGAGCAATGGACTCCATAGAAAACTACAGGTCAAAATAGTTTTATGGAGGAATGACAATGTTCCATTGCTGAATAATTTAATGCTCCTGCTGCCTTTTTAATATTTGACTGCAGCTCCCTCATGCGAAACAGTGGCAGCAGAGGCTGTACACGTTTGCTGCAGCACTCAGGTCAATGTGACTTTGAAACAACAAAGTTTCACTGCAAAGAATTTGGGCAGCTCTTGGAGTTCCCTGACGCAGGCAGCTGCCTTCCAGCAGGAGAGCACAGGCAGCTGTTCTGTCAGGGCAGGCAGCTGGTCTAGGGGTGAAGAGCAAGAATGAAATGAAAGCTTGGGGGAAAGCAGAAGGCACCACTATGGACAGGCACCTGGGGGAAAGAGGTGCACAGCAGGTGCATCCTACCTCAGACACAGAAAAGCATATTCAGATAAAGCAGGAGAAGCATTTCCATCTGGGAAACACAGCAGGACTCAATGGTTTTGTCTGCAGGCAGAATGTGCTGCTCCAGTTTCCATCCGTAGAAGATGGGGAAAAACCAAGAAGCACAAAATTTTGACTTCCCTTTGTCCCTGGCACCATGGCTACACCACTTGCCAAAGCTGTTCCTAGCACCTGGAGAAAACAGCCTGGGAAAAGCTAGGAAATCCATACCATTACACAGCATTTCCGAGCAACCTGTGAAAGAGAATCCAATGCAGCAGAAGAAGGGAGAGGAGCTCTAAGGCAGCCATTCTTCCCAGAAAGAGATTCTCTCAGGACAGAATTTGCTGCTTGCAGCAGGAGGACACCATCACAGACCTTAGGCCCAATATTTGACCCTGGACAGCTGGCAGTGAACAGAAATGTCACTGAAATTCAGAAATGCTTTAAATCATTGTTCTGGTACTAGCAATTAACAACCAACCCCCCACCACACTAATGACTTGGATCTAAGTTAATTAAATAACCCTGCACTGACAGAACTGCATCCTAGATGGCCTAATAATAGCCCTTTCCATTGTAGGGTTTTTAAAATTTATTGGCATTTTATAACTGCTATATTGGGTTATAAATAGGATTAGATGCTTAAGTGATGGCTCACATTGGGGTTAAGCTGAGCACTGTGCAGGGTCACAAGGAGGAACATCCCCCAGGGCCATAGTGGTGACAGTAATTTCATTGGGGACCAAACCCTTCAAGGGATGAAGATCCCCAGTTCTCTTGGTGGTTTTTAGTTGAAATCTGTTGGAGGAGGTGAAAGGAGACTTCTCTGTTAAATCCCCTCATCTAGGAATCTCAGAGGAGGTTCAGACAAAATAATGAAGCCAACTCTCAATGTCTCAGCAATCCTCCTCCCTCCAGGACTACTAGAAGGCATCTCAAGTACCTCTGTCTTCAGTGTAGAACATCAGCAGAATTAAGCACCCAGGTTAGGACAAGCCAACACTAGTCTGTTACCAGTATTCTGATTTATAACCTGACCCTGTGTGGGATGGCAGTTGCATGAGGGATCTCCTCAGAATCAATGCATGGCTCTTTTTACTCCTGGGGCTGGACACTCAGCTCTACCAAGACTGGGCCCCAGGAGGCTGCAAGAAGATAGTCCCAAGTTAGGAGGCAGGGATGTACACCAGTGTGGAACTAAGTTTCACCCCATTATTTTCATTATGAAAAATAAATCCACCATAAAGTCCCTCCCACAAAAGGCAAATGATGCCACTTTCTTCCTGAAGTCCTTCCCTTCTCATCTCCTCCCAGGATAATGCCTTGTTACAACCTCCTGGAGAGGGACAGCTGCACTAGCCTGAGCACAGAGCTGCAGACTGATACCATGAGCTGTAAAATGGAGCTTTACAGGGAAAAGGAACCTCAGAAGTTGCTCCCTGTGGGTACCACACAGCAAAGGCACACTTTATTCCAGACAAGCTTTTTTCAGGTTGCCATTGTTCAATTTGAGGAATCATCCCCTTCTCATGGAACCGAGTCTTTTCTGGGGTGTGAAGCTTTGTTAGATATATTTACTTCCCTAGCTGACCAAGAGAAGGAAAATGTTGATTGCTTCTTGCCAGACTGGAAGATGCCAGAAATCATAAAAGCAAAATATATTCAAACATATTACAATGCCTCTGACACCCATGGGTCTCTACACAAACTGCACCTTAGTCTTTCCGTGCTTCTCAAAACAGAAAATAAGGCACCCACAGACACAGCTTCTCATAACCCTTGCTGCCCAGGCCACTCTGACTTGGCTTCTCCTCCTGAAGCAGGGATGGCTGCAGCCATTTGATGTAAATCTGCCTGTACCAACTCAGGAAAAGACTCCTCAGAGTTCACAGGTAAGAGCAAGATGAGTAGTTATTTGGGAGCTCTCTACAGAACGCATTGAAGCTGGAAAAGTTAGAGCAACTGCATAGGGAGGGCTTCTGCCTTCTAGTCAGAACTGGTCCCCAAAAGAAGGACCTTATTTTGCATGAGATTTTAGAATGGAACTATCAAACTGCAGCTACAAGAGCTGTCCCAGCACTTCTTGCAGCAGGAGTGCTAAGTAACACCCAGACTGATTTCTACCTCAGACATTTATCACATCCTGACACCTTACAAAATTCTCTGCAGATTTCCAGTTGCCTAACACTATTTCCCTGCACTGTCTGTCCTAAACAATTGTGTCCAGACATTGTTCACTTTAATCAATCACATTCCTATTCCCTCTTGGCTGCCTTTCACCAGCCACTGAAGCACTTGCTAACCACAAGTTTTCTCCTGATGGCTGAGGATCTGCAAACCCAGCGAAGGGGGCAGACAGGAGTCTGCATGTGACATGACTTTGGGAGGGCCCATCTTGTTCAGCCCAAAGCACACAGAATTTTGGTGGCTTTTTCAGAAGTACTTTCTCCACCACTGCTGAGATGCTTGTGGCCACCTTTGCCAAACACCCTGGATGTTTGGTCCACTTGGAAAGTCTGGACTCCTGTTTTGGAGCTGGAGAGAAGCAAAGGAGACACAGAGCCATCACCTACAATGGAGCATCCTTCTCACAGGCATTCAACATCAGCCTTGTCTCTAGTAGCCCACCCCTGGCATAACCATTGCCTGAGTGCAAAGACTGGTATGTGTCTCCGGAAATGCAGTTTAGATGTTTGTCTTATCTGAACAAGTTCAGTGACTGAACAGGCTGCACAAAAGAGCGTGAGCGACCCTGACAAAGCAACTGCCGCCTCCTTATCACGGTCTCCAAAAGGACTGAAAAGTCAGAGACTTATCTCTTGAGAGATGTTCAGTGCCCAAGCCTGGCTTACCCGATCAGCTCTAACTCCCTTTTTCACTAGAGTTTCTCTGCCTTGTTTTTGGCCACACAGAACAGCCTTGCCACTTCCTGAGTGTGCAGGAGTCGCGCGGGGAAGGGGGGTGTGGAGGATGGGCCCTCTTTGCCGATGCTTTTGTCTTGTATTTCTGGACAATGGGATGTTTTTACCTATGACAATTTTACCGTTGTGATAACCGTAACAAATGGCCATCCTGGTATCACAGGAAGGTTCAGAAGTTTTGGGTGATGACATATGAAACAGAGGCTGAGGACAGGTTTCCTTGAAGCCACGTTAACCCGGGGTCCCTCTGTATAGCCTCCCCATGCACTCAAAGCTCAGTCTGGGGTCCTGGTGCCAGGGTGCCAGCTGTGTCAGTGAGAAGTACTCGCCCTCAGATGGGAAAGGGTTCTTTGTTGTGGCCTACTGCTGGTTCCAGAAAACATGGGCTTGGGACACATGTCATAGAATCAGAGAATATTTGGGTTAGAAAGGATCTTAAAGATCATATAGTCCCAATTCCCCTGCATGGCCAGGGACACCTTCTACCAGACCAGGTTGCTCAAAGCCCCATCTAAACTGTCCCCAAACAACAGGGCATGGACAGCTTCTCTGGAGAACTTGTTCCAGTGCAACATCACCCACTCAGTAATGAATTTCTTTCTAACAGTTCGTCTAAATCTACCCTCTTTCAGTTTGAAAGTGTTGCCACTTGACCTGTGGTTACATGCTCTCTTAAAAAGTCCCTCTCCAGCTCTCCCTCTCCATGTAGCCCCCCGTGCAATGCAGTGGCTGTTCCAGTCCCTGTAGTGCTAGTGCAGCTTTAAGACTCCTGGGAATGACTTTTGAAGAAAAGTGAGGTTGCAGCATTAATAAAAGAAACAATATAGTCTGAAGAGTTAAAAAATGTCAGTCAGGGGAATAAGTGACTGGGCAGAAGGAAACATTTAAGCTACTTTCCGGAACAAATACTCCCATATATCCACACTGAGTCCCCTGATTCTTCCAGTTGCATTGGGCCGTGTGTCCTAAACCTGCCACGACACTAACTTACCACTCCACAGACAATTTGCCTTTTGTGACCATTTTCCCAATAGCCTTCCAAAATACTGCTTCTGCCATGAAGTGTGCCAGATCCTTTGAGCCCACTTGCTCCATGAGCTGCCACGTGACTCCCAGCAGCACCAAGCCCTGCTCTAACACCTCCCAATGAAGTCAGTGGAGAAACACCTTTTGATTTCAGTAGGAGAAGAATTTGTCCAACCCTGAATACTATTGGAAATCCTTCACTAAAGGACAAAGGGAACAAACAATGAGATACTTGATTCTGACTCTTAAGAGATCAGGTCAAAGGCATCAGTAACTAGGAAGGACAAGAGCAACAGCTTAGAAAGGGCAAGGCATTCAAAGCAAATCACACTTTATGCCCAGAATTGCCTCTGGAAACTAGTATGAGCCTTGGGGGTTATGGTACTACTCAGCAAGGAGAGGCATCACAAGCATCAGTCACTCTGTGAAAGTGGGACACACCTGCCAACTATCATTTCTACATTTTTGGTGTCTGGCACTGACAACTTTCTAGGTTGGAGTCTGTCTCCATGAAACAGGTTGGGTTTGGTCCCACATGAGCCCACCTGTGGTGGTTCTAACCTTCAGTTGATCTCCTGAGGTTTCCCATGTCCAAGATGGTAGAAATTCAAATACACAAAACATCAACCCCAGTGAAGGAGGATTTGGATTCTAACTCACAGCCAAATCCTCAACCAGAGTATCCTAAAGCAGGTCAGAACAGCCTGTCTTTCCACTTACCAATTGTATTTGATCTCCTTTCATTAGTTTGACCCAAGTTACTGAATTTTGACAAGTAAATATACTGATTTATAAAGACCTGCATAGTAATATACATGCTTCCAAGACTACTCTTTGAATATTGATATTACTTAAATAACAAGAACTTTTTTTATTATAGTTTCTGGCACATTGAATGCAGAAAAAGCATAAAGTTAGTATGATGTTTTATTCTAGCACCTCTTCCCTCAAAAACTCAAGAGTCTGAGGCCAGACATCACAAGAAGGAGGGCAAAACCACTACAGAGTTATAGCAATATCATCACTTACTTACATGGCTACTCGTTTGTCCTTTGCCCACCTATCTGGGGGGACAACAGTATGTAAGGACTGGGCAGAGCCAGAAGATGTGCAGCCTGGCCCAGCTCTGCTCCCAGCTTCCTGCACACAGCCCTGAGCAGGTCACCTTACCCCTTGTGCCTGCCCTCCCTCTGCTGACCTGTCTGCCCTGGCTAGGACTGCCTCAGGCTACTTGTGTATCTCCCCATGGCATAGTGTGGATTTTGTTCAGTGAAGCTCTGCAATAACCTAAGGTCTCTAGGCACTTCTGCAATAGGTATATTCATTAATAATACAAGATGGATGCTTGTGCAAACTTGTGCCAACACCTCCATTTCCGTATTTAAAAATCCCTCCTCCAGAAAACACACACCATCAATACAAATGTCTGTCAGCATGCAAGGCTGAATGAACAACAGATTATATTTACAGAGAAGTCCCACCAGTGGAGCTTAGCACAGATCAAGTTCTTTTATCAGACACTCCCTAAACATCCCTCCTCTCATGCTGTGCTCAGCTTAACAGACACAACAGAGGTTGGAAGGGACGTTTCATCTACCAAATAATAACTAAATATTCGACCCCCTTTACCCATGCTACTGTTTGGAGGTTTGGAATGCTGGTCATCATGAAGTCCACATAGCTCATGGCTTCACCCCAATCTGTGCAAGCCAGATTGCAGAGTGGAGCTCCACAACAGTTGCTCAAACCCCTCTAGTAATGGCACCAGAACCTGAACCATAAATCAAAGCTTCTTAACTATTTTTCATTAGGTTTGTCTCTGTGGGAGAGTATGGACAAGGACCCACCAGGTGCGAGAGTACTCCTCTCCATTGTTGTTCATTAGGGCCACCAGTTTAAATCATTGCCATTTCTCAAACTTGCCTGAAATAGGGTAACTTGAGGAAAGGCCCCAGACCCTCACCCATGGGATCTATGCCACAGGATGTGTTTCAGCAAAAAATGACTATAGAAAAACCTTTGCTTTTTTCTTTTCTCTGATGTACTCTTTTGAGCCTGGGGGTAACTGAGAACTCCTACCAAAAAAGGAAGAATCCAGCAGGCTCTGAAGGTAGTGCTGGGCACTGCCCATGGGGCGCCCATGGTCCCTGGTGATGAAGATGAGAAGAAACTTGATCACAACACAGGCCTATGGAACAGAGCTCTGAGAAAAGGACATTGTGTTTTAAAATGTTTTCCTCTTACAGGCACTGAATGAAGAGAGAGAAAAAAAAAAGAACAACAACAAAAAACCCAAGTTCTGATGAGAAAGATAAATTCTCAAAACCAGTGACAGACGCCCCGAGCAGATACCAGAGGAAAAACGCCACCAAGACCCGATTAGCCCAGTGAATCAGCGCTGGGGACAGTATCTCTAAACCAAACTACTGTTCCTTTTTCCCCTCCCACACTCTTCTTCCCATCATTGCTAAGCTCTCCCAGCCCACAGCTCCTCTGCCCACTGCTCACACACACGAACCCTGACCAGTGGCCTGATGCTGCTGATGTTGGCTCACGCAACACCCTCCCTTGATGCTGATGAAGTCAGCGCTGGTCCAGGCACTAGGTCCTTGGCTTCAGGTAGCTTCCCTCACCACAAGCACCACTGCTGACTCCTGCTTCCAATGTTACTGTTATTCTTTCACTATTTCTGCATTTGGGACAATTTCTGGGCTCATGTGATTGAGAGGAATTGGGTTGGCAGGGAAGGAATAAATCTTTCTCTGGAAGAGGAAAATTGTCTCTTTTTTTATCAAAGGAGGACACACAGATGGGTGACACTGATGAGCATTTGCAGCCCTGATGCACTGCCTATACCAACACAACTGTTTCTTCCAGGGCTCTTTAAGGTGTTTTAAGAAGGGAGAGATAAAGCCTTTTATGAGGTTTCATAATCAGGAGGTCTGGAGGCTTGAGTGAAGAAGGTCCCATTCCCCATTCCACTGGTCATGCCCCTTGCACTGGCTGCTGACAGCAACAAAAAAAAAAACCCAAAGGATGCAAAAGGCACAGAAGGCACAGAGAGGATACTGCTCTTCCACAGCACTGAGTTGCTGTTTTTCTCATACACAATGAGCAGCAGCCACAGTGAGTTTCATGGTAGTGACTGAACAGCAGCCGTGAGAGGAAAAATGATCTCCAGAGTAACCAATTGTGGTCAAAGAATGAAGAGGCAGGAAGAGGAGTGGCAGGAGGATCCTGTCCTGAGTTGAGAGAGGAATTCAGTCAGGTTTTAGCTATTTACAATCCCCCTGCTAATTAACTAGCAGACCTTTCAGTGACTCTTCCCAGCAGCCAGTTACCATAGGACTGACTGTAAGCAGCGTCACGTCTCTCCCGCGCCAGCCAGATCGAGGCAGAATTTCTAAATGGGTACCATTTTGGTCTCTCCAAACTCAAGAGGCAAACCTAGGAACAAAGCCTGCAGCAGACGAATACCACAGCTTTGCCAAACCACTGGCAGCAGCTTCACCATGGGAGCATAAAGCTCTGCTTGCCAAGCTGGGAGGGGGCTGGTGAGCCCCTGGCCGCAGAGCCAGCTGAGTGCCACTGAGCACAGCAGCTCTGCCAGGCCTCTCTCTTCTCTGTTCTAGGGCCAGGATCAGCAATATCTCTGTGGAAATAAGCTTTAATAGTTGCTCTGGATCCAGCAGGAGGAGCTGGCTAAACACACATTTTTGTCTTAATGTAGGGCCTAAATAAACAGTCAAATAAGAACTCAGTTTTAAAAAATCCTGTCATTTAAAGGATTCCCTCAATTCTCTGTATTCTTTTTATTCCCATGGCAACTGATAGGATTCTGATCTGCAGTCCAAGTATTTTCTCCTGCCTACTTTTCTCATATAACTGGAAACACAAATTTGACATTGGCTTGTACATTTTTTTTTTTGCAAATACTGCAACACCTTTATCCCAAGTAATTGGTGAAAACTAAGTAATTGACTTCTTTATATACACACATCAACCCCACTGATACATAACCAGAACATCTACACAGCTGAGAGATCCAGAGCCACCCAAGGCTTGCAATCCCACTGATGCCTGCAGGGGCTCAGTTAACTCTTATTTTCCAGCAATGGCAGGGCCCATTCACATAGATATCCCTGCAAGCCAACACACCAGCTCACTGTGGCCCACACTGACCCAGTAGTAGCCCAGCTACTATTACACACTGACTAAAAAGCCAGTAGAGCTCAGCCAAATGTCATTGAGATGAGCTTTCCTATCCTCCTGTAAAGCCTCACTGCTACAGCCACATCTTTTGGTGGGATCATCAGCTTCTGTTTATCCACTGATTGGGTTCTGGTCCCATGGCTAATGAGGGCCCGGTTCAACCACAATTCACTTGCTACTTGGGAGCTAGAAGCAAATGGAAAGACTCACTTTAATTATTTGGTTTAAACAGTGTTGGTATAAATCCATCATCTCAGTCTTTGGTTCTTCACTTATGATTTTGTCATCTGCTAGCAAAACTGCCATGCTGAACCCTCTTGAATTCCTACCTCATGGTAATAAGGAGCTTGCAGGACCAGCTCAACCTTGACACACCTTCTGACTTATTTAGCAGAGTTAGGATCACTTCAAAAGGCCCATAGCCCTGTCACTAAAATATACATTTCCTGAGACTTTTTTAAAACTTTGTAAAATATTTTGCATCTCAGCACCTCCAGCCCTTGTGTGAGTTCCACATCTATTAAATAACAATAAACCAACTTGCTGCTGAGTTGCAAGCGTGCTCATTCAGAGGCTGGGAGGCAAGCAGTAAGGGCTTTACAAAACTGTCAGATGTGTGCACCTGCTTATGAGTGAATATTTTGTCCCATATTTTTGTAGTAGGAAAAGAAACCTGAGGTTTTACCTGACAGCTTCTTACAATCCAGCCAGTGTAAGGTATAATACAGTCTTTTTTTCTCTTGCTTCTCAGATCTCAGCAGCTTGTGCCAAAAGACTGTCAACTTGTTAAAAGTACATTAATGCAAATTCCAGAGCTTTCAGTTATGTTTATGCTAATAGAAAGCCTCCCGCTCTGTGACAGGCCCAAGTGAAGAGTCAGTAACAGGAAAATTAATTCCAGCTGTTGAAATTGATTTAAAACTAGCTTATTCATAATAATAATAATAAGGGGAAAAAAAAGCTGTTGAAATTGATTTAAAACTACTTTTTTCAAAAAAAAAAAAAAAAGGGGAAAAAAAAAAAAAAAAAAAAAGAATTCCTGAAATAAAAATAAAAAGGGGAAATACAGAAAGCACAAAATCATGTTTACTGCATGAAAGCAGAAAGGGTTCTCCTGTTGGGAAGAAATCTTCCAAATTTAATCAAGCCTGTTTGGAAGAAAGCTCTAGCTTGTTATCGGGTTGTAAGTATAGATTAACATGAAAAGAATTAGCTATGTGCACAGTCTGATTTTGTAAAGGAAACACAAGGGTTTTGTGCATGTATTTTGTTTTATATTCCTTACATCTAATCCACAGGCATGGAGACCAAATCCAGCCTGCAATGGGACAGGTAGTATTTTAGATGATAATGGTTTTGTACCAAGAATACCAGAGCTCCTGAGTGGGAAGATTAGCTGCCCATGACCACTGCATTTATTTAGGGCCTTTACATACATTTTTGCTGACTTGAGTTCTGAGTGATTTGCATGTTTAGACAACCCCAGTCTTGGGATCACATACCCCAGCTTTGATGGGGTGTCAGAGTTTAAAACTAGATGTCGTTGTGAAATTGCTGGCTGGCCTGTTGTTTCTAAAATGATCTCAAATGTTCATATCCTTGATCTAAATATCCAAAATAGTTTTGTTTTGTTTTAATTTCCTGACCGAGACCCTCCTACAGTCCTTGCCTGTGAAGCTCTAAAAGGTGAAGGAACATAACACCTTGCAAAATTCAGTTTTGAAATCAAAGAGAAGGCAGTCTTTAAAAATTTGTTTAGAAATAAACTTTCACACATTCAACACCTACAAATGGAACCACATTTGAAAATACTTGGTGTTCTCATGTAACCAAAGGATCCAAGTTCCCAAAGCACACAAAATCTATTGGCCTCTGCTGTAATACCTCCTGAGTATAGGACCTGTCCCTTTCCTAATGAGCACTCCTGAAAGACCTGAGTCCTATTTAGGGTCCTGCACAGACACGAAGCCCTTTTGCCACAATTGTGTCATCTGATTAGGACCATTTTCCTTGCTGCTTTTGAAGGGATGGATCCAGAGTTCACCAACACATCTCTCCCTTGACATCAGCAGATTTTGCATCCAGCTTTAAGAATAGCCTTGAATTTCCTTAGGGAAAAGCTCCAATAGCCTTCCACAGACAATGTCTTCATGGCTTTCATCTCTTAGCTCCATATCACTAAGGCTCCCCACCTGGCAGGTATTTGCCTTTGCCTGCATTTACAGCACCACACTTTTTTCACAGGGGTGGCCAAAGGGAGAGATACCATCACTTAAGTGGATCTTAACCAATCTTGACACTGAGGAACTCATGTGCATGGGTGGATTTGAGAATAAACTGTTGGACCAATTTCAGCAAGAACTTTAAGAGAAGCCAAATCAAACCCATGGCTATGCAGGAAGCTAATAAAGGATGCCAGCTCCAACCCTGTAAGAAAAGAAGTGGGCTGGTAAATTTGCAGGAGGTTGCTTCCTTTCGAGGGGGAAAAGGAAGTTTCTCTAGAAATCTGACCAGAATTTCAGAAATTTGCCCCTTTATTGTCAAGTACACAGAAGCAAGATAAAGCTTAGAGCATGCCAGAGCTCAGACAAACAATGAAACGGACAGACTAACTGCCAAATGGAGACACTGTCAGTTCAGAGGCTGAGAGCACCCCTGACTCATGCCATCAGAGGAAGGAAAGAACAACAATAAAGAAAGCAGGGGCCATTCCTCAGAGTGCACCCCATGACTTCTGCTAGCACATGCCAGGAAAGGAGGACACTGCACATTTTTAACTGAGGAATGTGCAGCTAGAACCATCATTTGAACTTAAAAGGGTCGTTCGCAGCTTTATCTACCAACTATAGTCAATTCATGTGGGGAAACCAAGCATTGCAAATAAAATGAAAACCTGATTAGTAAAGGAGGAGGAGGGGATATCACCCTTGGCAGGACTGATACTTCTCTCCTGAAAAAAATGAGGGTTTATGGGTGGAAGCAGGAAGGATTTTCTCTAAGGGCTGGTATTTCCCTCTGTGGCATTCATTCTGTCCTTGCTCATCCCCTTTTGCAAGTGCTTGTTCACCAGGCTCTGGCCATTTTCAAGCAAACTGCCAGGTTCCCACTCCTGACCTAATGTAAGTCAGGCTTCTACCTGCCTTCAGTTTTCTTGGCCCAAAATCAGCAACACAAACCCAGGAATTCAAATACCATCAGTCTGGGGTGGGGGATGGTGGTGTTTGTTTTTAATAACAAGCAGTTATGGGTTATTTTCCTCTGCCTTCTGGATCCTGAGTCTTTCAGGCATAACCAAGTCACACTTTCAGATTACAGGGAGGGGTGGAGTTCATAAGGACTAGAAACATGCCTTTGAAACAAAGCTAAAATTCTTAAGCAGTTATTTAATTCCAAAGACCAGGCACTAAACAACCAAAAAAAAATCACTATCCTCACCAGAAAATGTTGGTGCTGCAAATCCCCTCCTTCTACATGTTTCTTACTCACATAAAGGAAGTTTGACTAGAGAGCTGAGTAAAGAAAATGAGCATGTAGCCCTATGACTTAAAGAAACAGCCACTGTCCAAAATCTGCAATAGGGAGCAAACTCCTGAGTCTGTTTTCCCCAATAAATGGGGTTTGCTTGAAACAGGCAGGAATCATATGCTGTAAAAACTCAGCAAAATGTCTGGACAGACCAGTCTTGGAGGACTCCTTTGCCTTGTGTTTGCAGGGCTTTTGAGCCCATCACTCTAGTCAGAACGGTGGTGTAACACAGTGATTTGGTAACAGGAGAAAAAAGTAACCATCACCTCAGTAGCTTCCTGGTTGGACTAGTCTGAAGTGATTCCTGCACCTGCAGGGAAGACCAGAATATGCAGGATCCCACACGCACAGGGTCGAGGTCAAATTCTCCATGTGCTGTCCTGTTTCACGTCCTCCTGCAGAAAGCTGGGCTGGCCAAAAAAGCCAGAACATTTCAAACAACCTTAACATTGTCCACAGCTAATCAGATGTTTCCCAAAGCAGGGTGGAAGCTGTGTAGCACACATACACCTCCTGCTGGATCAGGCCTTTATTTCAAAAAGCTGTAGCTATGGAAGAAAGAAACTGAACTCTTTTACAAGGCATTAAGTTTCATTTGCAATTACTTTGGATTTTATTGCACTACTGAATATAACAGGTTCATTAACTGGGCCAGCAACATTGTACCCATATGCCTTTTTAATAGAGCTTTTCTGTTATTGTTTCCTTATTGGTCTTTTCCCTTTTGCAACAAGCAACTGGATTTTACTGGCATCCAGCTTTTGCAATAGGTCCCAGGTGGCTCCTCCAAGAACCTTATTTGTTAATTTGATGGCTAAACGAGTGCACAAGGAATGAAAAATACTTTATGAAATGCCCAAGACTACCTCACAAAAGTGACAACAACCCAGCAAACATTCTCCAAAGTAACCAGCTGGACACAGCAGTACCCTGTCCATTTCATCCCTGGAAGCAAGATATTCTTTGCTAACACACCTCCTTTTCTCTGCAACCCACCATGACTCCAGTAGGGTGGAGAAGAGCCATAACAAATCATTCCATGAGAATCACAATGAACTGAACAGGGACAGAGCCATAGCACCCAAGATGACTGAGACAGAAGATGGGGCCCCTGCAAATACAAGCTTCAACTACCTGCAAGATTTAAGCATGCCTGGAAGACAGAAAAGCATAAGAACTGGGCCCTAAATTTGACAAGCCACAGTTTCCACAGAGAACAATTTTTCTCAGGTCAAAGATTTAAAAAAAATCTAGTTCAGTCCAACTGTTTCCACCAGGAAAGTCATGACCAGGTTTTCAAAAGATTTAAGTAACCATCAGCACCCACTCTGCAAGTGTTTTCAAGAGCTCAAGCTCCTTTGAAAACCTAGCTCCCCAAGCAAAAGACCAGCAGCTGATGGTTAAGGATGAAGGGCAGACATTCTTGTTCTTGCCTTGTTAAATAATGTATTTCTTTCTGCACTGGATAAGCACAGAAAAACCTAATGGAAGAAATACATCTAAAGAAGGGACTGGAATAGAGATAGATTAGATAGATTAGAATGGTAGAGAAGAAGGAAGTTCCACTTGCAGAATTCCCTGTCAAGAATATTTTTGTTAAATTAAAAACACCACCCCTCCATTAGAAATGCCAAATTATCACCAGCAAAATGTTGTGTATAAGAAAGGTGTGATTATGAGGGATATTTCTGACTTGGGGGAAAAGGTTTCAGGTTTCTCTTTGCTGTGAATCTTCATTTCAACATTCTATTTAATTTACATTTGGACAAGACTTGAAAATAAAAATAGTAAAAACTGAAATGAGATGTTTCAATAGTTCAGATCACGTTACCTAGGACTTTAGGTTTTGAGGGGGGGAATGCTGTTTTGTTAAGATTTTTGAAAATAAATGTTTCTATCCTGATTTAGGAGATTCCTTGATTTTGGCTATTTTTCTTGTCCTAAGAAATTCTCCTGAGATGGGAAATCATGGTGAGCTCTGTCCTAGACCCAAGTACAAGGAATAATATCAAAAGGCATCACTACCCGAGAGTGCTTCCTTTTGCTGAAATAGAATCCCAAAACATTTGCTTTGCCAAGAATAAGAGAAGGAACAGAAACAGGATGCTCTTACTGAGGTTAGAAGCCACCATTAACAAATGCAACCTCCTTGTCTCCTGAAAGAGAGCATCTCACACAGGCTTACTTGACTCAGGACTGACCCAGTTGAGCAGAAGATGCAGCTCTGACAAAACACAGCACAGATTAAAAACCTCTACTTCTCCTCAGCACTGTGGCCCCTCTTACTTGCCTCAAGTTTTCTGTGACATTATGTCACAGGTAACAGTGAAACACAGAAAAGGTTTGATCCAAGGAAGCCCTGCTCTGAGATATCCCTTTAGCTCTCCCCACAAAATCCCTTCATACAACTCCTCACCTCTTCCCCCTCTCAGAGCCCAGTGAACCCCTGTCAGCACCTGCTCCACTGGTGCTTTACTGGTACCCTGGACACTTGAAGAGGTGCAGGTATCTCCACATGCAACCAGGCACCAAACCTGAACCCTTCCGTGCTTTCTGGAACACCCAGAGCTATCTTCAGAATCCCAAACAAATACACTAATTGCTTTCAATTTATCAGCCTCAAATCATTCTGTCTAATTACCATTCATCTAGAGTTTGTGTTTTTAATGGTTTATGGGTATTGTTGGTAATCTTTTAATTTCTCATTAAAAACAATATCTTGTACTCACTATGTGTGAAAAGCCCTAATCCGATAAATCAAGCAAGAGTAACACAGTTAAAAGGAAATCAGTGAAACAATATTTGGGTTTATATATTTCTGCCAGTCAATTTGTAATTAAAAGTTGCTACTTTAAAAAACACAGTTGTTGCTGTGAAAGCCATTATCAGTCGGCATTTTCATATGAATACTGCTTTAATTAATTAGCAAAAGTAAATACATTATATATCAAAAACCGCTTTCCCACTGAACCCATGCGTTCCAGAACAAAAGGCTTAATAAACCACACAAAAGAGGGACAAATTAGCTGATCCCACCCTCCCTTTTCAGGTTTGGAGTCTTTTAAAGTTCTCCAAGGTTGTTTTGTTGGTTTTTTTTTCCTCCCCACCACTTGCTTTTTAACATTTTTTTAATACATTGTTTGTTTTTCTTTAGAAGTGCTTATTGGGGAGAAGATGCTGCACAAACACAAAACATGCCATTCATATGAAATTATTTGGAAATCAGTTTTGCTGGTTCTCAGAAAACAAGAGTGTTTATGATTATTAAAACCCAAAAGTAATTACGATCACATACAACACAGTCCCCTTGCAACAAATTATTCGCTGAACGTTAAGGGGTTAGAGTTTGATTCACAAAAGGAAATGATGTTTCTGAAAAATTCTTCTGTCTAGGGGCTTTCCAGAGACTGGAGAAAGCAAGAAAAAATTCTCCATTTTCATCAACAAGCTGGAGAGAAAGTGTGGTTAAACAGTGTCATTTCAGACTAAGGCCTATGATAAGAACACCTTAAAGCATCAATGGCATCTCTTATCTCATGAGACTTGAACAAGTAACAAGGATCTTGCCATCTCACCAGCAAACAAATCACTCACCTCATCCTGCCCTTGCTGAATTTCTGAAGAGCTGCAAGCAGGATCCATCTGTGGGTAAGGAGCAGAGAGAGGAGCAAACACCTTATCTGGCTGATGGCTGCGGTCAGGGCTGGGCTCCCACAAGGCAGCAGCTCCACGGTGGGACCCCACACATATGTAGACCCTGACCTAAACAAAGAAACCCAGCTGAATAAGGCTGGTCCTGCTGAGTAATTCCCCAAACTTCAGACTTACCTAGGGAGCTGGAATTCCCTGCACAGTGATGAACAGCAACCCCAGGAGACTGAGTCTCATCACGTTTTCAACAACATAAACACATATTTGGTCAAGAGGTGAGGCCAAGGAGTATGAATATCAAACTGAAAGAAGTACAAGGGAACTCAGTGGGAAAAAAGCAATTGCCCAAGGGACAATTTTTTGTATATCCTTTCCATGACAGTACTGGAGATTTCCCACCAGCAAATACCTCCAGAAATAAAGATCAACACTAGGAAGATGATATGGGACTGGCTAATTACATGGCTATTAACATACCATGCAGGTATCCAAAATGTCACTAACATAGGAAACCCAAGGGTGCACTCAGCCAAATGCAGTTTGCAGTCACCAACTCCAACCCTCTCCTGCAAATTTCCTTTTCACCAGATATTTCATCTCTCCCACTTCATCCTGACTCCCAGTCATCTTTCCACTTGCACCAGACACTCAGGATGCTTCCTCACAAAGCAGATAGCAAGCAAGCTTCCTTCTTGAAGAAATTACTGAATCCTCTTCTCCTCTAGTCTTGGATGCATATAAAGATCTAACAATCTGTCCTAATCCCATACGTTCTGCCTTTCTTACACTTTCTCTTCCCTGTTTCTCCTAGACTGCAGTGCCTTTGGAGAAGGGACAGAGTTATTTTGCTCTGACTCACAGCCACGCAGAGCAATTCTCTAAGTGATTGCAACACTTCAAGATGACTTAAGAACCCAGATGACTTCAAAGGTTGTCCCTCTACTCACTCAGTTCCTTTATACCATCACATTCCAACAGCGTATCTCTTCAGACTTTTCAGGCAGGAACTGTTCATCTTTACACCTTGCCTTTCATCCAGGCACTTCCACACAACCCATTTGGTACCATGCCTCAACCTCCATCCCTCACTCGCCAATTCTGGGTCACAATCCAACAGGAGACACGTCTGCATCTTTGGGTCCCAGCATGACCTGGACATCAGAACACTGCCACCCCTCTGGGGAGACAAAAGTCATGCTGCTAACCAGATGTTGGCTTTTTGCATGGGCTGAGAGACCAGCCCTGTTACGTAATCTCACTGGGATGGAATGACATCTCCTTGCATTTTGGTGATTACTATCCTGGTCCTGTTTTTAGTAAGATTTTAGTATTTACTCCTCACTTCTCAATCAGTGCAGAGTCTTGCTAAGTAGGTACCACCAAATCCAGCCACAATCTCCCCAGCAAAGGACACACCTCAGCAGAGATGGAGGAGGTGTCTGTGCAATGCATGGGGATGAAGCAGGGTGGGATGCCCCAGGCAGCCCTGTGCTGAGGGATGTTTCAGCACAGAGAAGTGAGGGCCTTGTGCAGCCCTTCAGTGCAGGCATTCTTTTCCCTTCACATAACTGCATTGATTTTTATCATTGTTATATTTGGTTCAGCCGCCCATCTGGAAAGTTCTTGCCTCCCCCGGCCCCCATAAATAACCAAACCCAGCTCTAACCAAAGGCAGTTGACAGAATCAGCCCCATTGCCCTTTGGCAGTTCTTCCAGGAATTTTTAGGGTTTTTACCAGTCAGGAAAAGGCTTTGATGCTTTGGAATCAGGATTTTATGAAGATCATTTTGTAGGGTTCAGCCAACTCATGAAGTGTCAAATGGGGGGCACCCTTTCATCTCATTGCTGGATGGGGAAAAGATCCTCCCTCTTACCGGAATGAGGACTGGAGAGGGGGAAAACAGAGAGATGAAGGTTCATCCATAGAGGGGAGGGTTTCTCTCCTCTTGGTAGAGTCCACCCACCGCATTCCCATCATACTGATTGCTGCAGTCCTATCTGTCTGCTCTCCAGGCTACATCAGATAAGAGGAGAACTGCCTGTCCTCTCCAGTTCTGATCCTGTGCTGCAGGGGCCTCCCAGCACAGAGCTGGGCTCTTCTTCACTCTCCTTTCCCAGCTGCCTTTTTCAGGGACTACTGCATTGGTAGGGATGCTGTCAGGAAACCTGCCACTTGCAAAGAATGAGACAGTAATCAAGATCAGCCTAAGGAAATTTCACCTTGTACTTTGCACGTTTGAACACCCGCTACAGAAAGAGAGCAAGGAAATCCCTGGGCTTCTCAAAATGTATGTGCAAACTCCTACCCAACCATGCCAGTGCTGTTGAGGACTTGTTCCCATTTTCTCCTGAGCTAGTCCCATTTTGGATGGTATTCACTCCCACTAATGGTCTGTTTCTGAAACTTGCACCTTCAATGCCTCAGTAATTGCAGATATCACTTGTTCAGAAGCTGCAGCCACCAGTTAATGGCCCTTCAGCAGAACTGAGAAGGGTTTCATCTGCTATCTTCATTCTACTAACTTCATCTACTCTCTATTATTCCACCTGGTTCAGAGCAACTGAGTGGCAGAACAATTGCTTTTGTGTCGTGCCCCTCTGTTTGTGGGAGAAAGCCTGAGCAAGAGAAAAATCCAAGTTATTTTGCTGGCCTAACCACTGGTTTAGGCTACCTCCCAGTCTAGAATCTTAGCATGCACACACCCTCCCTTCCTACACCCATACAGACTATGATAATATATTCTACAAAATATTGAAGCTGCTCTTGATTCCTTACAGGAGGAGAGCAAGCAGTAATGTCACAGAGCTCTGGCAGATATGCAGACACCAGACACACATCCTACCAGAGCAGTGGAAGCAGGAAGCAGGACACATCCAGAGCTTCCACCCCTCTTCTGCAAAGCAGAAGCCAAAGGCAATGTCAGCAACAGTCCCAAGGGAGATTACAACAAAAAGGCTAACCCTGATGACATCCTTCAACTTGCTTCATTCATATTCTTACCACAACCAAACACAAATGGAGACAAGTCCAGGAATCACCAGAATCACGGTCCAACAGGAGCCATTCAGAGAGCATGAACACACTCACTGCTGGCACAGGGGCTTTCTGCCCAGTGCTGCTGAGGCTCAATCAAGGAGACATGGCAGAAAACATTTTAAGATGGTCACAAGCTTTTAACACACTGCTTTCCAGTGGGACAGTCTCCACCACACCTGAGAACATGAAACGACTACTGAAATAAGCCAAGCAGCCTCACAGCCATTTCCCAGTTAACCAAATACTTGCAACTCCCACTGGGAAATTTCTACAAAAGATCTAGTAGATCTTTTGGATCTACTGCTAAAGGTGGAAGACTCAGACACTCACAGTGCTGGAGGAGCAGGTCTGCCTTCAGTTCCCAGCTCTGCATGTATGACCTTGAAAAAGTCATTCAACTCTTCTATGGCTGAGCTGTTTAACTGCAAACCAGGGCTTTTTCAGCTTTTGGCTGTCTTGTCTGTTTAGACTGTAAGCTCTTCAGGGCAGGGACTGTCTCCTATTAAATGATCATAACTCTCTCTTAATTAGCATCTTCTACACATCCAGGGCCCTCACAGAAATGTCATAAAACAAAGGCTTTCTAATAAATTCTAGGGAAATCCAGATTCTGATCCAAAACTGCTCAGTGGTTTTCTCTGCTGAATATGGTGCCGAATCCCTTGTTAGAGTGTGTGCGTGAGGAGGGAGGAGGGAGACTCCTTATAATTTAAAGAGTTTGCATAAAAGACAGTTTAAGTCCTTGTGGCTGTATATTTCTTTTAATTAGTTTATGCACAGTGCATTTGCATGGGAAGATGCACAGCGTGTGGACAGACTTAATTAGGAGAACAATACGTTCCCTCTTAAGATAATGACTTGAGGATTTATGAAAATTATTATTCCAGATCCATCCATGGGTCATTTGAGGTTCAGTATCCAGCAAACTTTTAAAATGCATTGAGGTCAGCAGTTTGGATACTGTCAGTGAAGTCACTTGATTTTACTGTTGCTTAAATGATTAATTATGAAGAGGGGCTGCAGGCATCCCCCAGGTTACACAATAGCCCGAGGACTTGCTGCCTTGCACTTGTGCCATCAGCTACTCTGGAGAGACTGATGTGCTAAACAGGGCTGTAAGATTCACCATAGTTATCTGACAGCAAAGTTTCATTTTGAGCTCCTTTCCTTTTCATGAGTCCTTTGCCTTTCTCTTCCTGGCTGGGAAGGCAAGAGATTTCTGTCTCCACTAACAAATTATTGTAGCTGTAGAGTCAGGGCAAGTATATGAGTGGTTTAGGACACAGCTCAGTAGCTCATGTGAAACAAGACACAACATGTGACATTTCAGAGCAAAGTACCTGTGAGCAACTGAGCTGGAGACATCATTTAAGCCTACTTCAGCTTTAACTCATAGTTTGGTGAGTCTCAAAGAAGGCATCCTTTCTGCTTCTGTGAATCATAATCTACTCTTAGGGAACTGTGATTTAAAAAGTGCTCCTGCACCTTATCACCACAGATGGGAAACTGTTCTCTTTCAAAGAGTTTCCACAAGGACTGTATTTCCCAGCCAACTCAGTTCACACTGTCTGAGAGCCCCTCCTGCTCTGGTTCTGTGAGGGCAAACAGCTTCCTCCCTGCAACAGGGACTCTGAGTGGGGCAGCCCACTATTCCCAAGCTGTACAATTCCAGCTGTAAGGACTATGGAAGTTACTGCCCTCAAATCTGAACCACTGGGTTCACATAGAAACTCCACCTTTCACCTTAAAAAGCAGAGCCACATCTATCAAAATCCATTTAGGAAAAAAGAGACTGTAAAGGAAACTTAAAGGCATCATTTTGTGGGCTTAGCACAACTCAGCCCAGTAAATAAATTCCCCAGTCTTTGCACACCTACTCCAAAACTTAATAACAAGAGAAAGAAAAGTCTGTCAGCCTCAGAAAAGTGGTACCTCTGTGCTCACATTGACAAAAGGAAAAATCCAGGACTGATCTCAGCAGTTGCCTGCATGAGACTGTCCCACTGCAGGGCTCACCCTAGGATTCTTGTCAGGCTGCTTTCCAGAAGGGAAGACGGACACCTCCATCCAAAATTGCTCAGGTCCTTGCCAAACAAAGCCAGAGATCCCTTTAAGAACTGAGGTTTTGTTGCAAAGAGCAACAAAAGGAATCTTAGGGGCTTATGAGAAGTTCTCTCTTTTATAAGAACACACACAGAACTACAGATGCTCAGGTGTCTCTTTCTCTCATAATGTTTCTTTACACCAAACCAGAAGCAACAGGATCCTGAGAACTGAGCTCTTGGCAAGGACAGTGTGGGAGCAACCAAAAGGTTGGGTCAAAGCTCTGCTGGCCTCCTCTTGGATGCAAACATACCCCATGCTTTTCCTTGCTATCTTTGCCTTTTTAAGGCTTCCCAAGGCCACAGAGGGTGTTCAAGGCCAACCACGGGTAGTGAGAATCACAGATTAGCCACAGCAGCTGACCTTGCTTGCGCAGAAGGACACGAGGCCATCAGAGCTGAGGGACAGGCCTGCCTGGCTCTCCACAACTCCAGCAGGTCCATCCCACCACACCGGTGATAAGAGAGCCCAGCAAAGTCCAGCTACTATGGAGATGAGGAGCATGGGAAAGAAATAAAAATATACTATTAATTATAGGATAAGGAGCAAAGAGTGTTGCAGCTCTGCAAGGTAAATAGATAAAATTTGTGAACATTGCTCACCACTCAGCCTCTGTGGTTGGTAACCTGGCACCCAAAGCATGCCAGGCACTGTGCAGGGCAAACAGAGATGTCCCTGCCCCAAAGAGATTACAATCTAATTTTGATTTTACAGTCATATTTCAAAAACACAGTGAGATCCCTGCTCTCCTCCCCTGGGCACTTATTCTCTCTGGTGGAATTTATCTCAGTTCATAAATCAGAGAAGCAGCATCTCAGTGGATCCTGCCACTCAGGACACAGAACACAGAGATGCCAAAGGTGGTCCCATCATCATGTTAGTGCTTAGGAAAGTAATCCAGGGTGCAAGAGAAGGGGAAACATACAGTAATTATTATTTTTTCCTTACCAAAGCAGAGTTTTGTCCAGCTGCAGCACAGCCAGCAGTAGTAGCATGAGACAATAATCCATGACACTCTAGAACAGAAATGTTTTAAAAATAAGTCATTCAAGAAATTAAATGAAACATCAGAAGACATTAAGTGAGATGGCCTGAGAATACCTTAAAAATTGGAACAATCATTGGAATAGAATAACACTCCTTTGCAAAAAGACACCTTGAATTAGATTAGCAATCACAAAGGCAAAACCCAGTGCTCACTATTACTGATTCATTCACAGACAGTACCAGCAGCACCAATGCACACTTAAGCAGAGAAGTGAAAACAGTTACCTCCCAAGCACTATTCCCTCTGCAGTATCTGAGGGTTTCCCCTCCAGAGACATCTGCAATTCAAACACAACATTTGTCCCTGAACTGCTTAATCTGCAAGCTCCAGTGATCTCCCTGCAAAGGGATGCAAAGGCAGCAGATGTTCAGAAACCGAGCTGGCAGTTTGCAGCACCTGAAGGTGTGACTGGGAGCAAGGCAGGAGGATGCACACTGCCTGGGAACATCTGATAGTGCCGTGCCCTTCAGAGTCTGCACACTGGGGAAGGGGCAGGACAGAGGCTTAGAAATAACCAGAAGCTTTCTTCTTCTTCCATGAGTCACTCCTGCTTCAAGGAGCTGCAGCTTTGATTATTAACTGGGCTAGTCAGCTAGATATTTAAATGATTCCCAAAAGTCATTAAGAGCCCAATCAGATATGCAGTGCTTGACTCTAGCACAGGAATGCAGAGAGGGAATTATTTGCATAAACTATGCTTTAGAGAAAACCTCCAAGTATTTTGTATTTCAGGGTATGGGGGAATCTGATTTAACTCAGTTAAAGAGAAGAAAAAGAAGCTTAAGCTATTTCAGGGACCCCATTAAATATGACAGAAAGTAAAAAAAAATATATATTTAAAAAAACAGCTACCATAGGGATTAGGAATAACAAAATATAATGTCAAAGCACTCTTCCTCTTTATTTTCTAAACAACCAACAGCTCCTTTAGATTTCCCCTGACTTTTCAGAGAGAAAATTCAACCTTTAAGTCAAAGCACTGCCTGAAGATGTATGTCTGATCAGAACATCTCATAACCCTTCTGTCCCAGCTCGAGATCACAAATGTGAGCTAATGCAAGAGGTGAAGGGGTTTGTAAACACACAAAGCCTGCCTTTACACATAAAAGTAGCTTTATTCTCATCTGGCCTTCAATCCAGAGCCGTGAGACTGACTGTCCCCATCAAAAACTCAAAGCAAATCTTCTGTAGAATTGGTTTTACAGGAAACACGGGATGGCAACACCTACAGAGTTTGGTATGTCTGAAGACAATACCAGAATGGAAAGTAATACCAGAATTAGGGCCATCTTAAGAGTTAGGCAGAAGGCTGCCTAACGTGGCTGCAGCTTTTCTGGTGGTTTGTAACCCACCTCACATCCACATTACATCTGTCCTAGGAGGTAATTCATGCCCCATCCTGCATGGCCTGAGCTGGAATCCATCCCTCAGGGGTTATTCCCTGGGACAGGGGAACTGGGCAGGACACATGGGCTGGTTCAGAGGGATGACACCCAGTATGTTGCATCCTTACTGCTCCAGGTTAAAATTAGAGCCAGAGCAGGCAAATCTCTTCTGCATCTAAAAAAAAATAAAAATAATACAAATAAATAAATTTTGGTGGGTCAGAAAGCTGGACAAAGCCTGGAACTTGTAACAAAACAAAACAGGAGGTGAAAGTGGCCCTTACGAGGCTTCATGGGGGGGACTACCACAGCTACCCATGCTAACTTCCCAGCCCTGCATTTCAGGCAGAAAACTAAACATTATCACAAGGAGTCAGTAACCAGAGTAACCCAGAGCTACTCACTGAAACCCATCAGTCTCCCCATCTGTACAATGGGGGTTAAAATATTTTAGTTCCTTCTTTCCATCAAGAGCTGACAGATTAAACACACGTGCCTCAGAAAGAAACTGCCATAAGGAGGACAAAACCATTACTGTTATTGTGATTAGAAACCAAAGTCCTCCCATGCAGTTATTTAATTAAACCGTAAATACAAACGGATAAGTGTCTAATGAGCCAGCTCTACACAGTTTATTTATATTCCTCTGAAAAAGAACGATGCTTAAACTAGTTGCAAATAATAGTCCTCTCTCCCAGCCTGGTTTTCTCTGCAATCAGGAATTAGGCAGCACAGTAGTTTGCTGACAAATTGGTTCATGTTATGAAGATAATGAAGGCATCAAATTACTTTGCACTCCTTCCCCCTGGAAGCAGCGAGGCTCTTGCAGAAAGAGATTGCCAGGGTTTTATTTGTGCGTGCATGTGTGTGTCATTTGTGAACAGACAAGCCCCAGAGGCCCGGCAGCCAAGGCAGGATGGCTGGAACTGCTGCTCCTGGCCAACTCACACTGTTGCACTGACCTTCTGGCTCTGCACTTGCCAGTGCTGTGAGGGAGGTGAACGTGGCAAAGATTCACAGCCCCTAACAGGTGCTTCTTCCTCCAGAACCCACAGAGATATCCCGGGTTATTCTGTGAGAGCCTGCATGGGTACCAGAAACCATTTAGTCACATCAGGGTTGCTTTTCCCTAAGTCAAATACTCTGTCTTCCAGGAACAAAACCAAAAGCAGCAGATCCACCAAAGCATTTAACCAAAGAGTTGAGTAAGATCATCTTCAGAAGAACTTAAACACTTGGTTAGATCACAGCCTTTCTGGATGCTGGCTCTGGAAGCTTTTCTGCCTGTCTTTTCCCTTCTGTCTGGTAAAGGAGGTTGAACTCCTTCTTTGGAAATGGTTCCTGAAACTCAGGGGTAGAAGGGTATCAGAGAGAAAAATATTCCCACCCTGAGCTGTTAGTAATAAATAATGTATTCTGAACACGTAAGATTTCAGCAAACTGGATCCAAACAGCTTTCTAAAGCTCCTCCAGCCACTATGTGCATCAACAAGCCCAGCAAAGCTCTTTAGTAATCATAACAAATGTGTTAGGCTTTAACCTGCAACTGATTCGCTTTTGGGAACATAAGTTAAGCTTTAAATCTATATTTCATATATAATCAAGCAGCCAAATCGGCCTTTTGATATAGAACCCAGACCAGCCACTGTGTCTTTATCTCCGAAAGCAGGAGGGCCAACAAAGCTACAGTCAGGGAAGTGACAGTTCTCTTTATTATCCTCCCTGATCATGCCCATCTTCTCATCTCCCCTATCAAATTTCTGGGCCTTTTTGATAAAAAATAATTTAAGAGCGTGCTCCGCAGGAAGCACACGAAGGTTACAGATTGAGCAGAGCCTGGGAACCCCTCTGGAAATGGTGCAACCATAAAAAGGGTCTGTGAGCAGGAGCAGCACACCAGCCCTGCACCCAGTCCCTTCCAGCAGCACGCAGGAGGATGCTGGGCTCAGACACTGTGGGAAAGCTCTCCCACCTTCATGATCACTAACAGCTCCTGCTGCTGCTAAAACCCAGACCAGAGGGGATTTATGAAACCTCCCTGACCGTGCACTTGTTGATGTTGCTTGTTTGCTTTCCTTTCTCCCTCTCCTGCATTGCAAGCTCCTTGAAACAGCTCCCCTCTCCACTGTGGGGTCAGGCAGAAGAACACTGCTACTGAGATGTTTTTCATGAAAAATTACTTACTCTGGGGGGCTTGTTTGGTTGGGTTTAAAATACTCTCTTTTCCAAAACAGTTTTCCCTGGGTTTTGTTTAAATTTGGGATTTTTCGGTTGTATTTTGGTTTGGTTTCGTTTGGTTGTTTTCGTTTTTTTTTTTTTTTCAAGCTTTTCACACACTTGTTGTCCTTTGCTAGGGTTGTGGTTTCACTTCAAAAATTCAGCAACACTACCAGCTCCAGGAATTCCCTCGGGATCCCCTCTGCCCTGCAGTTTGCCATCCCTCCCTGTGCTGCTGCAGGAGTGCGTGACATCAGCCTGACAGGGGAACTGATCCACTCTAACAAGAAACACACGGGGCACAAAAGCAGGATTTTTGTCTCTCTCTTCAGCAGCTGGATCAGTTCCCCAAGATATTTCACTCCAGAACCTTACAGAGCTGCATGATCAGCATCCAGGGGATGGTTGCTGCAAGGTGGGAATGCCTCCAGACCATGATGCTAATGAAGAGTTTTGTAGATGAGACCACAGCTTGCTTTGGTTGGCTCCTGCTTCACTTCATTCTTCTGCAAGTGAACTGGGGTGTAGAGTCTTTTTGCATGTCTAATTATAAAGAGTCTATAAATAAAGCACCATTTTTATGAACCTAGGCTTTTGCTTCAGCCCCTTGTGGGACACATCTCAAATTTAAGCTTCCCAAAAGGATCAAGGAAATTTGAGGATGTGGTTTAGATGCATTTCATAGCCAGCTACAGAAGTGGCTGAAAGGATTCCACCCATTCATGAAAGGTAAAACAGATTTATGTTCAAATTCACTGTTTATCCCTCTGTGAATGCTCCACAAATCAATGTGGTTTTCACTTGCACAAATATCCCACAAATCAACACGCAACAGGAAATTTAAAGTTAAGGCTGGCACCTCCATCCATAATTCTCGCTGTCAAAGGGAAAGAATAGGAGGAAAAGACCTAAAGGGCATATCTTGTGTATCTGGAAAAAATTGGACAGAAGGTTCTGCCAGTCATCCACAACCTTATCCCACATGGACCACGTCTCTGTTACAAACCAACATGCTACAGCACTGCTATTCAATGGGCTGCATTCACAGATGCCAGCTCCTGAAAGCCAGATCAGCAGAAAGACAAGGATTTCTGAGCTTATCTGTCACTTCTCATGCCAATTTCCCACCACTGTGATTTGCTTCCAGGCCAGCACTTAAAATTTCGTTACTTTACCAACCTTTTACTTTTAAATCGTGATTCAGTACTGGAGTCAACACCTTGCCTGGTGATACCAGGTGACACCACTGAAATGCCCTTCCTCTCTATTGCAGTGAGCCACCATAAAGATATGAGAAAAAAAAAGTAGTTTGTCCTCAGTGAAAAAAAGGGATTTAGTTCCAGATTATTTTGTTGCACAGGAACTCCATTACACTTTGAGCTTTGCCAAATTTGCTTGGATTCTTTTACTTAAATATTTCACAAAATGTGACAATCTCAGCACTTACTACAACCCAAGCAGAACTTCCTAACCTGATAGTTACAAAAAGAGTGGAGTTTGCTTGGCTCTTGGAAGTTTCATTTGGTTGTTAAGCATATTTTTATGTTTTGCCTTGAATTATATTGGAAATGGGTAATCTGGCTGATGGGTAACACCTGAGAGAAAGAGTGGTTATGCTGAGATTTTTCCAGTCCAATTTGAATCAATTCCTAAAAGATAAAAGCCATGGTCATCACAGATGTACACAGCCAATTGGCAATGTACAATTCTCAGAAATGAGATAGGATTCAGGGAACTTCCATTTTTCAGTTACTAATTTCAAACATCTTAAAATACCTTAGTTGCTTAGAAAGGGCTATTTCATACCACCCTGTGAAAGGTGCTCCATGCCAAGGATGCCAAAACTGAGTACCCCAAATCCCCAGGCATTGCTTAAGAATCTCAGAATGATTAGAGGAAATGTTGTTTTCCTTTTTAAATAAAACTACTTACGGCCCAGATATTTGTATTTCCTATGATTCTACACATTCACTCAATAGACCTCAGTCCTGTCCCTGCAGGACATTTCACTTTCCTGACCCCTGCAGCCTCCTCTCACTATCTCAGGTCAGGTATATTAATGCAAAAGTCTGCCAAGTCCTTGGGAGCAACACACAGAGGGTTGTTTTGTTTTTACAATGTGCCCAATAGGGTCTATTAGGATACAAAACTACTAAACTCACTTCAGCTGAAATGAAACAAGAAAAATTTAACCCTGAAGCTTCTGAAAGCAAAGCAGGAGTGTAACATTAAAAAGAAAAAAAAAAGCAAGGACTTGCTTGGTCTTGCTATTTATACGTAACCAGCACAGGGCTGCTCTGCTCACATTTTACCTGAGACTTTCTACAAGAGCTGAGCACTCAGCATCATCATGCATTTGGTCCAGTGTTCATTCCTCTCCCATGCAGATGATTAAAAGTTACAAAGGCTGTTTAATTAGCACCTCTGGCAGCAGCCAGAGACACAAATGCACATACACCAACACAGACACACCATCACCCCCCCAGTGCCAGGAGTTCCTCCTGTGCAATTATAGGTGGGCACCCCCTAATTCTGATCTCTTGAGCATTTAATGCATTTGCTCTGGGGTCTACACAATCCTGCTCTAATTTTGCCAGGGGCCTTTGTATCAAAGGCCTGAGCTGTGTGAAAGGTGATTTAGCAGAGATGGTGTCAGTGATTATATTCAAAGGAACTGCTGCAGCCCCACCACGAGGGACACTGCAGCCTCCAGATAGGGGGCCCTTATCATATTTTCTATTCTCAGATAAGATTATGTTTCCTTTTTTCATCCTCCTTCCTGAATCTTCTTGATAACAATTGGGGGCCAGTTTAATCACGGAGGTTGAAATAACCAAAAGGGTTCCGAGGGCAGTGGTGGGGAGGGCAGGGAACAGGGCCAGGTGGGTGGGGAGGAGGGAGAAGCCTTACTGGTCGGAAAAGTTGGGTAAGAGCAACTAAGAAATAAAGCCAGCAGAAACAGGCTTATTTCAAAGGGAACAGCTGTTAAACTGCAACCAAACAAAAAGCACATGCAGCCAATGTTCTTGTGGTCACCCATCAAAAACAAAAACAAAACGAGTTGTTCACGCGCCCATTTTGCGGTCGCAACAAATTAGAGTGAAAACGGGACCAGGACAGGGAGATGGATGACCTCAAAACAATAGGGACAGGCCCTTTGTGAAGCAGCCCTTTCTGCTGCTGGTGGGGGGTTTCTAAACACTAATAATATCTTTGTGATAAGACCAGACGCTTAGGCATGATATGAATTGGCTCCAGGGAGCCAGCCCTGTCCCCTGGGGTTTGAATCTACTTGGACTGAGCATCAGACAGAGACAGAGGGAGCAGCGAGTGTCCTGTGTTACTGCCCCAAAAAATAGGATCCTGCAACTCTAACTCTGGCCAAGACTGCCCATTCCAGGACCACACGGTAATGCTACAGCATGTCAATATGTCCCTGGTGTATGTTCAGGGCAGGGGTAAAAGTCCAGTTAGTACTTGAATGAGATTTTCAAAGAAACATCGGGCTGAGTTAGTCCACACTGACACCATGTCCTCAGGGTCCATTCTGAATCAGCACCCTAAATGTTGCATCAGAAGGTGCCAGGCTTTGAGAGTGGCAGTTAAGAAGCAGGAGGTGGGGTGGGGAGATAACACGTTTCAGATGGGTTATAAATCAGGAGTGTTCATCGCCTGTTGTTGTTAAGCACCCCCTTCCCAACTCTGTTGCAAAAAAACTGAAAAGCCCCATTCTGCCTCGGCAGCTTTGCCTCCAAACAGCCCCTCAGTCACCAGTGTGTCTGTTGTGTCAGTGCTAACGTTCCCACATGCCAAACCACAGGGGACTGTTGATCCAACTTTGTGTAAAAGGAAACTGTTCTGTCCTTACATTCAAAGACAAAGTGCATCTAAGACACCAAAGCAGCTCTAGAGTCATGTCCTGACCTTCTGAGCCTGATAACCTTCCCTAGGGGCAGCCTGGAGAAGAAGAAACCTTTGAGATATTGCCACCCCAATATGACATTGGCAGGGACTAGGCCAGCAAGACCCCTTCTGGCTGTAGTCCCCACTCAGACCTCACAAAAAGGTCTGTTTCCAACTGCCACATTTGGAGGTGCCTAAACCTGCCTAGGGATCAGGTCACCCAGGAGGCTCTGAAACACCAGCATCAGCTCATGACATCCCTGCTGGAGTCACGCACAACTGGGCTGCAGGAGCCCATCAGCTGCCTTTTGGCCACTCATGGCCAAAGTCATGTTCTCTCCTCAGCCTGGCCTTCGAGGTTGGAACCAAACCAAGGACCCACCTCCTTCCAGCAACGGCCAGTCCCGCCTGAGCTGCCAGAGCAGAGCACTTGTCCTCGAAGATCCTCACGCAGAGTTCAAAGCCAGGCCTGACTGCAAGGCAGCGGATGGCAGCTCACCACAGAGCTCTTGCTAATAAAGTCTATTTGAAGACTCGCAGTGAAAAGTGTGTTCCTAATAAAGGATAACATTTCATGGTCATTATGCGATACACTTAACTTTAAAAGGAACAAAAATGCTGAGAAAGTCATTTTCTGAAAAGGGCTCTCGGATTTCATTACTATGGGTCAAGTGCCTGGGGAGAAGAATTAAAGAAAAACACGAACTTGTGCACAAATTAATTAAAGATATTTCCACTAATAAATTGTCCCCGTATCCCAAGGCAGAGCCTTCAGTTTGCAAAATGTGGTAATATTCAAGTTGTGGTTTTCTCCACCAGGCAAACGGTTCAG
>NW_009953928.1:208826-240848 GCF_000747805.2 Chaetura pelagica | reverse complement strand
ATCAAATGGACAGAGTTGGGGATGCGGAGTATGGGAATGGGAGGGGGTCACTTCCTTCCTCACCCAGAGAAAATTTCCAGTATTTTAATGCATTTCTAAGAAAAAGAAAAAAAATGCCTTATTATACCCTGAGAGACCAAAACTGTAATGACCTTTTAACTTCTTTTTCCTTGATTTAGCCAGTTTCTCCACACAAGGTTCCCTCCTCCACATTCTTCCACCAAAATTCTGAAGAACTCTGTTCCTTTTGATGCAAAGATGGTGCCAGTTGATGTAATGTGAGGAAATCGCACCACAAGGGGAAAGAAAACAAAATAAAAATCCCAGAAGGAAAAATAGAATTCACTGTCAGCAGCTTTCCAAGCAGTGGGCCTGACACAGCACAATGCTAATGACCCCCTTCCAACCACGGGAACTGCTGCCACAAATGAGAGGGGCTGTATTGAAGCAGCTGAGAGCAACACCAGGATGGCAACCAGGTGCCCTGGGTCTCAGCTGCTCCAATCCATGGCCAAAATTTATGGATCTTCTTGAGAAGCTTTGTAGTCTACAGGTCCACTGTCAGGGCAACACACCTTCAACCCTTAAATCCTGGGTTGTGTTGCAGGAGAGATGCCCTGCTGCATGGCAACTGCTGCCTTGTAAGGTGGTTTGCACAAGGGGCAACCATGCTCAGGCCTGTCTTCTCACTGTTCCCAGCTACTGACCAAAGAAAAGTGAAGCTTAACATTATTTTTCTTTTACTGCTTTGACATTGTCCCATTAATTTTATTGGGCACTGGGAAGTATTTGTGGTGTTGGTCATTTGGAGGAAATGGAGGTGGGAAGATCTGAAACCCTTTTGCAGCCCATATGTTGCAAGGACACTAGTGTCTCTCAAAGCCCTATTGGTCTACTCACAGAAGGGACAAATTCACTCTTCAAAAGAAGGTAACCAATAAGTCAAAAGAACTTCCAGATACACAAATACAGCTAAACAGTTCTGTCCTAGGAGCTGGGATGGTTTGTTTGGTTTGTATTGACCTGATTCCATTTAAATATCCCTGTTCTCACACTGATCAGGGGCTGAAACGGAAGGAAACTGCTTCAAGCTTCTCTTTTCCTTTATTTTTTTTCCCTCTCCCCCCCACAACTTAAATTTCACAGGCACCTGAATCTGATCACAACTTCCTCTGTCCAGTGTAAAGTTTAGTCTGAGAGAGTGCACATACCACAATGCGTTGGGATAATATTAATGTATAGTATTCAAAGCCCCAGGGCCTGTATGTTTCATTAATTTCCTCCCCATTAAAGTAAAATGAGGATATCCTGTAGAGAATTGCAGTGAACCATTCGGACTGTGAAACTCGTCCTGACCTTGCTAAGAAAAACAGACAGAAGAGGAAAGGAGCAGCTGATCGTAATATCCAGCCACCCAAACGAAGCACGGGGGTTCCTTGCTCAGCCCTCTCTGCACTGCCACCATGCAAATATTTAGCTTAGCAGGATGTGAAGAGCTGGTCAGCAAGCGTTAAAAAAACATGCACTGATTTTTATTTGTTTAAAATGCAAAACATTTCCCGTACATTCTTTGCAGTGCATTAACCTCAGGCGCAATTTCCACTCTGGGATTGAGCAAGGCAGGGACCTGGGTTGCAGACAAATCATTCACATTATTGCATCTGTTTGTGTGTGGTTGGGGCATGCATACCAATCCTTGCTCATTAACCCAGTGCAACCAAGCTCTGCCCAACCTTTGAGGGCTGGCATCCCAAAGAAACCACCTCTTCCACACAACTGGTCATGGTGGTGGTTGATGCCAGCCTGGGAATGGCTTTCTTGGGTTTAGGAGAAATTCAGCTGAGCACGGGGCCTTGAAAGCACAGTGATACTCTCCTCTGACCCCCCTCTCTGTCCTAGCATCTTGTCTTTGGTTTTGCACCTCACCTGGACCACTCTGACCTCCTCTATCCAGAAAACCTACCCCAGTACTCACGTCCCACCACAGCTCACCTTTCCCTTGACTGGGGAATGACTAGAGGAGGAAATTTTCCAATTCAGACTTCAAAACACAGGTATTCTAGAAGCAGGACTAGTGTCTTTGTGGAGGACCAGGGCAGCCATTCAGGCAAGGTTCCCTTGTTTTGGCTATTTCAACCAGCTCTGCCTGGACCGGATGACTAGAGATTTTTGTTAACTACCCCCAAAAATCTTTAGCTCAGCACCTCATATCCTCCCCACAAAGCCCTAACTGTAATTCATGGTCTTTACACCCATTGCCAATGCATCTCCCATGCCAGAGGTTCCTAAAAAATTATCCATTTAGTTGAACCTTAAAAGTAAAGCTCATTCCAGATAAAGACTCATTCCCTTGTTTTCCAACCTCATTGTCAGTAGCTGCCATTTACTTCTCTTCAACCTCCAACAAACCCCAGCATATTCTTCTCCCACTTTCCCCTTTACCAGCAACTTTCTCCTGCCTCCTAGCTCAGAAACACCTTGTCTTACCTATTTCCCAGCACACAAATCAAATGCTTCCTTCCATTAGAGGTTTGAAGAGTGAAGGTTAAATCCAGATTTTGCAATGTTTTTGTGGTGTTTGGCTCCCAGGCAGCCACTTGGGCCTGCCTCAGTTTTCAGTGCCCTAAATTGCACGAAGAGTTTGGCTCTGGGCATTACAGGAATGCACATAATAATTAATCACAGAAAGCCCCAAGCACCAGATACACGCCAGTGATGGCATTTGCACCATTTAGATTTGAAACAGGACTTTTATGCTCATTTTGCTTGTAAAGAGCCAAGCCCCCATTTGAGACAACATATATATCATCCTCCCCCTCTGCACAGAGCCATGTCCTCAGCCAGCTCTCCCAGCAAGGGGGAGGACACACTCACAATATAATACGGAATAGCCTGATGATTACTAATATTTCTTAATAAAAAAAGCCTACATAAAAATACACTAAAAAAAACCAAACAAACAACACACCACAGCCCCCAGCTCATGATTTGAATAATGGGGAGGGAAGAAGGTGTGTGTGGGGAAATTTTCTTAATTAAAATTCTGCCTTTCATCTTGGTAATTACATTCAAACAGGCAGCAGCAGCATCACTGCTGTCACTGTGCCAAAAAGGGAAATTGATTTGATCACCAGGACATTGTGTTGCATTAAATAAAATTCTTAAAAATCTGCCAGGATATTTTTATTATTTTTTAAATAAAAATACTGTAATTACTTCTAGAACACTGCCTAGAGAAGGGCAAAACCAGAGTGGAAAGAGAAGAAGAGGAGGATGAAGGGGACCCAGTGGTAGATAATATGCTGGTAATGATGGAAACACCTGTAAGCCAGAGGAGATCTAGCAGCTATCAGCTCTGGCTGCATTCCATATCCATTAGCTACAAGAGGCTGCTTGGGCTCCAGGAAAGGAGGGTGTTAGCTCTGACAACTGGTGAAAAGCTGATGAAAACGTACCAAAGGGGCAGTCACTGCACTGCCATTTAATAAAGGAGGGGGGGGGGGAAAGAGAGAGAGAGAGAGAGAGAGGAAAGGGAGAAAGGAAAAAAAAGCCAGGAGTAAATCAGTCTAATTAATGGCTTTGCTCATTTATCAGGGGCAAATGCTAATTATTCTTTTTAATCACTTTTCTGCTGCAGTTGCTCATTCTTTTTTTTTTCCCCTGCCAGCTCTGCTTAGCGAGAGAGGCCGGTAGAAACGCAATCCAAACCTCAGCCTTAGAAATAAGGAAAGCACAAGAGAAAATGAAAGAATGGAAAAAATAATTCCATTAAAACCTACTAGGTTTCTCTCCATGTAGAAACTCACAGCACCCTTCCTGATTTCCCACCTGTCTTCATGACCTATGGACTAAAAACCAAGATGCAGAGCAGCCCTTGACGGAGAGGCTGAAGGATCCTGCCAGACAGCTTTCAAAAACATCCCTTTGAACTCTGAACTGCTGCTCTCATAAACCACATTTTTCTCCCTTATTATTCACCAGCACCTTCATTGAACAGCTTATGCTCATGCCAGTCTATAGGAAAAAACTCTTTGCTGGTAAACCCAAAAGCTTCTGCATGTGAATATCAATATTTAACTTTCCTGTCTGTTGTTTTATCCACAAGGTGCAGGGCAGAGCTGCCAAAGCAGCAAGCAGTGCTGGTTATACATCTCCAGATACCTCAAGATCTTGGCTTTATGAAGGCAGCTAAGGCACCACTTTCTCAAGCCTCTTCAAGCTGGTTACCCAAAAAAGCCACTAATTACCATCAAAAATCTTGCTCTCATTCATCAAGTGGTGAGCAGGAACTTGTGTTTTGATGACCAAAGAGACCATAAACACAGGGACTAAATCTGCAAACAAACCCACAGACTTAAAACAATTTAATATAACCACCCATGAAACTGTCAAAAAAAAAAAAAAAAAAAAAAAAAAAAAAGGCAAAACCAAAGCCTACATGCAGAAGCAAAAGCCAGTTTGCAAATAAATCTCAATAGAAAAAGAAAAAATACTCCATTTATGGTGATCTACTTGGTGTAAGATACGTGATGAGCATTAGTGAAGAGACAAAGGCAAAACACAACTGTCAGACAGTGTTTGGGAGTGTATGTGAGAAGAGCTGCTCTACCAACACAGCCAAGACTTAAGATCCTGTTTTTTCTTACCTTGAATTTGCAGGAGGAAACAAGTTACTCAGCTCCAGAGAGCCAGAAGGATCCACATAACCTTCCCCTTTAGGAGCAACACTTCACATGGCAGCAGATCCAGAAGGACATGGGAGAGCACTCAGAGGAAGCCCTGGCTGCACAGCAGCTTTCTTTGGTCACAGTTTAAAGGTCTCCAATAAGAATTTAATTCAACAATCCAGTTACCACACAGTAAATCCCTTGAGTACTAGATGTGTGTCTTGATAGCTGCTAAACCTCAGTAAACAAGTCTTTAATCATCCATTGGTAATTAATTAGCAAACAAGAACTAATTGCAACTAGATAGCTTCTTAGATTCAAGACAGTGTTTTACATTAATTAAATATAGAGGTCCATGAGTTACACAAATACATTCTAACCAATGCACATGCAGGTTTCTAAAATGCTTTCATTTCCTAATGGCAGAGCTTCCTTCACCAGGGAAAAGTGTTCAAATGAAGCCAATTTCAGGATGGTGCAAATACTGGGAACCTGTGACAGGTGCTCACAAGCCTTGATAAGCACCCAACTATGAGCAGAAACACCACCCAGTGTGACCACAACCAGGGATAAGCAAGCTCAGGAAGGCAGAACCAAGAGCCCAACACTCCATGAGAGGCTGAAATAACTACAAAAGATAAATACATGAGCAATTTATATTCTACTATCCTTTAGTCTGTTCCATGACAAATTACTCATTGAAAAATTGATTTCAGTCTTAATGGCACAGAGTCAGACATCTGCCATCAATTTCAAAAAGAACTAAGGCTCTTGCTCCATGAGTTTCATGTTCAGAGCTAACTTTATAACCTCTCAAAAAACAAGTGAAACTCCAAACCAATATGAAGAAATCTTACTACAATAATAGAAATCAAAGCCCTGTTTTGGCACTGCCACACTAAGGATTTGGTTAAATAAAATAAAAAGTGGTGTCTTGATTCTCCCAGGTTCATCTGAATTAAGAGGTTTCTTAGGCCCTTTCCATCCCAGTGGGAGGCCACTTACTTGCCAGTGAGCAGATAAACATAATGGTCTAGCAGCAACTTACAGTAATGCTTCATAAGATCTTGTAAGATGCTGGGGGTGTACAAACACATCCTGAGAAGCAGAGATAATTTTGAGTCCAGGCAGGTTACAGACAAAACAAACAGCTTTGCACACTTGCTAAGAGGCTGCATTTCTGTAAGTACAGCTCCAGATCCCATCCATCTTCCAAACTATGTGGATGTGGGCCTGATTAATACTGAGCTTTCTATTTGCTTTTCTTCTTTCTCTATGACAAAGTTACTGATGAATAGTGTCCTAGATCATTGTCTGGGAGATGAGAACAACAGCTATTGCCTCTGCCATCATAGCCCAGCCCTTTGCACAGTTCCCTGCACTGTGCCCACCAGGCTCACCACACATCCATCTATACACATCCACAGCTGAATTCTCTTTGGCTTTACTACAGCCTTACCTCCTCTCTCCCACACTCTACACACCATGACTACACCCACCTTTCTCTTCTGCCTTCCCCATAAGCTACAGTTGCAAACTCACCCCCACACCTGGAAGTTAAGGTGACCTTTGCATGTCACCACAGAGCTGTACTGCAGTACTAGAGGTTTCCCCTCTACCCTCTTCCCTATATTAGCACTGCAGCATGAAAAGACATCATCTTCTTTCTCCCACCTCCCTGTCATATCTACTTGCACAGCTCAGGTGGCTGGGGCTCCAGCACAGCAGTGCATGGGTAGGGAGATAAAAGTAAGACAACTCCTCCTTCAAGAGGGCATATAAAATTCAGCAACTGGGATCTACATACACAACTGGAAAACAGCAACCAAACAGGACTGGGATCCAAGTCACAGATGCTACAGCCCTTCACTGCAAGGAGCCTCTATCCCTTTGGCATGGCCTTCCCAGACACTGTACTACGCACGGTTGCAAGATAATTTCATCCAAATGTGCAAATATGCAAAACAGATAATAAAAAGGGCTTGAGCTGACATGCACTAATGACTGCGACATCCTAACCCCCCACCTCATGCAGCATAACCACCAGAACTTTGCTCCTGAAACTCCTCCCAGGGGCTGGCATGCAAATCCTTTTCCATGACAGAGGAGCAGGAGTCAAAATCTATGCTATGCTGCAACCACTTATCTGCTGACATTACCTGCCTGACAATAGCTGGACTTGAATGGAAGTGGAGGGACAGAGGGTGAGATTTGTCATCTCATCTGGCAGGCAGCAGCAGATTTCATCTCAGCTGGTTTTCTACAGCAGTAACACCCCTATTAGGCGCCCACGTACCCCCCCAAAACCACACGTGGTGAGTGTGCATTTGCAAACACATCATTCATATATGCACGTCAAACACTTGCATGTGAGGAGAGAGATTGAAAAGGAAAACATATTTCTCTATGTACTGTATGTTCCCCTGGTCTTTCCATTTAATTCTGCTATATCTATCAAAAATATATTAACCCAAAAGTCTGTTTCCATCAAAGTCTTGATTCCATGAACATTTAAAGATAAGACTTATCTTATTACTGGTGCGTTAACAACAGAAATCTAAAGGGCTACTGTCAATCATCTCTTTGGTTTCCCCCTACCCCTTCTCAAAGCAGCTTTGCAGAAAGCATGACTGGGACCTCACAGAGGTTCTGGTGGACACAACCACCACCCAGCACAAAATGTCACCTCTGCCCTTATAAAAGGCACCATGGGAAGATCTGAGGGTTTGGCCAGGGCCAAATATGCACCCACAGAAGAGAGAGTAGCACCAAGCAGCACCCACTCAAACCAGGAAGCAGCCCATACAAACATATATAAATATGTATCATCTCCTTCCCCTACAGCACAGGGCCTTCCAGCAGATGATCCCAAAGCAATTTTCAAGAAGTTTGCATAAGGTAAATGAACCACTTGAAAACCCCAAAGTCATAGAAGTCATCTGCATTTCTATTTCCTTTGCATCTATTTTTTTATAACAATTTTTCCTTTGCTATCCTTTGGTACTTTTTCCTGGTATGTAGGCCTCTCCACATCACACGTTTAAATGGTTCTTAGTAGGCTGCTTGCATCAACTGAGGCATCATCCAAGTGTCTTGGCAGAGATACTTGTTTGAAGTTTTAAAATTAAAAGGTTCTAGGTTTATTTTGGAAAAGCAGGGATCATTTTCTACAGTGATCTTGCAAGGCAGAGCAAAATCTGCAATGGACCTGAATCCCATGCCTCTGGGACAATTAAAATATCCACCTTAATTCTGCAGTAACATGTTTTCCTTCCCTTGCATCTTTTTTTGCTTTCTAATTAGAAGTTTTAATTCTGCAATGAGTGTCACTAAGAGCCTCAGCCAAAAATAACACAGCCTGTTCCAAAGGCCCTTTGAAAAGATTTTATTTTTAAAAGCCAGAACAAGACAGACGATCCAAGAGTGATAAATCTAAGGTTTCTGCAAAGGGCTGAGGAGAGCGGGAGGGGAAAGCAACAGCGAGGGATGAACAGCACAGACAATGCAGCTCAGAGTACAAACAAACTTCTCATGGACAAAGCTGTCAACTGCACATGCAAGTCTCTACCAGAGATCTTTCCAAGCCTTTCTAAATGCTAAGATGGTTGCCACTTAGGATCTTCAGGCTCAAAGCCTGATCCTCTCTAACATCAGCATCTCCTGAACCAGGCTTGCCATCTACTTTTCCAACTGTGGGAGAAAGCAGAGTGTTTGAAGACTTTTGCCACAGGGTCTGTTCCCTGAGCAGTATGGGCAAGTGTACATCCTCTTGTTGTGAAATGGAGTTCTCCTTTCTGGAAACCCAGCTCTGGGACACTTTGTCATGTCCCACCACTGAGATAAGATGAGCACAGTGAAAACACCACATACAGTCAGTGACTTCCAGTTCCCTCTTTGCCAGAGCCTAGTGGTTGCATAGTTGGGTTTCCATCACAGGGAATGAGCTTCCAAACACCTGTAAATAGAAGCGTCATGTGTTGTGGAGATCCTCACACTTCAGTTGTTCTCTGGCAGATTAAGAGACCAACTCCAAAGTGGAAGAGCTCCCAAGGAACAAACTGATGCTGCTGCTTTTCTCTTAAGCTACAGAAATTTCAGCATGAAAATACCTGCTCTCAACTACAGCTGCACAAAATCTAACACAGATTCACAGAAATCACTCAGACTGGGAAAGGTATTGGCAGATCACCCAGCACGAATCTCTACTGAAAGCAAAGTTAGTTCAGACCAGCTTGTTCAGAACTTTGACCCCTTGAGTCTTGGAAAATTTGCAAGAATAAAGATTCCAAAATTCAAAATGATAGTCTGGCCCTACCTACATGGCTTTCTACTGAAGCACCATGATTTCCCTTGAATGTATTGAGGAGGAGAGACAAGGTTAAATTTAAATGTGTGAAGTGTTTTAACAGGTCATTTCTGGAAAGACAAAAGCATCTTTAAGCATTTCCCTGACGTAGTTTGTCATATCACAAACTTCCATTCAGGTAGACTTGTCTACAGCAGAAGTCAAGCTGCAGTATGAAGCAGAATTAAAACCAGCTTACACCTCATGGATGGTGGGAAACTGGACAAATGAACTGTAGGTCTTAAAATAATACAGCATGGGGACACAAAATTTTAACCAGGAAAACACATCAGATGTTTATGCGTGTTAGGTGTTTATTTTTCAATCAAGTACATGTGCCCAGATCATGACAGGATGTTTGAACTGTGCACATCAGGTCTTTTTACCCACTGTTTATATGAATGTCATTCACTATCAGGCTTCTGCGGAAGATAAACAGATTGGAGCTGGGGACATATCTGAGCTTTGCATTGCTTCCTCCTCTAACTCTGCTCTTGGTGCTATAAGAAGCAAAACCTACTGACCAGGAGAATGTCAGAAAAAACAGGGAAGGGAGAATAAAAATTGGTCACAAACCAGGAGGCAGAGACGAGTGCTAACTAAGGACATCTCCCAAAGTCCTTAGAGAAGGGATCTCTTGAGATCATGAGACACTCAGAGCAATTTTCCTGGAGGCTGAAAGTGACAAAGTAGCCAAAGCTATAACCAAAAAGATACATGATCCACTTCAGATGTTGATACCATCAAAGCCCAGTGCACTTCCTGCGTGGTACTCTGTCCCTTGGCTGAAGTGTTATCTTTTTAGAAGACAAAAACATCTAATTCTATGTATTTTCACATGAAACATTCCCCACGTGTTTGAGGTGCAATGCAATACATGATGTGCAACGTGCCATGAGGGCAAAGTCACACATACCCCTAATTTCTGCTTTGTGAGCAGAGCATCAAGGCATCATTTGAGTTTTTACCACAAGATAATGCTGAAGGACAGCGTAGGTTTGAGCCTCCTTGGGGTGGGTTAGAGGGTAGTAAACTGTAGCTTAAGGCATTAATCCATGGTCATAGTTGAAAGGGTGGACACCATAACAGATTATTGTTCCCACTGTCTTCAAGAGTGGTAACTTACCCAGGTGATCGCCAAGTTTCTGGAATCAAGATTTTCAGATGTGCACCCCCCTGTTCACTATCGGGGGTCCAAACCAGCACCATGTATTATTCCCCATCCCTAGGAGCACCCCCAGATGAGCCCCAATCCTCATTTAATGTGCTGCACTCGGTGTATTTCCCACATGGTCCCTGAAAGGCTACCTTGTGTTGCTACTCCTCCTTGGCTCAACAGCTGCAGGGTAAGAGTACCCAGTCCTACTTTCAAGCTTTTTGTTTCAAAATCTCATCATTTCCCATCACAAGCTGGGTGGGGAGAGATAAAGGCCGTCAGTCTGTCTGCAGAACAGGCTGGCTCTGTTTGCCCCATGCCCCAGCGAACAGAGGTTGTTGACTTTTAATGGAGCACTCAGGTTTCCACCGATGCCAGCTGCAGATAGAACAGCCCAGCAGCAAACAAATTCAGGTCCCTGGGGGCTGCTCAGATTCTCCTCTTATTTGTTAGTTTACCTGTAAAATACAGTTGGGCTAATTCCTGCTTGCGTGGTTGCAAAGATACGATTCCCTCCTCTTTTGAGTTAGTAGGAGAAAAAAAAGGAGAAAGTGCAGCAAGACTAATGGAGTAAGGGAGCATTTCCCATGGCTTCAGCAATAGAAAATGGCTTCCACATATTCTGCTGGGGATTGTTTTCCTAACACCCTGTACAGAGGTGAAGTTGTGGATCACTTTGTAATAACTAAGTCTCATTCGTTACATGCAAAGGTGCAGAAGGTGTCCTAATATCTATGTGTTCAGATGGGCTTAAATCCAATAGCTGCTCATGACATCAGCTGTTGAATTTATTACATGCTTATTACAAGACCAATAAAACAGAAGGATTTATCAGCAAATGTCTTGACTTTTAAGTATTAACAAAAACATTTTAATCACACCTGAAAGCATTGTCTTACAGAAATGGACCAGATTACTCACCTGCAATTCAAATCCCCCCTTATTTCACACATGAAATTGAGCCTGAATGTCCCCCAACTCTTCAGGATTCATCCTTGTGACCAAACTGTTTTTTGATTCAGCTGCAAAATTTACTGCTTCTTTGCCCCAAGACATACTTGCTGGGATGCAGGAATGACTCATGAGAGGCACAGAAACTGGATCCAGTCTGGGTTGGGATGGTTGGCACCCGAGTGTTTGATGACAGCTCTGATTTAGGGCTGTGCCTACAGCTTACTTCAATGAAAATCAAGGCTGTGAAGACCAAGTATTGCAGGTCAAGATCAAAATGCACTTACAGAACCAGGAAAACTTGCATATCACCTGCACACAACATATTTTGCACCAGAGTAGTCCACATTCCTGAGCATTCTCTCATACACTAAAAATTATTACTTTTCTCTGAAAAATGGATTATAGTAAAAACCAAAAAACAAATGCCTCATGGACAGCAGGCTCCACTCAGGTACAATTTTGCAGCTGAAGACAAATGAAATTAGAGTGAAAAAATAATCTCAAAAAATTACCTAGAATATATGTGATTTAGAAACTTTTGATGGTTTTCCACAAGGTATTTACATAAGCAAGCTGGGAAATATTACCTATAGAAACTCATTGTTGGCTGAGCATGACACTGTCTGGACAACATTAAAAGTACAGTTATCAATGATATGCTGTCTAGGAGGATATACTAAGCATGGTTCAAGCTAATTCTAGTCAATATTTTCATTAATGATCTTGATTCATGGAAAGATCAGGTGAGAATTAGTATCCTGGAGGAAAGGACTGGAATTTAAGTGATTCCAGCAAATCAGGAAAGTAGTCTGAAGAAATAGGAAACTATTTAAGAGGGGATGTAGAAAAGTCTAAGTACAGAATGGAAAATGGAAGCCCATATAACAGATCTATAGAGAGACATCATGATACTGAGCTCACAGGTTAAACTTAAAGCAATAAACTTCAGATTCTGCAAAACCCACAGACAGTGAAACATAAATAGGGAGAGAGCCTGAGATGCACCAAAGTTAAAACCCCTGCTTTATTCAGTCAGTGCTCTTGAGAGCTTAGCCAGAGAACAGGCTAGCTGAGAGAAATGCACTTAAGGAAAGACATTCGGAGAAAATCAGGCAGGTAGAAATAAAAGTCCAGATCTAGAACACACTTTCTCCCAAGGGGAGAGACTGTACAGACTAAGAACATTTAGTCCAGAGGAAAGAAGATTGAGCATGGACGTGATCAGTCTTCAAGTACATGAAAGAGCATTGCAAGGAGAAAAGGAATTGTCTGTTCCCTGTAACACATTGGATAGGGATAAAAAAAAAATATAAATAGACTTACACTGCAACATGAAAGATTTAAGTAAGATACCAGGAAGAAAGAACCTGGTCCCTCTCCCTCCCAGATTTACAAGCCTAATGATAGTAAAGTCCCCAGATAGTGAGAGCTAGTGACAAAATCTCTAAAAATAAGTTAGCTAGACACCTGAAAAGAACAACATACACGCAGCTAATCCTTCTTTTGGGTAGGGAGAGGGACAAGATGACCTTATGATTCCCTTCAAGAAGCGATAGCCCCTGTCATTCTCTATATGTCTAACAGATGACAAGTCCTTACTCTAATGGCACAGAGATGCTTATCAATGACAGGTTCAGAGGAGTTCTTACTAATGGATAGGGAAAAAGAGGGTTTGCTTTCTCAATATCCTTATATTGATCCTAAATTGGACACAGTTGCTCCAAGACTGAAGTTTTTAAGCAACTGCTTCTCTTGTGAGCATTGCTGCTAAGTTCACATGGCAATGGAAGCCACAGGATTCTCAAAAAACTGAGATGTCAGAAACAGACTGGAAGCTCAAAAGACACTACTTTCCCTCTGATCTGGTACAATCTTAGAATGACATACTGTGGTATGGTCCTCTAAAGCATGAAACTCAGCTCCTCCTCTTAACACACATGCCACAAGCTGGAAAGGCTCAGGTGCTGCTGCACTCTAACTTGTGCTGTCACTGACCATCCCTCCAAGAAAGGCTGCACATCTGCAGTTACATGCAGAGATTCACCTACTTCATAGTGAACTGCTTCACAGTAACTTACCTGGATGTGGTATTTGAGCTCAGAGTGACAGAAACTCTGGTACTGCAGGCACAAACAGCTCGATTAGCCACACAGAGAATGACACCTAATTTGCAAGCCAGGAGCCACAGGCTGTTTACACCAGAGCCTTAAACATTTAATTAAATCAGCCTTTTTTCAATCATGCCATATTTTCTACATCACTGTTGATTTTCTGCTTGTTGCAAAGCCTCTCCTGATGTTCCTTTTTTAAAGCACTGAACTGTTGGACTCAGATGTTACTGGAAGGGGCAGAAGCCAGGAGGAGCTAAGTGCAGAAGGTTAATGCTGGGTTTGATCAACTGCTCCTGAAGGGTTTCATGGCTCAGGATGCATGACACCTGCAAAAGTCCTTCCAGCAAAACCTCACTGCACAGTGCTTTCTGACAGTCTCTCAGAGAGGAGACGAATAATTAAACTACAGTTTTGCTAATTTAAAACAGAAGCTGCTTCCACAAACAGGTGAAAAACACAAGAACTTGTGCTGATGCCCGGGCCAGTTTTGTCACTGACTTTGGATTAGCTCTGCTCAGAGAAGGTGAGAAGCTTGACAACAACCAGTAACTCTCAACTGTTGACTTAGGTTATTTTGCTACTGCATAGCCAAGAAAATGGAATGTGCTCCTGAACTACATTAGGACTCTCCCTTCTTTTTAAGTAGCCAGAGTAGCCACACTCATTTCTATGCATTGGCACAAAAATGGTAGAGTCCATTAAGTGGACAAACTTAACTGTTACAAAGCTCAGCAGCATTATTTACTGTATAATTAAATTATTTACACACTAACAGAAATATGTATCTTCACTGTTGTCAACTACCAATATCATCACTTCTGTTAAAGATGAAAATTCTCCTTGGAATTACAGACTAGTTGAGCTTACTTCAGTGCCAGGTGAGGCAGGTGGTGAGGCAACAATCAAAACCAGGCTGCCTCATCTTCCTGATTAATGTGAATCATTAAGCACTAAAAAGCAGGGAAAACTGGGCATCTCCACTCTCCTGGAATTATCCACACACATTCACAAACCATTGGCTTACCATCTTGTGGAGGAAGACCTCTACAAGATGCTAAGAAGAAAGCCTCGTGGCTCAGGAAGAGAAGGTGACCATGTCATAAAAGAGAAAGAAAAGGACAGTAGTAACTTAGGAATATGGCTCTAATGGAATGAAAGATTTAGAGAGTGCTAAAAGCCCCTCCCTGCTAACCTCAGTGTTGATTAATTTTAATGAATTTCCAAAGTGGGAAGATCAGTAACCAAGGGTTGCAAATAGTCCAAACTTAATATAGCTGGGAGGAAGAACTTAAACACCACCAAAGCTGGGCTGAAATTGAGTATTGACAAGTGAAAGGTAACCAAAAAGTAGAAATTGAACTACATTCATATATTAACAGAAACATCCAAGACCAAAAGATTTGGGCACCACTGTGAACAGCTCAGTAGAACACAGACCCTGCACAGCAGGACTCTGGGGGATGCAGGAATCAAGATGCTTAAGAAAAGGGACAGATATTACTACAATTATTAAAATGCCATAGATCAATCTTCATTTTGAAGAACACACTGATTTAATAAAACCATTAGGAGCATGGATAGTTTTCTACACCAACAGAAGTTACAAAGATTGGCACTCCAGAAGACAGATGACATCTGATAAGGGTAAACTAATAGCAAGAAGGAAGGGAAATCACAATTTCAGTTCCAGAAGAACATGGAATCAACTGAAAATTGCAAATTAGAAGTACAGTTTCATAATTAGCTCATGGGTTAGAGTGCCACAAATTATCTTGGAAAATGCATTTCAACAATGTTTCAAATGATTGTGTATTTGTCTGGAGAACAGAAAAGCCCACAGTTACACTAGACAGAAAAACAAATAGAAGTACTCTGGCTCAAAGGATATTAAGATATTCACCAAGTGTGAGGAGTCTGGGGAAACAGTTCCCTTACATGTAGGTTATTCTGCAAGTACCCATGGCAGAAATTTTTCTACTTTCAAGAGAGTGATGCTAGAAATATTAAATGCTAATGTTTTAGAAGCTATCCCTATCTTCCCACGAATCTGCTTTAAAGCAGGAGAGAAGAAAAATGAGGTAAGGGAGCTGGAGGAACACAAAACACATCAGCCCTCAAGGCTCCCTCACACCCAGTAACATGCTATGCATGGTGTGTTACAGACAGCTGACATCAACAGATCAAAGATGCCGAAAACTCTTCAGGCAGCTCTTCTACATCACTAGGCAGGACTGAAAACAGGAGCTGCAGGAAGTGCCAATGTAGCAATTGATCTCCAAAGACAGGGACAGGGAATCCTCCCTGCACTGGCCTCATCACAACCATAGTAAGAAGAAAAAGGGAGCAAAGCTGATCCAACCCCATGGTGAAATAGTCACCAATTTGTTATTCAATTTTTAGACTATTTTTTTACATGATGCATTATCAGCAAATCTGTAGATCTCCCCTAAACTCAGTTCCCTTGAACAAACAGGGGCTGATCAGGAAGATAAATGCTACCCTGAAGAACATTTTCTGGTGATCCAGCTAAGGAAGCAAAACATACCTGGCAGGCAGAAGGGTGCGAGCTAATCCCTGTTGTGCTACAGCCCTACAGAGACAGCTGATCCTCCTGCAATTCCAAACTGCCAGTCAAAGCTTTAACATCTTAATACACAGCATGCTCTAATTAAAATTTCTAATTAAGGGAGGGGAAAAACACAAACTGGCAAAACTAAAACTGCAAATTAGCAAGCCTTATATACACATTGAAGGAAGTCTTTGTTGCTCTGTCATAGATTATATCAGTAATAATATTTTAAACAAACAATTCTGGACAAAGTTACCATGAGTTAGTTCCCTTGTGCCCATTTTGGTAGCAAGAGACAACATTTGCTAGACAAGCCTCCTTTGTTAAAGGGCATGGCATATAACAGACAATCCATCTTATCATCTGCTTTGGGAAGACAAATTCTGTCTGCATTGTCTCAGTGAAAGATGAAGTTTTCAGATGTTCTCTTACTTTTGCTCCAGGAAAGAAACAAATGTTCTGAGGAGTCTGGACTAACTACCCCTAAAGTTTCAGCAGATTCAGAGGGGCCTTCATGTAGTAGGCAAGTAAAATGTGGGAAGAGAAGCAGCAGAAGCTACAGCCTAAAGATTCAGTTCCACCCCTGCAACATCCCACATATGAGAGTGGACAAGTCACTAAACTCATTCTTCCAATTTCTGCACCCATTTGTTGGGTATGGACTTACTGCAATATGTCAGGAAGAGCACGTTGTACATCATGTTTTTGAAATGCATCACATACCAAAGGCAAAAATTGTGAAATACAGTAAGCACTTGGAACTGATACATCAAAATGCTTTGCAGAGCTTTTCTCAAAAAAGGTGCAGTAACTTCAACAGAAATTGTTGCATTAAAAAAACAACTGTGATGCTTAAACATTTATATACCTTTGTTATAACAACGTAATTAAACTGCTACATCAATGTGCATTCAGAGATTTTTATCCCAGCAGGCCCTAGGCCTCAACAAACATTTCACAGCCTAAGCCCACACCTCTTGCAGTTGTGTGTTCATGACAGCTGTTGTCATCCCAAACTGTTGAACCTCTTTGCTCTTCCACTTTTCTAAACCCAGATGTCTCCCCAAAGCTGCCCAGTCAAGTCATGCTTTGGTAAAGAGCAAATGAGATTTACAACTCACCTTAGAATTGGATGGAGATCAAACTGTCCACTTAGTGCAGTTGTAAGCACAGATCAGTACCTTGGAGTTAGAAAATGAAAAACCCCACACTGAAGTATAGAACAGTTTGGATTTCTCTCCAAACAAAACGCTCTCTTGCCAGAGCTCATTAACTATATGTTCAAAAGGAAAGATGACATATCATCCTTTCCTTTTCCCTTCTACACCCATTAACAATTAAAACCTGTATCAGTTCATTTAAAAACAACCAACCAACCAAGATGTACATGAAAACACCTCAGGTACATGTACATACCTCATGCTCTGTCATACTCAAGCTATGCAACTTTCCTCTCTCATGCCAAACCCTTCTGGTTATGCCATCTCATCCTTCCATTCATCTGATATGGGCCCTGCCTCTACAGCCCACCAAGTGCTCTTCACTCCCCCACTGCCTTCTGTAAGACTGCAGTGGGTCTTCATTTGCTACAAGCTGCCAGCAAACCAACTTCAACTTGAGTTAAGAGATTTATAAGGATGGGGATTTACAGAATACATGTAGGCAACAAAAACATCTCAGATGCCTTGATTTTTTTCAGGGAGTTATTTTGGTTCTGATTCCTGCACAGTAAGCAACTTTTCTTTCTTTTCAATGACTATCTCTAGAGACCCTTTTTCTATTTCTAACATTCTCATAGACAGTATGATCTACATTCTGCCAAAACCACATACACATTAATGCAGGTGGGCACTAATGTAGGTAATCTTTGAATAACTTAACAGTGTCTAGAAAAGCTTCTGGAAGACCTTGATCTTTCCAGGTAACAAAACAGTTTTCTAACAGAGAGTGCAGAGCTCAACTCAGTTTTGTTAATGTGAAGTTTAAGAAAACTAGACAGTGGACTGCTTGCTTTAGGCAAAAGAATAATTTAGGCAAAAACACTAACTGGGGTCTAAGTTTCAGCCTGTCCCTATGGAATGCTGTTTTGGGAATGAATTCACCACGAGGGCACAGATTACTCTTCATTGTCAGACTGAAGTTATAGGTATGAAAATATCAGTTTTCTCAGCCAAGCAGTATAAAATAACTGGTTCCTACACATCTGAATGGGGACTGTGTACAGCCTAGTAAAGGCAATTTTGTGGTCCAAGGAAGATGAAGTCTGATTGACACAAATGAGGCCCTTGAGAAATCTAAGAATGAGCAATCAAAACACAAAAAGACTGCATGGCTTCCAGTCAAAGAAAAGGAGAAGAAACTGATCTAAACAGAACATTCTAGAGCTCATGAACAGTCTAGATTTCTTAAAGGATCATAAGCAATCAGACCAGTTTAGTCCAATTGCCATCAGTGGTGCCCAGCAGGCACCTTAGTCACTACTGGGATTGTTTAGCTCAGCTGCTCTTGATCCAGACCTCAAAATTACCTTTTGGTTAAGAAACATGCACTAGAACCAACAGGACTGGCAAAGAAAAAGATGATAATGCTTTTAAGAATGAACCTTAGAGTACAGGGTAGGGCTCAGATTTACCAAAGATCTGGCAGGGTTTTTCTGACTTTTTCATTAGCTTCTTTAACAGCAGATCCTGAGCATGGGCTCCAAAAAGAAAACAACTACATGGAATTCCCTCTCCTGTTGTTTATTAGCAAAGAAGTAACAAACATCAAATGTGTGGCTCTGAGACAAAGGGGTCCCTCAGAGCTTTCATCTTTGACAAGCAACAGTCACCTTGATGGGAAGGAAAAAATTCCAACTTTGCAGACTGATTTTACCATCCTGGAAAAGCACTTGCATCAGACACAAATAACTTCAATACTTACTGAGAAATTAATAACCATTCTATTCTAAAGTCCACTAACAACTGGAATTAAAACCAGTGTTGCATTCACAGCAGCAAATGTGGGAAAGACTCTGTATTCTGGATTGGCAACAGGAAATAAGCAGACTGCCTCTCCTTCTTACACATTGTCTATGGTAGAGCTACAACCATATTAAATGCTTTTAACCTATTTTTGCACAGAATGGTAGGAGAATTTGTGGGGAATCCCAGAAGACTAGTCCCCTTTCTCCAATATCTTTGCTTAAACACAACCTGCCCAAATCCTTGAATTCCTTTATTTATAGCAGGACTGGTCTCACCACTTCTTCCCCTTCTCCTAGGCTCAGCAGGCTAGTTCCCTGTGCTAGGCTTTATCTTACAATTATTCCATTTATATCCTTAGTGTATTTAAAACTCGTGTTTATAAATACAGAGCTTTTTAGCTCACTGTGGATATTCAACTAAAAGGAAAAGGCAGATTTTTTTTTTTCCTCTGCTGCATTTCATCCTTCATTCCACAAGATCCCAGAGCACTTCAGAAATGTAAATACAGAGCTGCTCTGCCAGCAGGGAGAGACAGACAGCCCTGGGGTGGAACATGGCTGCTCTAGGACACCACTGCATCCTTGCAACTCCTCATCGTGCTGGGCTCTCATTTTTGCTCTGCCACCCTGTGGCTGTTAAACTGCAGAGCTCCAACAGGCAGGTAAAATGCCTACCGCCCAGAAAGAGATGTCTCCTCTACACCAAGAACTCTGCCAGTGTGGACAGCTCATTTTTCCATACTCGGGTTCCTTCCACGAATTAACACAACTGGTAGGATTTGAGGAAAAGAGCTATTTTTAACTGAGAGCCAGAAACACACCTGGTACACTTGAGGGCTTGGTCAACGGACCAGAGTTAATGGTTCTGCTACCCCAGTCATTAAGTGTACTGGTGTACTGTAGTTTTTTAGAATAAACTGTTGTTTGAGAGATGGTTTGCAAGCTTGACTCAAAATCTTCATTGTCGATGCCAGTGCAAACCCCATTTTTAGGTGGGGAGATTTAGTTTAGATTCCAAGTAAAGGATGCCACCTACTGAATCCTTGCTACCACAGTTGTATGCTTTGACCCTCACATCTCAAGACCTCTGGCAGGATCACAAGCCAGACTGCAGTCCCAAAATGAATTCCAAGGAAAAGCAGAAAACAGGCTCAGAAAAACAAAGCTTTCCTTGCTGCTCCTCTCCCACCACCCAAAGATGTATTACTCACCAAACATCTGCACAGCCAGAACAACTTCTAGTTGTGCAACACTGACAACCTTAGCAGCATGAAAAAAAAACAAAACTGCTTTACATCTTTATTCCATTTTGGATTCATTATAATATGGTCTGACAATACATGCTAGTACAGTACATTCTGCAACATTTAACCCCTGTTCCCAGTTGCCATTCTTAACTTCACGGCTTAATGACACAGAGTCAGTAGATCACAATATGACCCTGTTAATATTTTTTTAATGCCATTTTTACAAATTACAGCATAATGCACTGATTACGAGGATGAAAGGAAAGTCTCTACGTCTGTCTGGAAACCAAATAAAAGAATGTTTGAACATCTGTTCATCCTACAAATGTCTTTAAAAGCTTTGATTTTCCCATAATCATTTTGTTCCACCATTTCACCCTTTTTTGAATGTATATCCAACAGCCTCAGGACAGCAGCCAGAGATCTGCAGTAATAGCACATTTTAATCAAACTTCTCAGGCCCACTCAAGTTCTCCCTCTGGAATAAAAAATGGGGGAAAAACCACAAAACCAACCCCCCACCTTCAACAGTTGTGCGTCCTGCAGAAACCTCTGTTAGGGGAGCAAAGCGAACACACGGCTTTGCAACAGAGGCTTTACATGGAGGATTACAAAGCACAAGGATAGGATGTGGTGGGGGGTCAAGGCACTTAAGCAAGGCACAGCCCATTCCTACTGGGTCAGCAGCAGCTGTCCATGAGACCTCTGCCCAAGTCCCAACCTAAGTGCCTGAACACAGGCAGTTGCCCCACAGAGAAGCTGGTGTAAGCTCTACGGCAAGAGCCTTGCCCACCATACAAAGCTCCCAAACCTGCTGTGGGAGTCCTGTCAGCACCCAGATTTACATCTCCTTCTTGAGAGGCAAGAGCAGAGGCAGAACAAGAAGCAACAAGCAAAGGTGGAAAACAGGAGTGCTGAGGAGGAGGTTAGGTCTTGCACTGAGAGGATGGAAGAAATGCTCAGCATGCTAGTCTGGAAATGAGACAGAAGATGGTGAAAAAGATTTTTGAAAGTATTTCACAGGACACAAGAAGGGAATGGAGGTCCAGGCTCTCTTGGATCATCTAAGCAAATAAACCACAGTAACCCCAGCACTAGAAGACCCTTCACCCAAGCAGAGGGCTGCAAAAGTAAGTATTCAGGCCTAATAAGTTTTCAAATGGATCAAGTTCCGTAACAACTGACTCACTGATCCTGACATCGGGCAGTCCACAGTGTAGAGGGGAAACCACTGATCAGACAGTGCTTTGTAAAAGACATCCCACCATTTCCACTGACAGCCTCCTTTCCAGAACTATTAAAAAATGCCTTAGAAATGAGAAAGGCAAAAGCCTGTAAGTGCAAGGCTAACAGCTTTGGAGCAGCCAACAATATCTTACAGCAGGACACCTCTCATAACAACTGCTCTTTTCTTTCCAAAACTCTGAGCAGAATTGGCAGATTTTAGTGACCCATTTAAAATTTGGCAAGGACGTTAAAACTATACAGATAAAAATATAAATACCTGAATAATTAACTTCTGTTTTTTCTATTTAATGAGAAGGTTTGTTATACCAATAATTTTTAGACTAACCTGGGATGGTAATCATGGTATTCCTTCTATGTTATCTGTTTCTCTAGCTTCCATCACTGCAGTATCTTAAGCAGAGGTAACAGCGCAGGTTACAAACCAGGATTAGATAAAGGCTTAAAAGAAAGATAACATAATAAACATTCTTTCCAAAGACTGCCTTTGGGGTGTCTGGAAAGAGAAGAGAAATGGGGATGGAGAGGCAACAGGGGGTGTGAAATGCATTTTTTTCATTATAGAAGGATACATTTTCCAGCAAGGATAGCAGCACAAGTCACATTAAGCCATAGCTGAAGTTGCCTAATTCCTCTGGGATCACACTGAAAGCACATACCCCATAATCTTAAGGGATGTGCTAAAGCTTTACTGGGACTCACTCAGCAGAAACCGTTTGGGATTATTCCACAAAGCACTAATTCTGTTCTGATTTAAAGGGGCACCATCAACCTAGTTCGGACACCAGACTTGTCCTGCCTCGTGACTGTGCAGCTGTAAATATCCTCTCAATAGCTGATATTTTTGCCATTTGTATCCACTTTGGCTACCTGGAAATTAAAAGGGAAAAAAAAGGAAATTAAAAAAGAAAACATCTGGAAAAACCAGGATCAAGTTAGCATGATGGGCTCATGCCCACCAATGGATAGTTGTTTAATAACACTGAGTGTTATTAATGATATTATATTACTACTAAAAATGAGTGTTGCAGTCTATTACAGTTCTTTACTTCCATGTGCAAGTAATGCATTTCCAGCAGACATGTAGTCATCTTCTGCAGCTGGCTTCAGTGAATGGGTCACAGGCTGCTATTTAAGCATCCACAAGCTCTTTTTGTTGGAAAGGCTGGAACTCATGCTGCCAAGCCTGAATCCCATTTCTGTTCCAGACTACAGCTCTTGTACCTGTGGAATTATTGTTAGTTTTCATGTTAAGATGTCCTATGCCTTCCAAGTAACAAAGAGGGGATATTAATAGTGCTCTTCTTTTTATGAGTCTAGGACATAAAATTGAGGGGAAGAACTAAAGCAGCCATGAAATCCCTATTAAACAACTAATGGTTTCTAAAGCATCTTGGAGATACTCATTTTGCAAGGCTTATACTGCAATCTTCTATCATTATTTTAATGAAATAAAGCCCTTGACTATTTCCAGAGGCAACTTTCTTTCACTCACCAAAGACATTTTGGTTACAAAAAAACCCAAACCCATTCTGGAGTAGGATTCACTGTAGAACAGCCAGGAAATTCAGAAGAGCTATATAAAATGTCATTGAAGATAGGTTCTGAATCTTTGGAAAAGCAAACAGAACAATTAAGACTCTCAGTTACATGTACCATTATGTTTTAATATGAAAAACATTTCTAGATATAAATCATAATTATAAAAAAGATCCATACCATCTCTCTGATAGCATCTTACATAGTTGCAGCTGAAGGAATGTGAAACATCCATTTTAGGTTTCACCTCTTATGCTGTGTGCTTTTTATCCCCCAGCTTGTTCAGGAAAGTAAACCTAGGCTCACCAGCTTCATTTTGTGGGTCACAGGAAATTCCCATCTTGACTAGATTTAGATTAGTGGTAAACTTTTAAACCAAGAGAAACTTCAGAACAACTCTCCAGAAAAACACTGCTATTAGAGCACACCCCCAAAGCCAGCAGGTGACATTCTCTGACAGACTGCAAAGATTCACAGAGCAAAGATGACAAAACCAGCAGATTTTAACAGAACAAAATCAGATCACAGAAACTCTGCAAGGGGGCACGTAGGCAGCAGAAGCTTCCAGGCTCTGTTTGTGAGGAAGGAATAGGTTTAATGTGCTCAGACAAGAAACATATTCCACCTGAACTAATTTCAGAGTCTGGTTTTTCAGGTACAATCAGAGGCCTCTCTTGCTTTCTCAGGATTGAATCATTTTCTTCTGCGTGTCGAAGACGTATCTTTTAAAGAGAAGAGAGATGGTAACAGGTTGGGCTGAATCATTCTTGCTGCTTTCATCCTCTTTGGTCGTATCCCCCTTCCCTGCCTTAGATTTCTTCTTGGAGGCACCAGCAAGAAGCATCTTGGTATCTGGCTTCAGCCCATCTGTAAAACACAAGAACATGCATGATGAACGTGCTCAACATCACAGTTCAGTGTAACTGGAAAAAAAACTAATAGGCAAGTTTACTTCTGAAATCAACCAAAGGAAATTAAGTAAATCAGATGCATAAGGAAAGTCACATTTCTGCATCACACTTCTGGAACATGGTAACCCACATGAAAAGCAAGAGAAGGCTTCAAACATAGTTTGCAAAAGTGACACCCCAAATCCAGCACCATGTCCTGGCTTTACCTTCTTCAGCTTTTCTAGTATTAAATAAAGGCAAGAATTTAAACAAGCCAGACCAAACTGCCTGGCCTAAGCTATTTACTCAGCAGACCTTTCCTATCATTGACACACATCTCCCGAAGTTTCTTCTCATCACTAGGAATCTTTATAAAAATATGTCATGAATAAAACCCAGCAATTGGTAAAATATTATAATTTTATAGAACTCCAAGAGTCAGAAGGTTCTCGAATGTCTAGTTTATTTCCCAGACCTGCCAGAAGCACATTCCTTAGGTTTTAACAAATTACATAGTTTGGTATTTGTTTGGGGTTTTTTGGTTGTTTGCATGGCTTTTCATAGAACGGGTAAGGCTGGAAGGGACCTTAAAGATCACCAGGTTCCAACCTCCCTGACATGAGCAGGGACACCTCACACTAGGCCAGGCTGCACAAAGCCTCATCCAACCTGGCCTTGAACACCTCCCCAGATAAGCTTTTCAGCACCGTACTACCTTCATGGTGTGGTATAGACATTCTTCTGATGTATAACCTAAATCTACCCTCTTTCAGTTTAAAAAATTACCCTTGTCCTATCACTACCACTTCTTGTGAAACATCTACATACACTTTAATGTCCAGGAAACCTGAGTTCTAGAAAAAGTTAAATTGCATCATTAGGCCCATTTGCAAAGATAAACTGGCCAAAATCCATTATATTTTCGTTGGTCAGATTTTGTGTTGTGTTTTTTTGTTTGCTTGGTTTTTTTTTGCTAAAGCACAGTATTTGTTAAGGGTTTTAACTGTCAGTTTCCAGAGGAACTAGAATTAACCCATGTAGGATTCTGGGGATCTAACTTAAGACTTTCTCCAGACATTTGTGCCAAACAAAAATATTTGTCCTTTTCTTCCTAAATGGCTGGGGCTTATTACACTTTTATATTTCCTTTTAACTCGACACATTGGTGACATTTTAGATAAGAAATATAGATAGCAAAGCCCAAAGAAAAGCTGTAAAACAAGAGAGATGCAGCTACTAAACGACCGCTCCTGAAGAATTGCTTTCTTAAAGCAGAAGACAGCAAACTCCTTGGAAGCTTATTCAGTGCCACCCGAATACGTTGCAATGTGGTTCTCAGGCATTTGGCCAAATTCAGTTCAGGTATTTTTAACCTGTGGTGTCACATAACCTTATCTCAAACACTTAATCAGCTTCTCTCCCCTCATATTGAAATTCAGATGCGGATTCTCATATCACAGCCTGACAAAAAGACTGAGATGTTTATGATTTACTGGAGACAGGAGGTCTACAAGCACAGGTGATTTGCTCCAGCACAGACACATCCAGGGGCACTTATAGCTGATTGCAGGGGGACACTGCACCAGAGCCTACCTTCTCAACTTGCTGTGTCAGGTGGCAAATTGTCCCAGCAGCATCCCCATCACACAGCCAAGGGAAGGGAGGAAACAAGGACATGTTAAAGCAGAACCAGGAAAGGGTCAATTTGCCTTTCCATAACCAGGGGTTATGAAAAAGCCCCAACACCCTGCAGTGAAGACTTTGAGAAAGAGGGGGTTTGATTTTTTCAAAAAAAATGCAAGAGCACAAGAGAGGAGAAAAGCAGCCTGTTCTGTCTATAACTACATCAACTACAATTTAAGGCTGCAGAAGTGCAGCATCAAGCAGAATCAGCTTTGCATGGTTCTGCAAGATCCTAGATTTCACAGACAAGGAAGCAGCAGTTCTCTCTTTTCAGATGGCAGAATTAAAAAAAAAGAAACAATGATTATTTCATTGTGGAAATAATTGAGACTGGTTTTCCTTGATGGTTGAGAAGTCTGATAGTGACTACCTTTGCACGTGTAAGGCTCAATTAAAAAAACTAGATAATATGGCGTGGCCCAACCACATTTATCATATGGTTTTACTACATTATATAGTCAAGTTAGATGCAGCTGATCCAATTTTTAAATTAGATGCTTTCATATCAATCTCGTTAATATCATTAGCCTTACAATCACTACCTTCATTACAAAAAAAATTATTATTAAATGAAAAGCAACTTCCTATTTGGAAAGTTACAAGGACATCTGAGGTGCTGCTAGGAAAAATATACCAACAGCCAAAAACAGAGGGAAACAAAATAGACAGCAAAAAGTCACCTCAGGCAGTCCTGCTCTCTGCCCTTGCAGGATTTATTTCATATTGTATGTTCCCTACTGTTTTGACCAAACTAACTGTAAGTGTCCCTGAACAGAGTTTCCTCCACTTTCCTGGGAAGATCATTTATTTTTTGGACAAAGAAACATTTCGTTTTGCTTTCTAGTTGGTTTCCCTTTCTAGGTCTTATCACTTACTAACGTTGCTGTTACTGGCACATTACTGTTTCAGAAAGATGTTTAACTAAATCCTCTCAGAAAGACACAGTTTAAATTAATTAAAGCAAACAAATCCTAAAACACTTCTATTTATGTTAGCAGGCTTTGCGAGACTTATTTCCAAAAAATGCTAATTGGCGGAAAGGAGAGAGGAAGGGAGGAGACAGGGCATTAAAATCAGAGCCAAAGTTTTCCCATGTGGGTGTGTGAAGCAAGCCACCAAGGCTGCTACCGAGCACCCTGTGCTGCCCCAGGCAGGGCAGCTTCCCACCCCAGGGGCTGCAGCAGCACGTGGGGGAATTCCCAGCTCTGAGGATGAAGCCACCGCTTCAGATTAACAGAGCTTCAAAAACTGCCCGTGACATCAGTGGGCTGCCCAACTCAACTGAAACCTGGGCCACTGTCTTAGGTGTTCAAACAAAGAATCTCACATCTGAAAACCTTCATTTTCAAGACCAAAGCACCCAGTGCACACAAAGCTGTACTGGGGGAGATGTATTTCCAAGCGAGCAGGCTCACCTCCTCCACCCTACCACTAACTTCCACATCTGGAGAAGATACACCTCACCTGCAGCCTTCACACCTATTTGAACAGAAATACAGCATCATGGGTGAGAAGTCTTAGAGAAGAAAGGGAAGAAGGTGGCAGCTCCTGGCAGTGCCACAACGGGCTGCCAGCCAAAGGCAGCTCAGGTATTCATCTCACTGGGTATCCAAATCACCTCATCAGATCCCATGGCCCTCATTCTGCAAACAGATTAGGTGGCTGGCATCGTACCCTAACAAATGGCATTTTCTGTTTTTCTGCCGTGGTGCCAGGAGGTCTAAGGGCTGGAGAGGCAGCGTGATACGGAGCAGCACAAAGGAGCAGGCAGGGAGTGACAGGCAGGGAGGCACAATCGGGGTTTCATCTACCTCGGCGGATTTCTCGCGTTACACACAATGCACATACTTTACATTTTACAAAACCAAGGAAATGAAGGGAAATATATCTGTCACCAAAGAAGACATCAAACCTTTAATAGCTGAAATGATGGATATTTTTAGATGGAGTCTAGTTTAACTTACTTACATTTACGGTCTAATCTCTCCTGAACAATAGCTATGTTAGCTTGAATACATAGTGAGAAATCTGTTCCATTAATTAAGTGCTGCCTGTACTACTTGGATTTGTAGCAAATGTTAATAGATTTTTTTTTTTCTTCCTCTGTTGGACAATTACTTTATTTTGCCAAGTTGCTAATTGAAAAAGTCCATGTGTTAAAAAAAGACTTCAGCTTCAAAGTTCTAAGAAATGCCTTCCATACAGCAGTGGGAAATACCTATATATTAATATTATTAATGGGCGGTCCTCAGAGGCACGTAAGGTACCTGAAAGCTTAGCAAATTCATTCCCACCCATCATAACCATGTCTGTAATAAGAAGCATCCAGACAGGTCTTCCATAAAAAGCTCTTGCAGCATCAACTAACCCAGGTTAGATATGAACATCTAGTTGTTAACACAGTTTAATCCACTTCCTTATTTATTTTAGTTTCAACTATTCTTAATATTTAACAAAGAAGAATACAGACTCTTACCACTATAACCTTTGTCTCAGAGTGGTTGAAAGGATTTAACCCAAACTGAGCAATTTATAAATGCAAAAAAAAAAAAAAAAAGGGGTGACTTTTCAAATTCAAACAGAAAGTGACACCTCATCGGGAAAAATATTTTCCAATTCTAAGAATAGCTTCACATGCACAAAATAAAGGATAAATGCAATTTTTACAAAATTTTCACAAATAAAAGCTGGCTTCTTAGTGATTTACTTTATCTTACATAGTTAAATGCACTGTAGCCTAGAGTTTTACAATTATTCATACAAGAAGTTTGCACAGAAACATGCCGACTTCAATAACTTTATATAGAAATTTCACACTGTAGAATTCTAGACCCCTTCTTGTCTATAAATATAGGAAATCAATCTTGCCCCCTCACCCGCATGAAGATACTCGGATCCACACACGTTTTAAGGTTTCCCTTATGCTTCACATTCTCCTTACACTGATCAGGCCCCCTTTGAGCAGGGACTCAGCAAAACCCTGTGGATCAATCCCCTGCTCCTGACCCTGCAGGTCCTGGAGTCAGGACAGTCTGTGCCAGGCTGCTGGGAGTGCCAGTGCACACATCACAGCAAACACAACAAACACATAAATGTCCATAACTAGCAAGGTTTACTTTTGCTGTTTTTACTGCTACTGCTTCAGCTGATACATCTTCAATTCCTTTTGTTAACACAGCAGCAGGGTGAAGCAGCACTGCTGTTCTTTCTCCCCAGATACATTTTTATTTCAGCTGTTGCCTGCAAGCTTGGATCTTACTTTACCTTTTATATAACTTCCTCACTTCACATCCTCCTTCACTTAATGCTGTCATTCCTTTTCAACATTGTCTGCTATCTGTTGTAATTCTTTAATTTTTTTTGCTTATTAGTCTTCTCCTCCTTCAAAAGGTCTCCTAGGGTGGTCTCAGCTCTCACTCCTAAAACCCAGCTCCTTCTTCCTTGACTCCCAATTCCACTTGCTATTACACCCTTCAGGAGTTTTATACCTGTCTTTCCTTTTCCAACTTTATTTTTCAGATTTCCCATCTCCACCTTTTTTATTTCCACAGATTTCTTCAATATTTAGGAATAGTCCTGTCTCCTTCAAAGATAATGAAACATTTTGTTTGAATGGGAGATTTTAAAGACTGAATGTTAGACACACTGTAGATGAGAGGCAAGATATCCCATATTGAAAACAGGTGTAATAATATAGGTGCAGAGAAGGCTCACCAGCACAGCCAAGGAGAGCAATTTATTTTCTGAACTTCAAAAACTCCCTTCTTACATGCACACTTGCAAGGAAAGCCCAATGCTAACTATCCCAGCTAGCACTGATGGACATAAAGTATTTGCATGGATGACTGCACAGTTTTCTTACGACGCAAAAAATCCAAAAACAACAAAATTGTATTAAAAGATCTCGGGTCTCCTGCTTCATCAGAACTTGGCTTTCAGGCCAAAAACAAAAGTTTAGTCTATCAACAGAAAAATCAGCAAACATTACACCAGCTGCCTGCAGTGGTGCTGCAGGGAAAGCACTGGCTCAGGATTTTTTACCTCTGTGTTAGGAAAAAAATAGACTGAGGCTACATCAGTAGCTCTTGCTGAAGTAGAAAATAGTTTTTGCACTCAGTAGTAAAATTCCTAGGCTATTCCTGACCTGCTGGCATTATCTCCAAACCTCTCATTCCATTCAGGAATCCCATGCAGAAATTCAGTGGGAAACTGTTTTTTCCATCTGTAAACAAAATATCCTATTTGCTTCCTTCAAGCACTGCAGGTAAAAGACTCAACTACCTGCAATTTCTCATTCCCTGTCAACATTCAGATGTTCAAAATTGACTGAACATCAGAGAACAAGTTAACACAGCACATTTGATGTTGGAAATAATTTTTATCCGAGGCAAATGTAACCTTTTAATACGACAGGCAGACATTTCTCTTTCTTCTTGAATGAAGGAAAAAAAGAGCAAAACTTAAAAGAGGCAAAGGGTTGGGGATAATCCTCACTCACAATGGATTATTCGTAACAGCTGGTTTTCACAATTTCAGGATTTCCTTAAATTGAACCCTCAGAGCCTGAACCCTCATTACACAGTTAAGGAGAACATGCCTGCATCAACTCTCCTGCTCACAGAGAGTACAAAAGCAGTTGACCTGAAAATCAGAAATAATGAGAGGCCTGGATGAAGACATCCCTGCCACAGTCTGATGCAGAGGGGCTACGCTTGAGAGTGGACAAAGACCAGTCTCTCTCCCTGCAATGACAGACCATTGAAAGGAAAAGTACTGCAGGACCTTAGAATCCAGTACTTCAGAACAATTATAAACTAAACTGATTTTTTTTTTTTCTTATAACAGCTATATACATTCATCCAAGACTTCAAAAAACATTTACCTATGTTCAAAGGGCACAAGATTCAAATACAGCACTCTTAGCATTTCAGATTCTCATCAACTTTAAAACAAGATTAAATCTATCACTGGTTTCCAGCAAAATGAAGAGAAATGCCAGTGGTACAAGTGTTGGGCTCTTAGAGTCTGACAGCACACACTTGTTCTCCACCTATTCTCAAAACATGTCAAAAAGTTACCATTAATCTGTGCCTTAAAAAAAAAAAAATAAAAAAAAAAATCACAAAAAGCCCATGCAATTATCTTTACAGTAACAATTTGGAGTTTTGATTCAAACAAAAAGCAAAAGCATCTCCAAATTAAAGGATCAATCTGCCTGGCCCCTCCTTTTACTGTTATCTCTCTCTACAATCAGACAGAAAGGACAAGAATAATAGAAAACATACCTGCCTGTTGCTCTAACTCTTTACATTAAGCTACTAGGTAGCAACACTGCTTCTCTTCTCCTCTGCTAAAGGCAGGCAAAAAAAATAAAATCTTTTGATTTTATTCAAGATAAGGTGGTCACTTTTCTCCTTCAGCATCCCAGCAAAAAACCCACTGAGATAATCAGGAAAAAATAACACCTTTGTAAGCCTTCCAAGAACAGCAGAACTGTGTCACTCTGCCTATAGATACTGCAATAGAACATCAGAGGTGTCACACTACACTTAGTGGATGGCTGGTCATCTAGACACTGCTGGCCCTATCTAACTTGGCATCCTGTTTGCCTGTCATTAATACATAGTGCTTCAGAAAGAGCAGGGATGAAAACTATGTCCTGAGCTAACTATAGCCCAGGATCAGGTAGGAATTCTCTACCTGACATGGGGGTCAATATGTCAACACCTACCAACCAGCCTAGCCAAAAGATTCAAGCATAGTGGTCCTACAGCAGCCAATGTACTCTGCTCCTAGGTGCTCATCACCATGATAACAAGGATAATACAATCACCTAGACAATTCCAATGTAAAAGATGTCCAGAAACTCACCCAAGAAACAAGGGATACTCCTTTCCTTGCTACCTTCAAGAGCTCAGGATTTGAGATTCAATTACATTCACAGATCAGGCAATGAATTTTACTTATGTAAATCCCTTCACAATTCTTCAGTAATTCTATTTTGAATTCACACCACCTTTTCCCACATCTCCTCAGCTCTCTCAAATATTCTGCTCAGGTTTCAAACTCCAGAGTAGATTCATTTTTTTTCTCTTCTGGCCTGTACAAAATCTGCTATTATCACCTTGCCTGACTTGTGATTATCAATAGGACTACAGCATGAAGGTGGCCAGGGAGAGCAATCGGCCTCCAAGGAGACCAGAAAGCAGAGCCCTTTCTTCCCAAGAATTACACTAATGCCTCAGTGTGACACTTCGGATCTACACAGAATATCCATAACACATTGCTTGAGGACAGAGACCAGAAGAAAGGTCTTACAGCCACTTTGAGCAGAAACAGACTGCCCCACATCCTGACCAAACACTGTTGGGACAGTCAGCCTGCACCAGCAGAGTAATTCCTGCAGCCTCGGCTTCAAAACTGTTTGGAAATACTTAACTACTAAACTACTAACATTTTTCCATAAATTGAGGAAGGGGTGCCCCATACCACATCAGGAAAGGCTACAGTTCAGTGGTGAACCAAACTGAGTCTTGTCTATCCATTTGTCAAGCTCATGCAGGTTTTTGGACTGAAACACATTATTGGAAGAGGTGGCACTACTGGAAATAACATGGATTTCATTATGGGCTCCTGCTTAGCAGGGAAAGA
>NW_009953928.1:183896-208705 GCF_000747805.2 Chaetura pelagica | reverse complement strand
GGAAAGAGCTATTCTTCCTTGATGAGGAAGACAGAAGCTGCTTGACTTCAAGAGGCTGACCTAGGTGAAGTTCAGGTCAAAGCTGTATTTGGAAAACTCTCACATCAAGTTGGACACAACCCTTTCAAGCTCAGTGCCAATTTTACACAATGGCTTGAACTACACTCTCCAGCAGTCCTTAAAGGCACATTTTGTATCTTGGCTTTTGCTGCAAGCAATCAAGAAAGAATGCAAGAAAACAAAACTGTTTCCCAAGCACTGTTTGCTGGTGCCATAATTAATATAATCAAACAATTCCACAAATTGCTTCCAATTGCTGGCGTCACTTTCATGTGCAGAGCCAGACTTTAAAGAAGGGCCCTTCTTGTCCTACATCCTCACACTGGTAACCCTCACTCCACACAATAGTAAACAAGACCTCACTAAATAGTAAGGGGTAATTTGTACTGTAATAGGTCCCCAAGGCACCATGGACACAATTTGAAATGCCATCTAATTTTTCTTTTTAATTAAAAAAGCAGTTACTATATTTAAACAACAACACAAAAAAGTTCAGAGGGAACAGACTGGAGTTTCCCACAGCTCTCTGGGAGTTTTCTCAAGGTCAGGAAGAGTTTTATAGGCTCAATTGGTACACTTTTTTCTTTAATTAGTCTGCCATACCCTCTGCATGAAGTCAGCGTCTTGATTTTCAGTCTGATTTTTTTTCATATTGGTCAATGGAGCACAGACTAAAGGACCACAACATATTTTCTGACTGCTGAATGGGTATCAATGCCATACTTCCCTAGACATGCCCTCCCTGCCCCTTCCTATCCTTAGTCCCTAACTTGTCATCTACACCAAGGACAACCAGCTTACCACATTGTATTGAGAGTGTGCCACTCATTCACAGCTTTAGACTTCCCAATTTCCTGCAATATGGTCAGGATATACTACCCCATTTCCCAAATTTACATAACATAACCACACTTTAACTTTCTTATTGTAAAAATGTTATACTTCAACACCAGATACAAATGGACCACTGGCATCTGAAGCCATGTAGCAGGATACATTTTTGCACTGACAAATCCTTACCATGATTCATATCGTTGCTCTGCAACCATCTCATCATTTCAGTAGTCTACACAAACCCAAGCACACTTTAGAAGGCTATTTCCAGTTCCAGGATTTTCCAAAACACACCCTAACCCAATAAACACTTCAGCCCCAAGTAACAGCTCAAATAGAAATGACACTCTTGGGATCTCCATTTCTTGGCTAGCTGACCATACTGCAGTATGAATTAGGCTGAAAGTACCAAACCTGACCTTGTTTTCCAGACCAACATATATTCCAGCTGCTATGTTATGTGCCAAACCCATATATTGGCTCTGAGCCCTCCTAGAACAACTCTCCTAAAGAACACTACTTTATACTTTGCACTCCTGAACTGTGACTTGCATACTCTACACCAAGTTTTGTTTCTGTATCTGGAGACCAGCTTTAATACAAGCTACACAGGGGACCAGAGCACCATGACTACTAGGTCTAGGCTACACAAATTAAGTGGACACACAATACAAAGGATCAAATTGCAGAGCTAAAAGACAACCTTTAAAAGGCAATCTTTTTGTCCTCAAGTCCAGCACTGTCCCATTGGCCTAAAGGATTTTCAAATTAATTTCTGCATGTGCTTTTAGTACATTAGCAAAGTTGCAAATATGCCAGTTGATGTATCACACTAACAAGTATTTGTAAACTCTGGTTTCACTTGATGGCCAATTAAGGTTCATGCAAGTCATTGAGATGACACCTGAGAATATTATCCTCATCTTCCCAGAGTACCAGAAGGGAGACTCAGCTCTCTGGGAAGAAGAAATGCCAAGATAGAGCTGGTTATGCTTAACCTATTGATGATGTGCTTTTAATCTACATGTTCAAGCTCCCTGAAGCTAAAACAGTGCATGGAAGATGCCCAGCACACCACAGAGGCAACTGTGAAAAACAATGAAGCTAATAAGGACATAAAATCACTAATATGTGCAATGAAATGTAATTGGAAGCTTCGGAATGTAGACAGGACCTTGTTACAATTCAACAATAGAAAAATTACAGGCAGGTCAGCATGAAATATCCAAGACCATTCAAAATAGTCAAAGACAGAACAGTGTCTTGAAATCACAATTATTGTCACTGGACCTCTAAGTAGCACTCTCCCAGGAAGGGAGCAAAGGAGAACAGGAGACAAACATCAATATAATTAATAAAATTTGGAAGAGTCTATGGCAACTCTTGTACACGACACATTCTTGCAAGTTCTCCTGTTGAGGGGTCCTTGTTGGTTAAATCAAGAGGGACAAAAATTCAAAGTGTCCAAAAGAGCCAGATATATAGAAACAGAAAAAGGAACCACTAAGCATATGAACTTTCTTAATTTAAAATCCACAGAATATCATGCTGGGACTACATTTCTACTCAGTGAGGGAGCTCTCAGCCCACAGCCACTCTGCAATGGGCTGGACAAGACTTTGGAGTTGCTGTCAGTATCCCAGGACCTATAAAACAGTAAATACACAAAACTAATAACGCTCATGCTCTCTGCACTAAAGTGAGCAGAAACAACCGAGAACACGTTTGGAATTCAACACAAGGGGCTAAGATTTCATCAGCCTAGTGACAAGGCAACACCACACACAGCACCAACACAGCCTCCCAGAAGCGCAGACAATGCGGAAACAGTTCAGGTCCGCAGATCTGACACAGAATCAAAGCCAATTCATTACAAAGCAGCTTTGAATCAAAGTGCTAGATCTGCAGGCCCATCTGTAATCCTTCCGTCTTGCCTCCAACTCTTGATGTGGAGTAGGCACCACGGAAGCCAGTTAAGCTGGACCAACTCTGTTGACATATCCCAGGCATCTGCTGCTCAGCGCTGGTCCGGAGTTTAAGTTTGACGATATTCATCTTTCCCTGGGCTGCCTTTATAAAGCAATCCTCAACAATGGGACTTCAGAATAAAGAATAAAACATTTATTTTTTTTAAACTTCTAGGCAAGGGCCTTTAATGCGATTAGAAGGGGGTGGGGGATTGGATAGCAGCTTTTTCTTTTTTATGTTATGTATATTGTGTGTAAACAAACATGCAATTTGCTTTAAAAAGATAAGGTGATTAAATTTTTATCGGGCTTGTACTCTGTTGTCACCACAACAAAGAGAATTAGGAGGAGGAAAGAAAGGCCTTTTTATTTGAATTATGCTCTTACCAGAGGTTCTCTACAGCACAGCTGTAAAGCCACTCAATGTTCTCCAAACAGGCCCTTTGATTGCATTTTATTCAACTTGTTTGCATTTGGAGCAATCGAAAGGAAAAGAACGCTCCACATTTTGATGTCTTAATGTTCCTTAATACCTTCTTTAATTTATATTAAGCTTCTTAACTAGGGTGATGAATTCTTCAAAAACAATAAAGACCTAGTGCAGAAATCTTTCACACACCATGAAAATTGAAATTATAATGTATTCATGGCTTTTTTTTTGTTATTAAAAACATTATTTAGAAGAAAGATTTAAAGCATAAAAAAAATCCTGAAGTTGTATGAAAATTACTTGATCCAGAGAAATAGAGGAAAGTTCAAACTAATTATTACAGGGAAAAAAATGTTGTAGGAAGTGGAAGAGAAGAAACAGTATGAGAATGTTGGGTTAATGTCAAGTTTTCAGCCTTTAATAACCTATAAACTCCTTCTCTTTGGCTTTCTGCAAAAAAAGGACTCGGGAAATTTGTATAATTTTGTTTTACCAAGACAAATTCAAATGTATGCCAGTTCTGCCTCATTATTCATGCTTCTTCCCTAAAATGGCTCTCCAGGTTCACAGTTCCAGAGTGCATTTCCCTCCCAAGGGCTTTTACAGGCTGCCAAGACCAACAGCCCACGCTGAAACTGGTGAAGGTGGTAACACAGCATAAACACCCAGAGAGGCAGCAGCTTCACGGGGCACGTGTTCTGGGCTCAGGTTCCCAGGCTCCAACACTGTTCACAGGTGGACCTCAGTGTAAGAGGAGGAAAGCTGCATGAGAAAAGCAAGGGTCACGTAAATAAAAAGCACAGAAAAGGCCACCCAAGGGACAAGACTAGATGAATTTGTTTTTGCAGGCACTGCATGTTTTCCAGTTATAGTTACAGGATGCTCTGTCTGGTTGAACTTCAAACGCTAATTATCTGGCCCACGTAACAAAACTTGCTCTCAGTAATTCCAGTGCTCTTAAAAATCCCTGCTGCAAAAAACGTACCCAGCTTCCAGTTCAACGATGGTACAAGTCAGTCTTAGCAAGGAACACATTCTTGCTTGGCTTCCTAATTATTTTTTACCTTAATTTTATGTTCCAATGCAACTTCTTCAGTTTTCAGCAACACACACATGCAGCTACAAACATCTCACCTTGCTCCCCTTTTCCTCTGCAAGGGAATTCCAGAGAAGAAACAAGCAAACCACAGCTGACACTTCTATGAACACCAACACAGTGCCTAAAGCTGTGCTGCAGTGACTGGGTGCCTTGGTATTACACTGCAGTGTAGAAATGAGCTTCCTAAACCAAACCTGAACTACAGTAAATAATTCAAAATATCTTTGAAATAATGTACTTGAAAAACAAACAAACAAAAAAACAGAACAAAACCAACATATATTTTTAATCTGAAATAGTTATTTTCTGTTGGCATCCACTGACTGCTCACCCTCCCTGAGTCAGATTTTAAAGCAAATTCAAGGAAAGTTGAAATTAAAGCTTCCTGATAAAGTCTGCCACATTTACAAAACGCTTGTGAAAAAGCTTGGTTAGCTGTACCAGCAATCAACTGGCTGCAATAATTAAGACAATTAAAAAAAATTTCACAAGCTGCATTTACTATAGAGTAAAACAATGCTGATCTTAATCTAATCCACATGTTCACGGGGTGAAATGACACCTCCCCCTCCCAAACGGGGCCACATCGTACAAGTGCAGAAGCACAAAACCTGAGAGTTTAAGTGTTTATCTAGATCACTACAGCAAAACTGAAAAACCTCTCTCAGAAGCACCAAGAAACTGCAGACTGTGTCAGAGGCAACACAAACCAGCTTTATGAACCAGCAAGATGCATGCTGTCACCCTCTGCCACAGTATGGTGTCTTCTCCACATCTGTCCTACAAACTAATTGCTGCTTTTGCAGAAACAGTGCAGAGACAAAGCAATGCTAAACCAGACAGCTGTTGAGCACAGTAATGATCTTATAACCACTAATACCCACAGTATCTGACCTTATGAAAGCTTTCATCTGCATTTTGTATGTAAGCAAGTACAAAATTTGCATGTCCTAACCAGAATTTATGTATGTAACCAGTTAGGAGTCTCAGCTATTGCATGTATGAAAGCTTGTGCCTTTAAGCAGAAATGATTCATGAATTTTAATTTGTTTTAAATGTTGAAAAATTTCATCCAAGTAAATTGAGTCAACAAGCCCACAAAGGATGAAGACATGTATCTGTTTGTTATTTATAAAATAAAAAACTCAAGTCTATACATTTCTTAGTCACCCACAAATCCTCTAGCAATGAAAAAAGTTCCCTACATTTCTTTTAATTAAGACACTATGATTTTCCCCATTTGGCACATGCTGGTTGAGCCTCATCGAGCCTTAACTGATTCTTTGTATTATTTAACTACTATTATTTTTAAATGCTCTTACAGAAATTAATTAGCCAGTGATTTTAGAAATCAGGAAAGTGAAGACAAATTTGCAAAATGGAAACTCTTCCTGTAAGCTGCTTCAATACCATTAATCTCAAAAAAACACAAAGTCATCAGTGCAGCCCCCAAATAAAAACATTTAAAATTAGTATCAGTATTATTTTTAAAGGTATCACTTCTTTATAATCCCCTTCTTGATACCAAGACTTTCAGTTCAACTTTTTGATGGTTTCCTCAGCAATCACAAAGACCAGAAATGAACCTTTCAATCCAAAGTTAATATTTTATAATATTTATTTTCAGTACTTGGGCTCCAAATAAGCAACAACACTGACAAGTCAAACATAGACAAAGTGTTGTATGTTTATACCAAGGGACACACTTAGACTAATCAAAATAGCACAAGATGCAGAGATACAGTGACACAGATCTAGCACACATTAAGAACTTTATACCTCTTTCCATGCTGCAGCAACACTTCCATTTTTCTAGGCAAGCACCCAAGGGCTGGGTTTCCTTCCCCATTACACTCTTCCTGGGGCACAAACTGTTCTAAAATGTAATGAAGTATCAGAAAATGCAGGTACAGCCTCTCTCCAAATCTATGGGAAGCAGATCATATTTGAAGGCTGAAGGAGATTTGCTTTCCTGAGCCATGCCCAACAGACCCTCCATCATTCTGAAATTTCCAGGTGCTCATACTCTTTAGAAATAAGGTGTAGGCAACTCACAAGGCTCAGATGCAGAAATTAAGAACAAGTGTCCTGATGTCAGATGACTGGCTGGAAGAGAATGAATTACAGCAACCCAGCTTACAAGATTGCCCCAACTGATGCCAAACTGTTTTGAGTGCCTGGGTGTGACTCTGGCAGAGACACAGAAGAGGTTCACAATTAGCAAGTATTACAGGGTGTTAAAACAGCCAACCCAGCTCTGTGGGCTGATGATGTAGACTGAAGAATTACTGCAGACTTCCAACATAACTCACTTTGACTTACGTTGCAAAAAATCCTAACCCTGCAAATAAATTTGGTGTTTCTAGGGACTGCAGTAAAAGGCAGCACTGAAGGAGAAAAAAAAAATAAATTACAGAAGATGTCACCAGACCAGCCAAAACACACAAACGAGCTAAAAATAAACTAGCCCTGTTACCAAAACCACCAAGGCAAGGTATCTTGTGTGATGACTGTTGATTGCATCGAGTTTGGGTTATAGTACAGTCAATTTCAGGAGCAGGAGTTCTCACATCTCAAGATTTATTTTTCTTGACAAATAATTGTTAAACATTTGCCTTGTACTAACATGTTTATGATACCCTAACTTACTCAAAGACAACACAGGAGCAAAGTTTAGCTTATCAACCTAGAGGACTTGTGAGTGACCCTTCCAAACCATGGATACCTTTTGCCACTGAGTTTTGCTAAAATACTTGATTTGTAGGAGTTTTTTTGGGGGAGGGGGGAATAAAAGAGAAGAAATTCACACACAAATCACATTTTCTCTGGAATCTCCTCTATATCTTCTTCTTAGCTCCCATTCTCACATTATGATACTGCTCCAGTCAACTTTGCACTTCACAGCACCTAAAAAGACATCCAATAAAAGAAAACAGTGTCCCTTCCAATGCCCATCTGTGCCTGTGTTCTCTACTTAGATCCCTGCCTCCCAGTTTTAATTCTCTCTTCCCTTACTCCAGTTAGCCTCAGTGGTCCTGATGTCTCCACTTATTGCTCAAGGCAGAGCTGATCAACTGCAGGTTCTGTGACAGCAACCAAGAAGCCATTTACAATTCCAACAGCTGTTACTGATTTTGCAGCAGAATCATGGCAAATCTGTGGTTCAAACCCTCCCCCCTTACATGGAGGGAAAAAAACAAAGACAAAAAAAAAAACAAACCCAAAAAAGAAAAGGGAAGAACTGGCAAAGTGTCATGGATAAAGTCATAGTCCTCGCTGAAAACTGTTTTGCCTGTGAAAAGTTAGCAACATAGAAACTATTGTACCACATTAAGCCAAGCCTAAGGTCTTATTCAGGTTCCTTCCTTACCAGCAGACATGGGAGGAGCAGGTCTGCAGAGCACCACAGTGTTAAGTTATATTCTCCTTTTAAAGACCCATGTGCCCTGCAGACAGCAGCACCATGCAGAGCTATCTCAGGTAACTCATGAGGAAGCAAATCTCCAAGCAGGTTAATGTGCCAACCCCACCCTCACACCGTCAATCTATTTTAGCCTTAAAAGATCAAAACATAAGCAGCAGCATTCCCTCATCTTACATATTGGTTATGAATGAACTCATATGTTTGTTTTACATGAAGTTCATCCAGGCTGTGGATCTGCCAGAAGTTTACATTCACACCTAACGCTGCTAAAATTCAGACTCAAGTGAAAACTGAGGAGAAAGAAAATTCCGAGTCTTAACAAAAACCACCAAACACACAGTCCCTTCCAAACAGGTTTGAACAACATATCTTAATATTTTCCTCAGGACAGCTACCTTTGTAAGGAACCCAGGTAGCTTGCCCAAAAGACACGTGGGTGGTAAGAATCATGTGGCATTTTCAGCTCCCTCTCAAACAAACCAAAATCAGCCTCCATGTCTTAACTGCACATGCTTAAGATAACCCATGTGGTACCCAAGTTCTGCTCTAGATGCAAGAAACAGGAATGAACCAGTCCTATTCCCCGCATCAGGCAAGAAGGAGAACATCACAACCATTTCTGCAGTAAGTCAGAAGTGAGAAGAACATAGCAATTACTTTCAGGCTTCTGGTTTGTGCTAACATGCATCTTCTTTGACCTAAAGTTTTATTTAAAAAGACAGAAGAAAAAACCCAAACACAGCTGAGAACTGCTCAACTTGCAACTCCAAAGTAAACTTCTGTTGAATTTCATTGGGAAAAATAAAAGCCTTAACATTAGAAGAACCTCTCAGTTGGCCACGCTGAATTCTAATGAATGTTAGTTTTTGCTCTGCAATCTAAAATTATAAGGGACAGGCCACGATATTCCCACCTTTTTTTTCAGTCCTATTCTACCACTCCAAATATATACTACCTAAATTTGTATACTCTTTAACAATAGTTAATCTTCAATTAAAATACCTAGAGCAGAAACTAAGATAACTGGTTTAAAAAGTAAAAGCTTATTGACAAAAATGTATTCTTCGTTTTGCCTTTTTTTAATTCTGCATATTAAAAATGTCATTTTTATGACTTGAAAAAAAAATCTCCAGGAATAATGAAGGCTAACAAAAGACTGAAGAGCAGTAATTTAAAAAGCTCCATATGTAGCATCCTGATTACTGTATCAGTCCCATTTCCATAACGAAGGGAGAAGTCACCAAACTGCTGCTTGTCCTTTCTGGTGACAAGGAAAGAACTAAGAGGACAGGGTGTTTTCAAGGCACGATCCTTCAGGCTCTAAAGGGAGAACAAGAAGTCTCCTGCAGTACAATATGTGGGTGTCAGTGTCCGGCACTTTTCTGGAATACAGTAACCCCAGCTCTGGTGGTCCCTGCACATGTACTTAATTTGGAAGTAGCTGGGTTCAAAAGTTTATCCTCACTTTTTGACCTGCAAAGGTTTAGCGTGTGGGCGTGCACATGAGTGTGTACATCATACCACACAAGCTGAAGATGTGCAGCCACAACATACAGTGACTGTTCATGTGTGTAGCTTTGCAAGCAGAACATACTGCATGTTTTAAAATATGAAGCCATTATCCAGCACACATCAGTGATGTGCAGTGCCCGAGTGTTCAGCCTTCCCAAGCCAAACATGGCCAGTATGTACTTCAAAATTCAACGAGCCTCCGGAATTTTTGGCCATAATTTCTAAAGCACATGGTACTGAAAGAATTTGTTAATTGCAAAACCATTTAGATAGAGCAGGTTCAACGTGCTTCATTAATGTAACTAACACACCTACCACAGGTAGGTACAACTAAGTGATGGACACAACAGCCAGAGAATTATCTTCACATTTATAGCATTTTTTCCTCACAGACACAGTGAGCTAAAAATGTGAGGCAGGGGCAAAGTACGAGGGGCAGGAAGACCAGAAAGAACAAGGAGACTGAGAACCTCTAAGCACAGTAAGTTTAAAAGCACCAGTGACAAAAGTATAGTCACAGACCAATGGAACAGCCGGAGCTCAGAAGAATTAATGTATTCTATTCTCCATCTGAATATTTTCTTGAATTGCTCTAAAGCACTCTACAATTGTAGGCAGAAATCCCTGATCTTGGCACAAAGGATATATTTTTCAATCGTTTGTCATTTTACAGCTCAGACACAGAGGCAAGTTAGTGCCTATCAGCTGAGCTTCGGTAACTGCAAATATACTCCTCAGCACATCATATGCACGACAGAACATCTTGACTGGGATTTGAAGAGAGATCTAAGGTTATGAATTTATAGCACATTTGTGATGGGGTTTGAGCATTCAGGCAGTCACTATCACTGAGATAACAAACAGCAACTCATTAATCCATGGAAATGTGACAGTATAGTGGAGTGCAATAGTTTTCTCAGCACTTGTGTTATTTTGAAATCTTGAATCAATTGTTTACAGAAGCTCTTCACTTGTGTTCACAGCAGTAAGTGCTCTACATACCAGGGAATCTTTAATAATTCCTAATGTGCAGCATGTATGAAACGCTGGTTTGTTTTATTTAAACAATAAAAACTAGCACACATAATGGATAAATAGTTCATGATGAGTAGAAAACAAATTTTCAAACAGAACAAGCACTTTGTGTTTGTTGATAAAGTTGTAACTTTCAGTCAGAATTACACAGCAGTGACTCTATTACAAACCAGTTCCAAACACAACAGGGGGAAAACACTTTGCATGCAACACAAATCAAGTAAAGTATGTAGGCATAATGGCATACAAAATAAAAGTTACTTAACAGAAGAGTCCATACATCAGCAACTGAAACTGCAAATTAAAACATAAGATGGTGCCCCAGGGGAAACACTTAGCACAAAGACACCACAGACGGCGAGTCTATGAAGACCAGACTAGTTGACCAATGCCAAAAAATGCAAGTCTCTCTTCAAAAGTTCCAGGGATGTAAAATGAAAAGTTAATGTTCGGGGCTATTGTGCATTTCAAGTTTTCTTGTGACCTAAGAACTTAGCCAACTGCCCAGGGAAATTTCCAGGTTTCAATGGAAATGCTTTATACGTTGCATTAGCAACAGATCTGATCCCTGAATGGTGAAAAATAAGTGTGAAAAGCCTTCCAAGAAAACAAAAATTGTACTTTCGTTGTTACACAGTGATTACAACATCTAGTGCAACAAATAATATGCTTCCTGTTTTTATTTCAGTGTAGTAGTACCCAACTACTTTTCAAAAACAACAAAATAATAAGTAGTTCCAATGTATTGTTGAAAGCAGACAAATAAAACTCACTGAGCAAGAAGAGAGAGAAGAGCAGGCTCTCTGATGCCCTGCAAGCTCTATGCAAGAGATACCAGCACTGGCTACTGCATGTAGCAGGGACAGCACTTTAATTCTCATAAGTAAACCAGATTCTATTTATTTTGTAGGTATAAACTGAGAGTAACACTAGACATTCAATGGTTGAAATGAGCACACAATCGAACCAGTAACTGTTGCTCATACAAAAAAAACAAACAACAGAGGAACCAATAGTGCCTTACAGACACTCCAAAACTGTAATACAACTTGTTAGCAAATTGGTACAGCTTTAATGGATAGACATTCAGATTAGAAATTAAGAAATTCAGGGTGTTTTGCTTGTTTGACTTCTATTAGTCCACCACGTTACTTCATCTCTGTTTCCCAACTTAAAAAACCCTTACAAAAAAGGGTGAATAATGCAATTATTTATACAGTACCTTGAAATACACAGCTCTTTTTCAATCTGAAAAAGCTACATATTATTTAGAGCTTAAAAAAAAGTGTCACTGTTAATGAAACAGGCTGTTTCTTTTAATTTCACCTTTAAGAAACTCCTTTCAAGTCTGAAGATCTTGATTTTTCCTGATTTTACAAATTTAAAAAAAGGCTTTTGGTGAAGATGTAATTCATGACTTTAACATTTCATCAAATATGCTTTTGTTAAGTGCTGTTGAGCAGGCACATTACTCAAGGTCATAAACTTTAAGTCAAATCACAGGCAACTGAGCAGCTCCTGTCCTTTTTCTATGGTCTCCATGCCTACCACAGAAGGCTAATTATTTTACAACAAAACTTGAGAAGTGTATTTTTTTTTCCTACAGCTGTATTTGTTCATTGTTTTATTATTTCTGCTTCCAGAGCATGAATTCATGTCTGCAGTTCATATTTTCCCATCAGAACCATAGTGCTTGATCAGCACAACAGCAAGAAGAATAACGTTGAAGGTAAATCAAATCCTTAAAAAGCATTAACTTTTGATCAATATGAAATTTAAACCACAACAGAAGAAAATGTAGATAGAGTTCAAAAGTCAAATAAGAATCAGAAGTCTCTCAACTCACCTAGACTGTGGGCCTTCTGAAGTTGCTGGTAAAAAGACCTCAACTCAAAATTCCTTATATTTTTTGAAAAGTAGGAATGATTTCTACTACCAATTTCTGCACCTGCACCCTCATTATGTCTGCTTTTTGCCCACAACAGTTAAAGAAATTAATAGCTACCTCTATCCATTTTTTCCTACAGTCTAGATTGAGAGAAATGTTCTAGCTTTTGCCTTTTATTTTGGGAGTGAGAATGTAAGAATATTTGGTATACCTACTATTCCAATATTTTTCTCCAAAACTCTTCACAAGCAGGATGAAATCCTGCCACTTTTTTTTTTTTTTCCCTTTAAAACTTAACTGGTAAACAACTGAACAAAATCCCATGTAACAAGCCAACAGCTGCTACTTCCATTGCACTAAAAGTTAGACACAATCTTCTAGACTTTTACTCTAAAAAAGATAAAACCTAGAAACAATCATCACCACACTTTTCTTGTAGCACAAGAATCAAGTAAAGGAGCAGCCAGACCCCAGAGGACAGGCCCTGCAAGCCTTGGAACTTGCCCTCATTGATTGCACCTTAGATACTGAGTTCAGTTTTGGGTCTCTCATGACAAAAAGGACATCGAGGTGCTAGAGGACATCCAGAAAAGGGCAATGAAGCTGGTGAAGGGTTTGGAGAAGAAGAACTCTGCATTTATTATGAACTCAACAGCCTTATGCACAAAGTCATTCCTTACTCCTTTTACTGAAGCAGGCACAGATTACAGCAAATTATTTATGCATTTGAGCTGTTTGAATTCATTCTTACATCAAATATCTTACTTTTGTGATGCCTATGCTCTTCTTTAATTACCAGTATAACACTTGCTGAAAAGCAGTTCTGCAGGAGTAAATAGTTTCCTTATATAAGCAAAAAAAATAGAAGGTTACAAGGAGTGAGAATCTAGATATCCAGAAAGTCATGATTATTAGAGCAGCTCCATTCTCAGGACAAGTCCCAAGATGTACTCACAAAAAACCCAGAAGTCATGGAAATACAAAAACAAAAGTCTTAGAGTATTGTTTTGTGCCAAAATAGACACTGCTATTTTTAGGAGAAAAAACAAATCAAAACACACAACAAAAAAACCCCATCAGATGTATTGCTGAACTGTGACTAGTCTGAAAAAGGGAGCTCCCTGACTATGTAAGATTTGTCAACCTCACCCAAAATAAAGCAAGTGGAGTTGGTTGTTTTTAAAATCTGTTAGGACCAAGTGATCCTGTTAAGCCAGTTAAAAGTTTATTCTAGTCTCTTCTGATGTCCCAAAGCTCATATTTTGTCTTAGACTCTTCTACAGTCTAGTCTTCCACAAGAAGGATCCAACCTTTAAGTAGTTTCCTACCCCATGCTCTCTTTTCTGAGTAGCTCTGAGGGACCAGCACTCACATGCCAAAAAAAGGGCTCCTGCACTCCGTGCACTGCACAGAAAATGGCTCATCCCCTTGATACACTTGGGAAGAGATGAAGGATGCCACATACAATCCCATATGACAGAATTTTGCTGTTCAGGAAATCAGTGATCAAAAGCAGTGTCATATACATCTGAGCAAATAAAATCAATGGCACACTTGCCTCCTAAATATTACAACTGCATCTGGTAGGAAAAGAGGAGAGATCAGCAACTGCCCTGGGATACACATCACTATTAACATGGAGTAGTGTTTCAGGTGCTCACCACATTCACTTTTCAGGACCTGCAACACACAGGGATCATACACAGCTCTCCCCAGAGCAGCCAAAATGCACACATTTTCTTGGGTCAGTGTTGAGCAAAAGCCTGTGCTGAAATTCATTAAACCTCTTTGGACACGACACGGTGAAATAGAAAGGCATGGATGTTCAAACTGCAGCTCCATCTTCCTCCAAGCACCACCACATACAGCATTCCTTTGTACAGCCTTGGCTGCAAGCCCACTGGTTTCACCACTTAATGCTGAGACGTGCTGTAAAGCTTCTTATATTTGTGGAAGCATATTGAGAAAGTGCCTGGAAAGTGCCAGTACATGTCTGAAATGCCACCAGCCTGTACCATCTTAAAATCACATGCAGCGCTACGAAAAAAATAATTAAGACACAAATAAATTGGGTCTAACAAACCACATTTAATAAAGGAAATAAATGTATAACTACTACAATCTCTCTCCTTTCATGATGCGCAAATACAGTACACTGGATCAGCTTTCAGCAAAGCTGGGGAAAGGCTCCTTTAACAGTTGGTCCCATTTAGTCATACAAAGCTGGAAGGAGGCAAAAGTGTAATAATTTAGCAGTGAAGAAACTCCAAAGACCTAGAAAAGCATGGCAGCCTCCAGAGATGGGGTTTGCCAAAGGGCTATTTTGGGGACGGATAGGGCTACAAAGCTGCTATTAAGCTTCAATCCTTAAAATAAGCCCATAAACTCAAAAAATATTTATCTGGAAGGGTGGCAGCCCAATAAAAGTTTTATTAATGTTTTAAAACTGCCCCGTCAAGGGGCTAAGCTCACTCAGTCACGTCTTCTCTCCTGCCTGAAAAACAACACACACAAGAAAGCAGCCCCCTGTGTCAGGTTCCCAAACACAAATGACAGAGCAGCCTAAAAAAGTGGCTCCACAAGTCCTGCACCCTGTCATGAAGCCAGAGATCACACACCTTCCTGTCTCTCTGCAAACAGGCCCTGCCACTGCCCTCCCTCCACTCTCACAGGAAAGGGGCTTCTCTAAGGCATCACCTGCCTCTACCTGTTTTCTTGAGATCCTTTTCTCCTCCCTGTTAGCTATCAGCTGTTGGGGAAGGGGAAAAAAAACATGTCTGTATATATAAATAGGGGACACCATGGAGAAATAGGGAACCAACCTGGTTTTCAAGTTCATATTTTTAAAAGTATCTTGGATCCAGAGGTCGTAAGAACATCTGGTTTGTGCTACTCAAACCATTGATTTGGTCTTGTCTTACAGAGGTGGACAGCAGGCCAAGTGAAAGGTCTGCTTTGAACTTCCACGCGTCCCATTTTTTTACCACTTAAGGCTTAGGAGAAAAATCAAGCTGAAGTAATGCAGACAAAGACAGCAAATTGAAGAACATAAAATTCATTTATCAAACTGTGTGAAGCCTGGAAACGCCAGACTGAAGACAACTGTGGCTTCTCCCTCCTGCCACAAACTTTTTCCTTTCCTATCTCCCCACCATTGCCAAATCTAAAACTCCACGCAAAGCTTGGCCAAAGGAAGCTTGGCACCTTCCTCAAAATCCAGAGGGGGAATGAATCCAGGCAGGAAAATCTAAATGAGATGGAAGAGCCAGCGACCAATAAAAAACTGTTTGTAGCCACCCAGACTCTCACCGCTCACGTGTGGAATTATTTCCACAATAATCAAGTCCAATTATTAGAAACCACTTTCAGAAATACTAACTTCAATTTATTCACAGTCATTCCACTTTCCTGATCCAGTGAAATCTTATATGGCTCCTTTAATTTCTTTTTCAAGTAGAATGTATACGGACTTAAAAGCAACACAAAATCCCCAAACAAAACCACCCCAACCTCCTGGCAGAGCAGAGCGACCTGCTCTTCATGCTGAGGGTCTGACCCTCACTCATGCAATGAACACACACCAGTCTCCAGGCAGGAGGTGGAGAAGCGAGGCTGTGGCCAGTCCAAGGGACTGCTGGCAAGACAGATGTTTCCTGTCACTGGTGTCATGTTTGCATTGTTACAGATATTTTTTTTAATGCCTTGTGTTACTCCACCTATCTTAGTGAACCGTCCATCCTGTAAAATTTTTAATTATGTTATTTTCTTCTTGTTATCTGCATTATCTAAAATTATTTATATTATCATCTTGGTTTCACTAGTTATGACTGGTTATAAACATTGTTACAGCAATTATTGGATGGGGACTCACATACATACAGATGAAGTACTTTGTGACCGCTCTGAAATGCTGTGACGTGGTTTTTAAGACTAGAGGAACAAGATCCAATCTGCTCACCCTGTGATCTCAAAGCAGCAATTTTCTTGAAGATGGCACAACACTGTCCTGTATTTGAAGCCTTGTTGGCCACTTCTTTCTGGGGGAGCAGTTGCTGAGCCAGAGTTTGGCAGGAGTAAGTGCTCTGTTAGATTAAGTTTCAGCATAATGCTCTCGATAGGAATCAGAGCACCATCCCTAAAGTGCAACGGGAGGGTAAAACGCCAGCCAGCAAGACGGATGGTTTGTTTTTATTTTTATAGAGATTTTCTAAACCTCAACTTTCACCTCTCAGCCCCCTCCCCCTCCTGTTCTCAGTCACCTCCAATAGCCCATCTGTCTGCTTCATTTAATAGAAACCTATATTTCCTAGCTAATGGATGCATTTGGCTAAGAAGATAATCTCTTTGTGTCCACTTCAGTTGCCACATTCCTGTTATCATATTAATACTGATTAAATACAAAACCCAACATTTAAGTCAGACCCCACACATTATTCAAAAGCAACAAGATGTTCATATTTTGGCACTGTGAAACCTCAGCCAGTAAGGAAGTGGCCTCCCCCTCCCACTCTGAACACCTCACCTTTCAGCTAGGATGCCACCCATCTGGATTTTTACAGGACAAAATACTTCAATTGCACTGTCCTGAGACCACTGGACAAAGTTCAGATTTCCTGAAAAGCTCTAGGACTTGGAGAAACATGTCTCAAGAAAATTAGGATACTGAAAGTCAAACAGCATGACACTGGGGGTTATAAGACAGCAACAGCCAGCACAGATTTCAGCGTGTCCAGAAATGTCTAGTGGCAATTCACAGCCTGCATTCGTGCCTCAGTTTCCCTTATCTGTATGCAATGACATTTCACAAGTTGTGATGTAGGTCTGTGGGTACTTTGACTGATGTCTGCTTGGCTCTGCACAGCTACAGAAAAGAAGTACATATCACCAAACATCAGATCAGCAAAAACTAATCCAACAAATTCTGGGATTTAACTTGATAAAATGTCACATTTTAAAAGCAGGCAGCCAAATGCACAACAAAGCACACTTCTAACCCTGAGCAAAGTCACCCTCAAATCCCAGAACTCCACACATCAGAACTGCTCTGCACTAGGACCCTGAGGAATTCACACCATTCACTTCTCATGGGACCATCATCAGCTTCTGTGAAGGAATGCTGAGATATGATAGCCATGGAAATGAACCTCATGAGACACATTCTAACTCAAAGCACTGTTCAAAATGTAGCCATCACTAATTTTTAAAATAAAAATTATTAACCTGGCTACTTATTTATTCAGGGCTTATCCTATTCAACCAAATCAACTGCCACTGCCATTAATCAGTATGACTTAACCTCCAAGTTCTGGTGAAATCAGTCATGCACATCACTGATTTTTCAAAACTGCAATTGAATAAGAGCTAAAGTTACATGTACTAGTCATATTTGTGTGCAAACATCAAGTCTGAGAACGGAAGCACAGTAATTAGTTACATACACTACACATGCAAATTATTTATGAATTACTGAACACAGACACAATGTTCCAACAAACCTGGGTAACACCCACCTTTCCTAGAGACTAAGTACAAGCTGCAGACACTCCACTGTCTTAGGAAAGGACAGCACCTTTCCTAAATAGGGATGCAACACCTCCTGAGCAGCTTTGGAGCAGATGAGGTCATACCATGGTCAGGAAAGCTCCCCTGGGATGTCAAGAAGGCTAACCTAACCTTCTGAGATCCGTATAAACAAACAACTGAACATGGAGAGCCTTGAACCAAGGGACTGCTGTTTACCTAACCCCTGAACTGCAAAAGACATCAATCCCTGCCTTATTAAAGAAATGCATACGCTGGCCAGGCATGCCTGCTTGATCAGCTCCCTCCCGTTCACAGCTTCTCCGGGGTCGGAGGAAGTTCCAACAGGCCCCGTTCCATAAATAAAATCCTTCTGGCTGGCGATAACTAAATTGTATTAAGACTGGCCCAGACAGCTTCAATTAGAAATAATCGGCAGGGGTGGACTGAAATACCCTCTATCAATTTGCTTACAGCTGGTCTTTTCCTCCTCCTCCATCCCAAACCAATTCTAGCTACCTGGTTCAGTGAAAGTAGCAGGGAATCCATAACACGCTTCCACTCATGGTATGTGTAATCCATATGTATGTGCACCCTGAAATCAAAACCACACCTAATGTAAGAGTAAAAGCTTCAAATACAGAGAGAATCAATAGGTCTTTAACAAGAGATTCCCTACCATTAGCAGGCAAAACCAGGAAACTTCAGATTCTGAGTAACACAGACCCTTCCTCTACCCTTACAGGGTTTCTAAAGCAACCATTTGTGTACATCACAAATCCATCCTTTATGAAAATTAGAGAAAGGTTATTCAACCAACCTCATGTGCAGAATTCTGCAGCACTGACTCCTTACAAGTATCAGTATTTTTTCTGTAAGATTTTAAGCTTTAATAAAGATGTTTAGAATCTGTTGTTAATCTCCCTATAATTTTTTCCAAATGCCAAATAAAATTGATTTTTTTCCCCTGTGCTTATAAAAAAATAATTTCTAAATGAGAATCACTCCTGCTTTTACTCTAGCATACATTTACTCTGAAACCTAATCATACATTTAAGAGTACACACTAGTAAAATGCATGATGATCAGATGGACAGACATAGTCAGGTTATTCTATTTTCACAGGTGTGAGAAATTAATTTGATTTGTCATATGAATAAATTGGCAAATATTAGAAGACATACATCGTTTAGGATTTTCTCAAAAAACTTGCCTTTCTCTTTAGCCTTCATATGGCTTAGTCAATAGAAAAGACCTCTTAAAATAGTCAACTTCTTTTCAAAGGAAAAGACTCAAGACAGATCCTGGGTCATGAAATCCAAGCTTAAGTTTCACTTGAAGAAAAAAAAAGAATGCTGATAATTTACTGAATAAGTTATTCTAGTTCTGAATGTGCACAATTTCAAGACAGAAATAAAAACCACAACTAAAACAAATTACATTATGTTCTCAAACTACTTAGAGGATAACAAGGAAAATATGAAGAACTGAGGGAAAAAGTCAGGAATTGGGAAACCAGGCATCAATTTCCACATGAACTCCAGAGGGACTACAATCTGTGTACATCTTCTGAGGAGGTACTTGAGAGAACAGTTGATTCTAATGAGCCATGAAAAGAAAATCCTCAGTTCACAATACACAGCTTGCTCCTGTCAGCAGGACCTTGCATTCTTTAGCACATTTGCAGTCCTTGAAAGCATCTTCTTTCTCTTGCCTGTGGTGTTACCTGGCACATGCTGCTTGGCACAGCCCACCTTACTATTTTGCTACCTTGAAAAGATAATTCATTGCAATCATAAAGAAAACAAATGCATACTCTTCATGTTGCCTTCACATTATAATACCAATGCTGAGGAGCTGGTACTTTAGGAACAGGCAGGCAGTCCCTTGGCTAACACAACCACACATTATCTGGTCAAATTAGAAAGAGGGAATGTTGTCATTCTTTCCCAGACAGAAAACTGAGAAGGTAAACAAATGCATTCAGAAGTAAACATGTAATTGGCTGCAAAACCATGTACTGAATTAAAAACCCTCAGGTGCACAGCAAAAGGCTGTACCATTTTAAAATGTTCATTTATATACAAAGAGACAGTTTAGGATGAAACAACAAAGTAATTGAAGGGATGGCTCAGGTCCATTTTCTTGGTTCAGGGTTCTGCAGTTGTTAATATATTTACTTTATAGAAAACAAAAAGCTACTGAGCCTGCTCAGGGTTGTGTGGGCAAGGATGGTTGGCAGAGAAACAGGCTGTACGAGTATGAAAATATAGACAATGTAGAGGGAACTGAATGGAGAAGGGAAAGTAGAAAGACATTAAGGTAAAACATCGGAAAAATGAAACGGGGTAGCTCATCAGTTGTAACAGGAAAGAAGAAGTTCTCTAAATTACCCAATGCTCTTTATTTCCTAATCTGGAATAGCTATGGGAGCAATGAGGGGGAAAGGAATACAATCAGTTGATGCCTCAAAAGTTAAAAAAAAAACTAGTATGATAAAACCCACAGGACAGAAGTACACAACATGGACTTTTTGTCACTAAAGTTACAACTTCAGATATTAAAGCCTTTTCTAAACAGGATGATTTTCTCTACCTATAAAACTTTTATTCCAGGTATTATGTGCTTCTAAAGTATTTTCTGCAGCTTTTAAAATGCAATTATGATGTAGTTATGGGCAGGAAATGCTTTTGTTGCTTACGCATATAATATTATACAAAAATCATGTTATAACAGACCCTCCCTATCAAAACAGGTCTATTGAAGCTCCAGTTATTTCCTATTCTTTCTTAAACACTGAAATCCCTTTGTGAAAACACAAACCAAAGACTGCTTTACACAGACTTCCTTGAAATCAATGTGTACTACTAAGAACAACTACTTTTTTGTCCCCAAACTCAAAACATGTATCAGCCTCTCAAGGTTAACGTCCTTGTCACACAACAGTTCCCATATCCACGAAGGACTGACCACTGTTGTGAGTCAGTACTTCAAATAGCCTACAATTTGCAAACCACAAAGCTCCAGACCTCCAGGAAGCCCCCATGGTGTATGTTTTTACTTAGACTTCAAAAAGATATCAGAACAAACACTGGTGGAAAGGGAAGGTGAAAGGCCCAAGGGATGAATGATCAAAATCAAGTAAATAAGCACAAACAGTTTACAGAAAGGGAGAGAAATTTCATTGCAAGAGGGCAATCTGAATGTATGACCTACCCTTGTGGAGAAATTTTGTAAGATCAAAGTTAAATTACATAAAGGCTTGGAACATAAGCATTTTCCATTTGAATACTGTAAAGCCATAAGCGAGGACTGTAACATCCAAAGATGACATCCCAGTTAGCACACAAGAAAGCAGAAACATGGATGAAAGCAATAATTTCTTCTTTGCATAAATAAACTACAGACCTGGGAACACAATCTAGATCTCATGGTTTACACCTTCATGCTTTACGTAAACATGAAGGCTCTTGGGGAAAGTTGCCCACTAGAAGTAGGACACAGCAAGTTCCTTGTGAACAACCTGCCCTGAAATCCCATGTTCCACATGTTCACAGACCACTGCAGAGTCACCTCTCACCAAAACAAGTAGCTCTTCAAAATAAAGCTCCACTTTAAACATCTAAAGTAGGAGAGGCAACAATTATAAAACCCACAAGTCCCCAGCACATTGTTTGGAGCATTTAACAATTACTTGAAAAGTATCAGGTTTTCACAGTGTGTCCCATAACCAAACTCACAGGGATCCTGTGAATCCCTCAAATTTAGCTGTACCAACATCAACTAAGTCCTTAGCAAGAATAAGGGCCTTTCCTTCCCAGAAGGACAGCATTTAACTGAGCAGCACTGAACTTCACCAAGCTTATAGATGTCTGATAAAAGTAAAATGAGCATTTCTATATATTTGATTACTCTCTGAAAGAAATTCTAATTAATCTCATCAGTATTTTTTTTCAAGGCAGACACTGAAACATCCCAAACCTGCAGTGGAAAATAAGGGGGTTTATGTTGAACTAGGTGAGAATTAAACCAAAACCTGGTATTTCTGTTTGCTCTAAGAGATACAAGGTATTACAGGATATTTTTTTTGGTGCTCTAAGGTTGCTCAGCCAAGCCACATAGACACATAATAAAAACCACTGCTTGCTACATTCTTTCTCAAGGAAAAAAAAAAAATGTTTGCACACTTGAAATTACAGCAAGAGTGTATTGAATTTGCAAAATGAAACACCTAAAAAGGACAACAAAAGAACAGAAGGTAGCACATGCATCCTGCTCTTGTGTGCAGGATGTGTAGTACACTAAACTTCTGCAGAGTTTCATGGAAGCAAGAGCAATCATGTGGTTCCATGCCACCTTCTAAACCAAAATTGTTTGCAACTTCAGCAGTGTAAATCCAGTTAAGTTAAAAATTAAATGCAGAATTTGGTCTGTAAAGAACAGGATATTTGCTCCATAGTGACTGTAGCAAGGCACCTCCAATTAGAGAATAAAAATATCCTAAATGACAATGTAGCAAAATTTTAAAAACTTTAATATAGTTTTTTCTGCAGCTGCATGTTTATGGAACTTTGCAACTATCACATAAGTAAAGCAGGGTAGGATCACTTTTAGAGGAGAAATAAGCCTGTAATTGTCCTCATTTTGAATATTTCATTTTGCCACTAACATGGTTCTCTTTTTCCTCCTTTTCTCCTTCAAAAAGAGAACCTCCAGTAAAGGGACTCGATTTAACAAAGGCTTTCCTAAACACGTTAGGCAAGGCTGGTGACAGCCTGACAGGGGTGGTTTTCAGAATGCTAATATGAAGCTGAAAGATATTAGATCATTTGGAAAAGGCACTGGATAAGTTAGAGGTGATGTGAAGGCAAATACAAGCTCAGAACACAGCAGCCTGCTCAGCTACATCGAGTACAGACACGTCCTGCCAGCGATCAAGACTGTGCAGTTGGGTCCAAGTAGCTTTACACTTGCTGCTGTAATTATTCAAAATTCAGCAAAGTAGCAGCTCTAAATACATAAGATACTTCTTTCCTCCCAGGGAAAGCAACTTCCCACAATAACTACATTCCCCCAAAATAACAAAGCCTGGATTAACTGGAAAGACTTATGACCGACCACAAGAGAGCCTACACAGAAGTAAGGTTACAATACCCAGCAGTGCTACCAGCTCTCAGTTTTACCACAAATCTCAAGATAAGTGCACTTCTTTTGAAATCCCAGATCTTAAAAACGTGCAACTGAGTGCAAATCTCAGTTTATTTAATTTATGTATCTAGCACTTGTGGCTTAGGAGAATCTTACATATATATATAGGACTTGAGTGTATCTAAGAAAAGAAACAATCTTTACAGAAGTTGTTCTTTTTTATTTTAATAAAAGAAAAACTCACTCTTTGGGAGCTTACTATTGTGAGTACTTTGGACAGCAGACTGCCAGTGTCCCTGCCAACTGAAATAACTGTTCAGTTTCAAAATACTTGTAAAAACCCACAATCATCTCCCAAGTTCTCCCCACGCTGTGATCCACATTTTATCCACAAATTAAGATAAACAAATTTTAACTATATCATCTTTTTGTTTTACAACAGGGATCTGAAACTTAACTGCAGTGGAATGATTGCTGCTCTTGGAGGAAAAAAGGAAGCTGTTAATTAGCACACCCTTGAAAAAACTTTTTTTTGGCAGCTCAATTCTCTACAGCCTCTATCTGCAGAGGGCAATGAAGAGCACTGGGCAGGACTGGTTTTTGCTTCCAATCCTTCCCATTCAAGAGCTCACAGTGTAACACTAGAGCATCTGTAGGTCAGAAACAAATCCCCTTTACCCTACACACCCCTACAGCAGCCTGAAGCTGCTGGCAGAAATACTGGAGGGCAAAATAAGCTGCTACTGGCATAAGACTTCAGACACCAAACAGGCTGGGGGCACAGCAGCAGTAACAGACAGGAATAAGGAACACAGGCAGATGGGGGAGAGGTAAGAGCATTAGCAGAAACTAGTCAAGCTGAAGTGGGGCTCGATGGAGAGGGTGTTGGGGATTTATTTATTTTTTCCTCCCAAGTGGTAGAGGTTCTCAAGAAGCAAAGATACCCATGCTATGGTCAAGCAAACCCAACCTGCTGGAATTATTTTTATTTTTTGTTAAGATTTTTCTTTCCTTAAGTCACACAAATAATTCATTTAATATTTACACAGCAGGACTCCAATGAAGTGCAAAGAATAAAGAAGTTGAATACTCACTGAGGAGAACAAAACAGTAAAGGACAACAGGTCAACTACTGAGCATCACCCAAACCCAGCAATATTTTCCTCTTGTGTCAGTGTCAGGAATGCAATCACGTAATTGGAGCTGATGCCAGAATGAATATGCACTATGGAGAGCTAATTAAGATATTCTGTTTTCATATTCCAAAGTTTTAAATGCTTAACTCTGTCACCTTAATGCTTTTGTCTTTTCACAGTAATTTTCTTAGGTTGAGGCAGCACCAACTGCTCTCACCCTTACTGCTCTCAAAACACAAACAAAAAGCTCACAAAACCATGCTGGACAGAGTACAAGTAATAGAAATAATCACCTAAGCACGAGCACAAAAGCCAGTAACGCCCGGAGTTAAAGCTGGGTTTGCTCTAAGGTGAAGCTCACACTATAACAAATAGAAGGTGCTTTGCTACTCAGGGCAGGAAGAAGAGTTCAGGATACTTCAAGGAGCACATTGGTCATTGTTGCATGCATGAGTAGAGAAGAAATAGATAACATCTCGGTGTAGGACAATCAAAGGTCCTTCCGTTGCATTACCCATGCTCTCCTGCAGCTCCTCTTGCACAGATATAAAACTGTGTGTGAGAGGGGGTGGGGGGAAAGGCTTAATGTCATTATTTTAATTGCCCTGACAACCTCTGTGTAGCTTATAGCATATCCAACACAGGGCTTACACAGGAACTGGAACTTTTTCTTTCCCAGAAGCACTCAAACACTGCTGTGTAACCTGGTGTCTGATCATCAGTGTCTGCCTAATCCCAGAAGAACAACCTGCTGAA
>NW_009953928.1:105601-183801 GCF_000747805.2 Chaetura pelagica | reverse complement strand
CAAAGGCAACTTGGTATCCAAGTAGTATTGACCTGCCATGGGCACACCATCTACTTTAATGTGCAATGACCAGCTGTCTCCAAAACCAATCTTACAACCAACACATCACCCTTCAACGCTAAATTTAGAGACTTAGTCTGCAATTCTGTCATTACAGACAAGACCAGGATCTGCTGATACCAACATGCATGAGGCAGCCAGCCAGCTAATAAATTAACACTTCCTTGACTTCTGTTTTCACTCAGAAGGAATGTGCACAAATCTTGGCTTTAATTCTACAAAAAGAATACCCTAAGGTCGATAGATCTGGATATTTGGCTCCAAAGGTCAATACGGGTTTACAAGATGTCAGCACTTAAAAAAGGTAGGTTTCATTCCTTCAGGCCAGCCTTTTTGGATAAATGCAGGACAAACTCCTAGTTCCTATGTGGTCACCAGGACTTTCACACTGCTACAGTTTAATCCGCTCAAGAGGGGATCATGCAGGGAAGTGATGCTTCCCTGGCAACAATCCTCTCCCAGCCTCTGTCCATACTACACTAGCCAACTTCCACAAAAAGGAGAGGAGATTTATGCTTGAAGTACCCCTTAAGGATTTTAGGTTTTGTTTGTTTTAAAGGGTAGGGGAAGTGAGACTGTGAAAGAACAAGAAGAGCTAATCTCCAGCTTTTAAATAAAACACAGCTACACAGATTTCTTTGCCCTTGGGCCTTTATTTTTCCTCTTGACTGAAATCCTGCTGAGCCTCACCTGATACTGACAGGGATGGCAACCCAACAGACCCTTGCAGCCAAGACTGCTTTTTCTTTCCTTTTATTACAAGAGGAGCCAAGCTGGGCAACCACAGACATTAAATGTGTGTAAATTTCATTTGGTCTAAGAGAAGAAGATTATCCTATTTTAATGCAACACAAGCAAAGAATTCCAAATGTCAAGATCTCCCACAAAAAAAGTATGCTGCTCAGTGACAGGATATTTAATTATTCTCAGTGCAAGGAAAAGGTTTAGACTGCCCCATCCCTGCTGATGTCAGTAAGGACTGCCCTCCAAATGACAGAGTTGGGAGGAATATGACACTTACCTACAGTCAACTATTTAAAGCTTGTCTCCTACAGTTGTTCAAAAAAACCCTGTAACTAATATTCCACAAATGCCAGCTACATTGTGCTGAGAGCTACCTGGAGAAAGTAAGACACCCCTTGAATAATATTTTTTTAAAAATTTAAAAAATGAAGACAAGTAAAATCCCTCAAGAGAAAAGCTATAGAAAACAATGTGATACACAAGTTATTTTCCTGTTTTGTTCTGTTGGTTTTTTTTCATCTTTGCACAACTCCAATTTCTCCTCACAATATTCAACCTCTATTCAACTTCCTTGCCTAAGTGGGATTCAAATCAGCCTGTTTTTAACAGTCCACTTTTAACCCCACCATTTTAAACTAGAATTGCAATTATGCAGAATAGTGCTGTTCACCCACAGCATTTACATCAAAGCTTTCCCACTACGCCATTAACTATTTTTGCAAGCCAGTGTGGGATCCCATCCAATGAAAAAAGTATGTGGAAAAATATAAAACCATCAGACCACAAAGACACCCCCCATCCCCACAATACACTAAGGAGGAAACACATTCAGCATTTCTACTCTTAATTTCACACCTAAGAATACAAGAGATTCTCAAGAAAAAGGCACATTGGTTAATTCTTACCACTTCATCCTATACCAACACTGCAGGATCCCAGAGGCATTGTGTCTCCCAAACTAGGGAGAACATCACTGCTAGTACTTCAGAACAGACTTCTACAGTGCATTCAACCCCTCTGTCATGACCAGCAGTGAAAACAAGACTTGCCCTCTCATACGCAGGAACACTTAAATGCACGGTAAAAAGTTACTGGCAACAAAAGACAAGGTCACAAACAAGTCTGGTCTTCACCTTCTGCAAGAACTTAAAACTACCCTTATCCCATTCAGGTAAAAAGAACAGCAAAGTAATAAAGCTCGTATTCTAATATTCTAATTTTTATCTCTTCTTATGAAACGTGTGCCTTTTATTACATTTAAATTTGCTCAATTCAGAAATGTGTTCAGCTGTTATGAGTGTTAGATATGCACTGCTTCTTTCTCACCAAGAAATAGGGTAGCTTTTAACTCATCTGACCCGTAGCAATTTTTTAGTGCATTGAATCAAAGAGAAGAAAAGAATCGCAGTCAAACACACCACAGTGCCTCAGAAAGGGTGAACACTTTACTAGCAACCAGGCAGTAAAGACAGACAGAAAGGAAAGTGAACTATGCCAGAGATATCACATATGCTCCAATTAGATTGAAAAAGCCATGACATTTTACAGTAATTAAGCACAAGACAAATGCAACATGCCAAAACCAATGAAATGTGCATATCTAGAGCCAATCTTTTAAAAGATGTCATGAGACATCAACAAATTATGATTTTGCAAACCAAGCAGAGTTTTACAGGGTCAATTCTTGGGTGAGAGACAGTTAAACAAAATCTACAATTAGCACTAAGTTATTTAAACAATCAACTGAACTTTCCTCTGAATTTCTTAGCAACTGGCATGACATTCCTAGGTGCAACGTATGTTGAAAGAAGCATTTTCCAAAGAAATTCATTGTTAGCTTTTGTCTTCTTTACAGCAAGACACTTAAACATACAGTTCCTGCCTCCTGAACTTGTTCTTGATTCCAAGGGTGAATAATACTTTTCACTCATTTACCTTGACTACATAATGCAGTGTTCCCATGTACAACTAAAACAGATGCCACATATCACCCACCTCAGCAAGAAGCACTTCATCAGTAGCCCCCTCATACACACACCAGCATAACTTACAAAGCACTGTAGTTTAAATTGCCTTTCAGATCTTGTTTGTTTTTTAAGCAACTTGTTAAACTCAACAAAACTCTCCTGTGAGCTTAGAGATTATGTCCCCCTTTCCATGTATTTGATCATACAACCAGTCTGGAAAGTAAGTGTCATCTTGTCGATTAACACACCTCAAAACTTTTTCTTCAGTTAAAACACAAATGGCTCCAAAACCTGGCCCTACAGAATAGTAGATGCTGCTGAAAACAGTCCACAAAGTAGGTTATACCTTGTCATTAAAGCAATTAAAGCATTGAACACAAAACCAGTAATGAGATGAAAAGCACACTGTCCTTTCCACCACCCTGCAGCCTGCTTTACACTGACACAGGCACTAGCAAACATCCAGACAAAATACACAAGTATTCTCAAAATGGAACTACATAATCTTCCTCTGCAAAGATGATCTGGCAGCGCAAGAAATCTCTGCTAAATAACATCTCTCAATAGCCAAGTTACACTTTGCTTTATTTCACATTATTAGCTTCTCCTTCTACCTCCCTGGACCACCCTAAGGGATTCTTCTCCATTATGTTCTTCAAATACTTGCAGATATTCATATCTCCCACTTAGCCACCATTTAGCCAAGTTTCATACATTTCTTTTCATCTTCTTTCCCTCATAAATCTATCTCTTCAGCCTCTCCAGCATTCTTGCTGCTCTTCCTTGAATTTCTTCCAAATTGCTGACATCTTTCAGCAACTAAAGAACTTCCAATTGCATGCTGCACTCTAGATGCGTTTTCTGTGCTCTAAAGAAAGATAACTAAGGCTTTTCAAGAAATATTAATGGTCCAAGTCTGGAAAAAATCTAAATCGGAGATTTATTTTTTTTTTCCAGAATGGATAGTAATTATCCCCATTTCACAGAGCAGGAGAGCAGAGAGAAGTATCTGAATTATTGCCGCACACAAGCAGTGCCAGAATAAGAAACAGATCCATGTTCTGCCATTCTCAGTCATGAGGTCTGCCAAGTTTCAGCCCACAGATGATGTAAGACAACGTTCCCAGGCTGTGATCTATAAGCAAACTCAAGCCATTCCCAAGTGACTATGGGACAACACTCAGGGAGCCCAACACTTACCGGCTATGTGGGCACCAGCAGGGCCATTAACACCCTACAACATCCCATGGTGTGCTATTACCTTAAGTGCTCAGTGTACAGGTCTCTAATACATTTACCCAATTGTTACTGCTATATAGCTTTGTTTCTAAAAGCAGCCCTCCACTACCACGAGGAATAGCTTACTCAAGTAAGCTATTAAATGCTAGAGACTGTTTTTAAAATACTAGAGGACTGACTCCCAGGCTGAGGCAAAGCAAGGCAGTCTTCAAACTTGCATGTTTCCTTCCCTCCTGCTCCCCAGTACATTTGTGAAGGAATCACAGGGAAGTAACTTCAGAAAAAATTACAGAGATCTCTTCACAAACAAAATCTGAGAGACTACACAAGGGGAGACAAGTCTGAAGAATGGGGGGGGGGAAAGGATAGGGGGGGAAAAAGACTGATCAGTTAAATTTAATTAAAAAAATAAAATCTAAAAACCCACAAACAGGATGCAGACATTAAAAAAGCAACACTGACCTAACAAAGGAATGTGAACTGCAGTTGACTTAAACAGCATCACAGCAATAGCCCTCCCCCTACACACAAATCTCTGCAACTCTTAAAGACACAGGTTTTCAAGCCCTCACAAATTCTGTGGGTTTTTGCTCTGCCAGGCCACACTGTTTTGACACTCTTAGTTTGAGCTGATTTAACTTAATGCCTCTTCTTTCCAGGTAGCAGGAGTACCCTAATTTAACCTAGACTAAAGAAAACTGAGTCGTATTATTTTGCTTACCTTAGAGAGGTGCTGAATTCTAGTATTCAGTTATATATTCTTCTAATTGAAAGAACTATAAGGGGTCCTTTTTAATGGTTTGTTGTTAAATATCAGAAGAGTATAACCAAGATTAGGTAACACCTTGGTGAGAAGTATAATTTCTTCCCAGTAACTGAATATACAGAGTAAAAAGCAATTTTCTAAATCTGTGTATGATTTTCTTAATGTGGTTGCTAGTTTGCAATTATTGTTTCTGCTTATACCCACAATACTGACAAAGACCCCTTACTGGGCTTCTCCCCTTCCCATTAAGAACTATTTCCTCTATTCAAAATGGGGAAATCACAACATAAATGCCATACTCCTGTTTGTCTTCTCTTTCATCACATTTCTGCCTCCAGGAGAGAAAACTACTAAGGACACTGGTTTTAAGCAAGATATCATATTGATTTTCAGGCTGAATCCTTTCTGGCATTAAGGTAATTTACACATTATTTCACCACCGACCTAAAGGTAGTTATCTCAGTTGAACACTTAAAAGCTTTTCTGTAATAGAAAATGCAAAACATACATATCTGGTGCAGTTTATTTCATTAAATATGCACTGTGCTTGCTAATTAGGCTCTCAGACCTATTTGCAAAGTTTGGCATTTGGTGACAAAACTGCAATTATAACTAGGATAAAGGAGAGTTTTCGTCTAGCCAGAAATTCTTGTGTTGTGATAGGAAGAAAAAGGAAGTTTGCAAGTGCACTAATTTTGATTCTTAGCATCAAGCCTTAAGTGGAAAATAGTCCATCTTCAGCAAGAAAGCAGGAAACTTCAGTTTACTCTCCATATCAGTTATTATCTGATTGATTGCTGTCATAGAACATCATTTCTTTTCTCCACTTGTACAACAGAAATAATCTTGCTCATCTCCCTAAAAGCAGGTGGAAGATTAAATGGGTTGAAGACACTAAAGAAATACAAAGTACTTGTAGTACTGTTAAAATCTTATCCCATAAACTGAGTTAAATGCAGCACCTATTACCACCTTTTGAAAAGGCTCAGAACTACTTTCCTACCTTAAAAGAAGGAGAAAGCAAATAGTAATGACACTTATAAACTCTAGGACCCATCATTCCCTGTTCATTAAGCTAAGGCAGCATAAATTATGCTGTAATTCACCAAGGATGAAAAATACAGTAATATATAATATCATAAAACCAGAAGACACAAGCAATAAAAAAAACTTAAGATCGCCAAAAACTCATTTATCAAGCAGTTTTTGCTTGAAGGCAAGTTAGGCAATAATATGCACAACAGAGCCAATTTAAGGAACTTGCATCCATTACACTATATTTAAGTAGCAGCTACAGGTAAAAATGATTGCAGGTTTATTACCCTTTATTTGTTCAGAAAGGCTCTGGTGAAAAATCTCACGTATATTTAGAGAGGAGAGATTTCCGTAAACTTTTCTGGACAGAGCACGATTTTGATGTTACTACACTTGCCCAGAAGTCATTTTGAAACCAGAGCTTGTTGACACAGGAGATGTGGCTTCAGGTCATTCAGTCTCACAGTGCAAGTCACAGCCACCATCATTAATTAGAAGAGGTACAATCCACCAAATCCCCAGCAGTCCAATTGGGTATGAACCAATTCCAAAACTTCAGGACACTACTGGTAACATTCAGACTTCTAATATGGCAAGAGCCTCTATACTTGACATAGATAACTAAAGGAGGGTAGATTTAGACCAGGTATAAGGAAGACATTTTTATGGTAAGTGTAAAAACACTGGAACAGGTTGCCCAGAGAGGTCATAGATGCCCCATCCCTGTAAACATTGGTTTGATTCTGAGCAACCTGATCTAGTTGAAGACATCACTGCTCACTACAGGGGGGCTGGACTAGATCATCTTTAAAGGTGACTTCCAACTCAAACTATTCTATGGTTAGGACCAGTTAGCTGATAAGCACCTACCTGGAATGCGGATTTTAAATTTGCCACTTTGTCCAAAACCACCATCTATTATTCCATCTTCTCCTGTAGATAGTTTGACTTTTAGACCCACAAAAATCTGGATGTTTGTTTCCTTTTTGAACAATGACCGACCAATCACGCTGTAATCGTCCATCACCTGCAAAAGAAACAGGGCTTCATGAGCCTACAGTCCAAAGTGACAAGAAAAATCATATCCATGAAATACATTGTTTGATGACTTCTACCTGCCTCTTAGAAAACCATTTAGCCCCAAATGAACAGAGCCCTAGACAACTCACTCAAACTGTGTTTAAGGCGATTTGTGTCTAAAACTATAGACAATGTGAATTACTATATTTCAGCTTTCACATCCTTTCTTCTAATATAAGAAGAAAACCTGCATCAGAACATGCTGTAAAGATCAGTTAAAGTCTCTTTTCTTCTTTGAAACCTTTCCACAAAAAGTGTCTTAAGTACCTATGTGCACAAAAAGTTTATGCATTACTTATCCAACAGCTAAGTGCATTATCACCTACATAAACATTCTCTGAAAGTATAGCTAATGGAGTGCAGTTCTGGAGTGAAGTGACAAAGAAATTACAGAATTACTCAGAGTTTCTATATAGACCCTTTTAAATATTCACCTTCGCATACACATTGATTTGTTAAAGTCAAAGCCATATGACCATTGTAAATTATTTTAATTTCAAGGTTTGTAACCCAGTGGGAAGAACCCTTCCAAGTTGAATTCTTAATTAAGCTATCAGGAACAAGAGGCAGTAAGGTTGGTGGGTAAGGTGAGATAAAAAGCCCTCCTTTAGGCATTACAAAGTATAAGGTGCAGCCAAGTGAGCCTAATCCTGTAGGTGTGAGTATCCTTGTATCCCACCTCACGCCTGGAGTTACTCTACCTCATGGCTGTGGCAAGAACGTTGACTTATCAGAAGAAATAGGGAGCTATTACTTAAATCTTTGAGAAATTTTTATTGCTTGCAAAAGTTGCAGCTCTTCTCTATATCTTAGGAACAATTTTTAGATAAAAATAAGGGTTTCAAAAGACCAAAGTGATTTAGAATGGTAAAGAATTATAACCAATTTTGAATACTTCCCTTTATTCAGTTTAAATGACGACTCAAAGTGTTGCTGGTTTATTGAGCCACTCTGCTTTCCTGAAGCCTTTTCCATAGAGAGCAGTTCATATACAGACTCATAAGCCTGGCATTCTTGTTTATTATTTTGTGACATATTTTAATGTCAGCCTTTGTATTACAGTAAATCTAGGATCAGAAATTTAATTTGTATTTTATTTTAAATGGGGTTTACTTGCTCAGCTATAAACAGCTTAGAAAAGGCTGTGCAATATTAGAGACCACTGGCAGGACCTCAGCCCAGTGCAGACCACATGCAGGAGAAGTGTCTACAGCCCTTCCTCCTCCTGTCATGAGGAAACAACAGCAGTACAGGCAGCCCTGCTCCCAGCTCAGTGGGAGGAAAACCATTCCTATGTTTCAACAACATTCACAGCCTGAACATCCACTCCTCATCTTTTCCCAAAAGTCACTATTTTTGTGTGTGTGTGTCCTCTCTCTCTCCCCCTGCCCAACAACCACTGCTCCAAAATAGGTTGTGAACCATTAATGGTAGTGTCACTGCTTGGCAACCTCTGGCTTAAATTTATAATGAATAATGTCTTTTACTACAGCAAATAATAGGAGGTGGTACAGGGGGAAGATAAGCTTTCAGGCACACTTGCCTTTCTTCAGGTCTGAAATAGAAGACTACCAGAAAAAGAAGCTAAAGCAGCATTTACATTCTCAAAACCTTCATTTTTGCAGTTGTATTAGCTGGTGACATAAAAACATTACTTCTTCCTATAAATCTTTTTTTCCTAAAACAAGAATTTCAAAACTGAACATCTCTCTTCTCCACCTCTGGCTACACACTTCTCACCCTCATGTTCAGACAGTTTTCTACACTCCAGTGAGGGTCTTCCAGATATTATTTTTGTAGTTCTCTCCCCAAATAGCAGAGGAAGCCAACTTTAGAGACATTTTATTTTTACAAGAGCTCTTCCAAGTTGTCTTTAACTTGGTTAAAAACTAGATTACAGGGTGAGCAATCATACTAGGCTAGAATGGTTCAGTTTAGAGCCCCCCCAGCAAGGCTGTCAGAAAAAAAAACTCAGAATCATTTCTGAAAACAAGTGTTACAGGCACCACATACCTTTGAGAAAACTAGTTATTATGACCTACAGTTGATGATTAGAACAGCAACAAGATCTACCACCACTTCGGTTATGCCATACTCAGTTAATTGTTTTTTTTATTTTAAACCCCCTCATTTTTATAAGTGGGCTTTTTAGGGTCTTGTATTTGCACACGCAGTTTAGGAAAGTAACTGAGGACTCCAACTGCATTGTGCCTTTCACTCTGATGGATAACTTGTTAAAAAAATCCCTCCTTTAGGTGATTGCTACGTTCCATTCATATCACCATTATTCCTTGGGCATCTCTATAGGCCATTAGAGGAACAACTGCTTTCGCAGTGCTGAGGTATTAGGTGGTAAGTGACTCACTTCAGTGGCTGTTTGGAATAAAACCTTTACAACCTGAAGTCTCAGACCCCTACACTAAGTACCACATATCATAGTGTCCCCTCCAGTTAGTTTATTACCAATTTATCCTTGAACACAACTAAACAATAAGAGAATGTCTGATGTACAAGAACTAAGATCACTGAGCAGCCTATGCAGTAAAATAAATGAGTAAAGGACAGATGATTGCTATGACCAACTTCATTTTCTCAACTTTAAGACCATTTTATAAAAATAAAATCTTTTTTTTTTTTTGTTTTAGCCTTGCTTTGTAAAAAGCCCCAGAAGCTCATGTTTTTCTCTCCAACTGAAACTCAACACTTCCAATTACTTTACCAGCAATTTAACTCCAATTGCTGGATTTTAAGCTAATCCCCTTTGAGTTCTCAGAACATCTACAATGGCAATCACTTTGCCTATTAGTCGAGCAGCCTTTTGGGAGACCTTCCTGCTTTTCTCTTTTTTTTTTTTTTTTTTTTGGTTATAAAATATTAACTTAAAAAGCAAAGACAGTAAGGGATAGGCAGGCTGCTCTGAAGCAGCAGCAAGGGGCCTAGCAATGAGGGCAGACTAATTTTATTAACTTCAGGGAAACTTCAAAAAGCTTGAGGGCTTTAATGCCAGACAGAGACGACCCCAAAAGTCGGTTTAAGTGCTGCATAAACAAAGGATTAGGGCAAGAAAAAGCTGAAGGCTCCTTGCATTTCTTGTTTATATTGTCATAGGACCTAGTGGGAGTGGGAGAGCTGCCTCTCTGGCTCTAATCCCCCCCGGTGTACAGTGGCGTTTCAGTTCACTGACCTACATTAGGATAATATTTTTTTAAATTTATGGGCAGAGGTGCAGCATCAAACTCACTTAAGGACTCTAAAAAAAGAAAAGGGGCGAGAGGGGAAGAAATACCCAGAAGAGAAAGTTTTCTGGCTGGTGGAGTCTCCCCCTCTCACTTAGGTTAGATCAGCAGCTTAGAAAGGGATTTCAAGTTCAAAGGGAACGTCTCTGTTACTCTTGTTTTATGGCTTAGACCAGAGGACACAATAGCACCGAGTTTATGAAATATCCCATCCCACTTGGCTTTTCTGTTCGCAGGAGAAAAGTAAACATCACTTTATAACCATAGGTGAACTATGTGCATCTCTGGCACATAACACTTCTGCTAATACCAAGAAGTTCACAGAAAAAAAAATAAAATCAACCAACTTGCCTCATCTAAGTAGTATTTACGTTACCGTGCACTGTTTGCAAAACCACACCTCATGTTACATGTGTTGGCATTCAGTTTAAACCATAGCAAAATTCCAAGGAAAAATAACTCCACAATTTCCCTTTGAGAAGGAATAGCAAGCAATACTGTCCAAGCCTGTTAAACCGCTCATTTTTGAGGTCACTTAGAAACTACTGTCATTTGAACACCCTCTCAAAAAATCCCACACATTTTTAGAGCAAATAACTCAATGTCTTCACGTATCTGCTGGGAAAAAAAAAAGAGGGGGGATTGTAACAGAAACACAGGAGAAACAAAGCAGTACCAGAAGGAGATGGAAAGTTAGAAGAGGTTTGAGACAAAGTATAAGCACTGAATATTAAATACGAGAGAGACAGAGAGAACAACTTTTTCTAATGTAATCTAAAATTATATTGCACATTTTATTTCTTTTTTTTGTTGTTGTTTTTGTTTTTAAATGCAAGAACAGGCCTAAGGCTTATTCTTAGCAAACTGAAAAATGCTCCATTGAAACTAAAGCATAAAATAGGCAGGGAAAAGAAGAACAAAAAAGAACCTATGACTACTGCTGAAAATACAAAGTATTTTTATTACTTTTTTGTACTTTATCTAAAGTACACTTGAGACATCTTCATCATGATCAGTGGCAGCTCATTTGTTTCTAGAAAACAGATTCACTGTCCCTTTCTGTGTCAGAAATAAGAATATTTTGGAGGCTGCAAATTCCTGTTCTCCTTTTTAAAAATGTGGCTTCAAGCATTGAGAAAATGATGGTACATGAGGCCACAAAAAGGGTGAGGAGAAGGAAGGAACCGAGAGGATTCTACTGATTATTTGGTTTGCAGTTTGATTCTCCAAAAACTGTTCTTTTTTTTTGTTACTGAGAATTAGATGCACAACTTAGTATAAGGAAAGATTTGGTCAGCCAGGTCATTTCCTCAAGAGCTTACATCAGCATAAAAGTATTAAAGGCTTTTATTTCTCCAATTCCTTCTGGCACTAGAAGTTTTCAGTTGTGTTCTAAAGAGCTTCTTCTGACCGTTCTCCAAGTGAACACACTAAGCTTCTGCTTTGAGCAGCCATCCAGGAAGAAGGGACAGGAAAAGTTCATCTCCTTCTTGTCTCACTACTGCTGTTGTAACAGAGCAAGACATCATGCAGACCTCTCTGCATATCCAGTAACTTTGCTTTTCAAATATTTCTCCCATTTCTCCCCAGCCAGTGCTTCTTGTATCCAAGAAGCATCTTCCTTTCTCTGCCATTCTCTTCCTCAGTAAGGGCATGAGTGCATTTAAGAATTTCTAACAAGGAGCCATAAATGCCACTCCCTTTGCTGAGCATTTTGCCCCCACTGTAACCTGGTTAAAACAAGTACATTAGTCAAACCTTTAGAGTTGACTCAGAACAATGAGAATTAACTACATAACCACACTGGTTTAGATTTTAAAAGCTTTACACACACCAATTAGTGCTCTCCAGCCACATACAAGGGACAAACAGGCCAGTAACTTCCTTATACACCTTTGTAGTGCAAGTTTCCTTCACCTCTAGTTAAAAAAGGGGCTGAAACCCAAAAAACCACAGGCACTGAATTCCTGGCACAGCCTAGTTAAGTACACTATCATTTTTTGCCAAGTGAGAAAAAAACAGGTTGATGTCATGATTTTATTGATCTTTATACCAATCTATGCTGTGTTCCCTTTATGTAATAAAAGCAGAGGGACAGAGACTGCAGACTGTTCCTACATGCTGCACTGCTCAGGACCTCCATCCCCAGAGCAGCCAGTCCTGGCTGAACTGCTACAGAGGCTGAAAACCTGAAATGCTTACTATGCAAGAACCAACCAAGACAAGAGCTGTTTTGTAGAGCAGATGATGCAGAAGTCTTGACCTGGCCTTGTAAGAAGGACACAACAAGGATTACTAAGCTGGAGAGGGCTACTCCCTGGGTCTGAGCAGCAAGAAGGACTTGGGTGGCACCTTCAAGTCCTTAGAACACTCAGGCACTTTCTTCAACTATTTTAACGTTTTAACTGTGGCGACCTCAGGTTCTGAGATCTTAAACATCCAAAAGGAAGTATCAGTGAGACCTGGCAAGTTTCATTTTGAAGAGAGCATAGATGTGACACTCTGCAGTTAAGTCCAATACAAAATATAACAGTAAGTTTGTTTCTAAAGGAAACTGCTCACAAATAGCAGAGAGGACCAAAGAACAGATGTTTACAAAATCCTCACTGGAAGTTATGAGGACAGGGAAAGAACTGTCTGAACCAACTGATGCCAAGGAAGAGGCAAGAGCTGACTCTTGACACAGATGTGTACCCCCTTCTGAGAGCCCCCCATGAACATACAAACATCTCAAGTCTGTCCTCTCCCCTAAGGATCTCCAATTCCAGTGTGAGGATCCTCAGCTCAAAGCCCAACAGTTCATCATCTCTCCTGCACTGCAGTTCCCTTCTGCCATTTCATTAACAAGGTTTGTGGTATCAAAAAATACAAGCCTGTACTAAAGCACTGAATATTTGTAACTCAAAGGCTAGTGAAGGTGTACAGTAGAGGGATGGTTACAGTTCAATATATAGGTTTAGTTTTACTTGTACTTTTTACTTTAAAAGTGCCTCGGAAATTACATTTATATAAAACCTAAGTTACTTCAGTTGCAGAACTGGGCACTTAAGAAATGCCAGATGACCATACAACCTTATTCCTGTCCTTTTTTGATATGCCCCATGATATAGTCTTTACATGACCACATCCAAAAAAATTTCACAGAGACCTTGCCTTATTAAGTACACAGGGTAGAGGCACAGGGGAACAGAATTAATGTTGCATATGCAACTGTAAATCTGGTATTTCCTAACTTTCAAGTGCTTGATTTTGCAACCCAAGTAACATTCTTAATTTATTTTGGTATCCAATAAATAAAATGGTGTATTGGTTGCCTTGCTGACAAACTGATTCCCCCACAGGTGACTCTTACACAACCTCAGAAAAATCAAGACCAGCTGTCCATACACTTGTAAGACCCAAAAGCATGTCTGCATTTTAAATTTAATAATATAAATAATAAGCATAGGTGTTACTCAAACCTTGCAAAATTCTACTACCCAGTCATGTGGAGCAAGCCATTCTTTTCTTGGTGAGTGAACAAAATACCAATCTTTTCATATGAGCAAGCAAGCAAGCAGATTCTGTGACTTAGCTGCTATGCTTTTATGCCAAATTTATTCTACTGTGTTAATCCATATGTTGTCAGTCACTGACCACTCTTTTCTCAGTACTCTAAGAAAAATGGTATTTCTGTTTAAGGAGCATACAAGCCCTCCCCCTTCCTCTTCCCCTTTCCCTCACTAAGCTTCTCAAAACCTTTAACTCAAAAACCAAAACAAAAGCCAATAAAGAAATGCACCTTTTATATTCCTATTTTACAGTGTATTTTAACTAGTGAATGTGCTGTGTATTTTATTCACCTGATTGCCTTCATCTCTGCATTATGACTGTATTGAGCCTGCCATCAGCAGCCAAGAAGAGCCAAACAAACTCATGGTCAGACTTCAAAGCAGGAAAAATATTAATTGTGGCGTCTGCATGTTTACAAGTAGATGGAGGGACATCCAGCCCTTCTCCCAGCTAGTCACAGGAGGTTCTGCAGACAGCCCAGGTCACTGCCTGTGCCTGCAGGCAGCACTCAATCCACTCTCACTGCACTGTTTGGTCTTGTTACTTACTTTGTACCCATATTAGCCTGCACACACACTCAGTCACCCCAAAAGCACCACTGCCTGGCTGATGCACTGTTTTACTTGCTGTCCTGCTGGAACTACTACTCTGCCACTATAAGAAAACAGCATATGAAACATTAGCCCTAGGAAGCCAGCAAAACATCCTTAACTAGAAATAGGTTAGATGGAAAAGTAACTTATTTTTACCCTCTCTTCATTCCTAACAGCACTGCAGCCATGCAACAGAAAAAACAAGGAACAGTATTTCTCTGGCAAGTATTTTCTATCCAGTGCATGGGCACAGGGCTGTGAAACAAATTCTGGTATTACTGGCATCTGGAAAGGATTCCATGAAGAAAGTACCAGTGCTGCTCACACTTGATCCTCTACTCAGGAATGCTTCCAGCTCCCTAAAGGATAGGTTGAGTCATTGCTGGTCACCAACAAATTTAAATACTATTTTCTCCAACTTCCTACAGCTGCTTACTAGTAACCACCTCCACGGTATCTCATCCTCCTTCTCAAAGGCTAGAAAAACCTGTTTAAGTGATGGTGACAAAGACCTTCCATTTGACCACTCAGGTAATGCACTTGCTCTGATACAGCTCGTTATCCCCTATTACAAGAAGGGGAAAAAAACCAAAAACACAACACTTACAAGATACTGAAAGGTAAGAATTTCTCTTCCATTCACACTTAAGAAGAGATGCTCTGATAAAAATCTTGATGACTTACCCTGCTTTCACATCTTGCTGCTGCAACAATACTTTTCTCCTCAGGGACACTTAGATCACACCAATATCCAATTGGTAAGATGTTATTGTGCTGTGATTCTTCCATCCTCCAGAAACTGAGCATCCTAGCTACATGATGGCTTCAGTCCCACAAGAATGATTTCAATAAAAACCTCACTATCCAGCAACCAACAGAACTTGGTAACAGAGTGGCTATGAAAAAAAAAAAAAAGGGACATCCCATTGCTGTGACTCATGAAAGGAAACTGCTGAAGAAACAAGTGCAATGGGATTCCCATCAAATAAGTAAAACTCAAGAACAAGGCAAATAATGAGAAAAATACATAGAAAGCTTTGAAATACACAGACAAGTAATTCTTCTTAAAATCAGAGGAACACAGAAAGAATCTTTAGGAAGAACAAGTCCCATTCTCATAGGAAAACATTCTGTTATGCTTAAAATGGGAAACAATCACAGCTGAGACATGCATTTATTTTTCACTACACAGGCTTGAAGTTGCAGAAGGTGCAGCTTGCACTAAGCAAGCAAAGAACAGAGTTTTCCTTCTTTCATTTCTGCTACAGAGCTACTGATTTACGAGCATCCTTGACAATAGGACCCTGTGGCAGCCATCCCAAAATAAATCCTGCTTGTGCACACACTTTCAAAACAGGCAGAATATCTGAGTCATGCAGGAAAACATGATGCACTTCTACAGTTCACCTTTCAGCTGAAACTCTGTAGTCAACCTGTATGTTCAAGGAAGCCAAAGAGCAAATAACATGACAAGTTATAAAGGATTTATCCCAGGAACTGAGAAACTGCTTCAGGAGTCAAATTGGCATTAAACTGCAATTCTGCGCAGAGTTAAAATTCAGAGAGGAAGGTGTTTCAGAGGTGGTGTTGGGTTTAATATAAGTCTCTCTGCCCACAGAACTGCAAAGAGCTGACTGGTGAGTAGCCTATCTCCAGAAGCATAAGACCACAGCAAATAGTTGCTGTTTATCTTCACAACTTGCTTGTCTCAAGACTCCACGGGCTGCTGACCAGCCACCATTCACCAAGCCCTCACTCACAGCCACCATCAGATGTCAATTCAGAGGGATAAACTTCCTTCACAGCATCTCATTTGCCCTTTTTTCCACCAAGATTCCCACATCACGCTCCTTAAAGTGACCCTGGTGCTCACAATAGCACTCTCAGCCCTGTTTTTACCTTTTTATCAGTACAAGCCACTTGCTGCCAGCCTAGCTCTTTCTCCTATTTAACACACATAGCCAAGGGTTTGCAAAAATAAAGTGTCCAGAGGGCAACAGTCCCTGCCTTCACACAACTACACCATAAAGATGCTCGACAGAAACTTCCTCCCACTGAACCCTCCTGTCTCAGTTCCTCTTTGAAAAGAGAAAACTGGACTAGGATTTCACATCATTCTTAAATCATCAAGTTAAGCAAATATAAACCTTTGCCAGTGCCCTCTTAGTTCTGAGAGAATCGCAGATTTTTATTTTCCTTACAACTAACCCCTAAAGGCTTACTCTAACCCCAAAATAAATCTGGTCTAATGCAAAACAGAAACATCCACACACTTCTTCACCAGTTCAAAAACATCAGATAAAATCCTAACTCCAGTTTGAATTGTGTAACTTTTTCATAACCAAGATGCAATCCCAGCATAGGTACAGAGCCCCAGATGCCCCATGCTGGTTAGAAACAAGTTTCCTAACCTATGTAGCACCTCAAACTCAACAAAAAGGCAGATGGTAAATGTTTTAAAGCCAAATTTCTCAGATATTACAGTAATACATTAAAAAAAAATAAAATCAGCAGATAAATTAGCAAGGATTAGAAGAGAGAGACTCAAGGATACACTGCAAGCAGCTAGAGTCAAAGATCCCTGTGAACAACAGTAGCAAGGCTTTGATTCTCTTTTTGTGCTTCACAAGTCTTAGCATTAAAGAGGCAAGATAAAAGTAAACCAGTGAGTAGTGCAGAAGTGCAAGGGTGCTTTAATTTCTCTAGACCATTTATCACCACAGATGGGAAAAAACAGGAAACTTAGGCGTGACTTTCTACTAAAATGTACAAATTCAAGACCATTTGCTAGTTTAAAAGTTGGTTGTTTGGGTTTTTTTACTTTTGTAAAAGTGTTTATCCAGTTATTTTTATGTGAAACAGCAGAAGTGTCAGCTGCTCTTGGAGAGCCAATCTTTGAAAATAAATGATCTTCTTTTATTAAAAAAATAAACCTTAACAACCAGGAGGGTGTTGTGCACAAGGATCACAAAAGTGAAGTCCTGTGATGCTGAAACTTAATGAATTAAAAAATTCTTACTATTCCATCAGTGCTCTGAAATTAATCAGAATATGAACAAAGAGCCAAACTGTAAATGCCTGATCTCTCCTGTGTAAACGTGTAGTTAAACTGCAGGGAATTTATTTTAATTCTAGCAGCAAGTGGGGGGCTTGGGAGAGCCCTCATCAGATTAGCTGCAGTGTTCTACAGACGGGTCCTGTTGAATTCCACTGCGTCCCAGTTCAGAGAGTGTTTCCAGCCATGCTGAACCCAGGAAGGCAGACACTGTGTGCCCCTGCCTCCCTCCCTCCCAGCCTTTCAGGAAGCTATGAAGCTCATTTTCCCCAAGCAGAATTCTCTGGAGGAAAACTTCACTTCTTGTGAAGGCAACATGTATTTTTTAATTATTATTATTATTATGATTTTTATGCCTCCCCAGGGAAGGTGAGGAGGGGGAAGCTTCCTTGCTCAACAGAGAAAGAAATTTTCCTGTATCAGTGCCAAGAATAGACACCCTAAATTCAGCGATCCTAATCTCCAGCCATCCATCAGCAGCAGGGTGGGACCAGCTGATTCAGATTTTCTATTAGCTAGTGACTTTGTGTACTAAAATAAGCCACTGTACCACCCAATTGTTCCTGCTGCCCTCTGCTAAAACACACTTCATAGTAGTTACCTCAACTAATGCTGGATGTACTTCCCCAGCCTTTATAACTGGCACAATGCTCTTCCCACCAACTCTGCCAAGTCCCTGCGTACCTGTGACTTCACATAATGAGCTTTTCTTATAACATTTGTTGCCCACAAATCAGGGAAAATGCCAATTCTGAATATCTACAGGAGGAAGAACCTGAGAACAAACCTAACCCACAGACTGTTGGATGGCAACTGTTCATTTACAGGACCAGTCAGTATTCAAACAGTGATCAAGGGCCATACTTAGGGCACAGTGTGTGACATGAAAACAGGATAAAATAATAAACCCACCCAGCTACATTTTAAAAGGCATGGGAAGATATCACAACAGTTCACTAATATGCCAACCTGATAAATGACTGTTGGTCAAATATTCAATAACCTACATTTAATGATTATTTTCTGGATCAGAAAACACAAGTAGTTTGATTCATGTTACTCCATTATTTACATAGTAAAATCAATAGCAGAATAAGTAAACTGACAAAGGATTTGAAAATAACAGTAAATAAAAACAATTAAAAATGCACAACCTAGGCTGAGGACAAACTGTTAGCTCAGTCAGACAACTCACACAATTAATTAACACAGTTAATACTCTGCAAGTTTTTAATTCCTATAGGCTGGTACCATGCACTGGGAGCAAAACCAAAAAGAATCTGAGACCAGTTCATTTCAATTAAGCAAAACAAAGCAGTCTGTGTCTCCACAAATCCCACAAACTTCTGTTCTCATTCATATTCCTACAGTCACAGAAAAACAAAAGGAGCTGGTAAGCCAGGTCTCGCTGGATATTGGTAGCAGAGGCCATGCAGAAGCAATTACATTTTTAGCTAAGATAAAGACAAATGTTTCCTGAGTTCAGATAGCTCTAGAGCATCCCAAGAACTGGTACCCAGACATGCACATTTGATTTAACTTCCTCTGCAGCTCAGAGGACAGAACATTCTGGATATGTTCAACATCATCATCGGCCAAAGAGAAAGGCAGCGGGGTGTTTCAAACAAAGGAAAAAATACACCAATTTTGTGAAGAGTCATTGCTGGTTTTGGGTGTCCCATATAACCCATCTTGATAGAGACAAAGTTTTCACAAAGCTACAGATACCTTCCTCTCCCTAGTGACAAAACCGGTACCCAAAGAACCAACACAACACCTCAGGTTTGTAGTCCCTTTGAAATTCCACTGCTGACTCTGGAGTCTATTCTTTTCACAGAAGAAACTTTTTTTAAAAAAATAACAAAGCCAAAACTTAAAATAACAACATGAAAACCTCAAAGAAAATGGGGAAATCACCCATTTGATCAATTAATGGAGCAAGGCATTTAGAAAAGAACCTCACTAATTCAGAATCACACCCTGACAAGAATCTTGGTTTGTTTTTTACTATTGAGTTAGTAAAGCAAAAAAAAACAAAAAAGAAAACCAAAGTATCCAGTCTGCATTATAAATACAAACATGGTAAGGAATGCTAAGCATTTAGTCTCTACAGTATAGTAAGGAGAGAGATATGATGCATTACTCAACACAGCTTTATGAGATTTTGAGAACAAGTAAGAACACTAAACTTTTTATTCAATCAGGTTTTTGATTGGGAAGTTAAAAATTAGCAGTTCTTTACCCAAAAGTTAATAAAATACCTACTGCACTAATACATTGAGTAAATATTTGCTAAAGTTTACATCAACTCTGCTCATTTAGGGGTAAGCAATAAATTATTTATATATTGCACATCTCCACCTAAACCATTCATCATGCAAAATTCCACTGCAGGATGTATAAACAAATGGTTCTCCACTGATTACTGAGAAGTAACCACCACCAAGATCAAACTTCTGACAACAATAATAGCAGACCACTGGTCACTGAAAGTGCCTATCTGCACTGAAGGGACAGTAAAAATGCCCAATTAAGTTTTATTCTAGCTGCCAGCTTCTCCAGTAAGCACCTTTATTTTCCACCAGCGAGGTGAGGTGAGTAGATACATTACAGCAGATTAACACCTGTGCAACACAGAAACAACACAGATTAGATTAAGTTTCCAAGTTCTCCATGTCACCAGCCTGATCCTAGCTGTGGGATGCTGCTATAGCTCTGGAAGGCACTTTGTAGGAAGCTTTTTGCCTAGTAAAAAAAGTTTTAGTAATTCAGGTTCTTATTTAATAAAATGTGAAAAAGCATTATTGTGTAATTTAACGCTACTCTTCCTGTTTGGTTTATACATTTTTCAATGTACTGCAGAGTAACTAAAATACATCAACAAAAAGCTGGAAGTTTTGTTAATTTGGAAGAGAATAGACGAGACACTTAGGAACGTACCCAAACAAAGTAAGACTGCAGGAAAAACAGTGTCTAAGCATCAGAAGGATCAATGAAAAACCAACATCAAATTATTCAAACACTGCACTGATTGGGATAAACCAGTCACTTTTCAGTAGTCATTTCCGATTGTTTGCAAGCAGACAAGCTGTAATACACTAGGTACACAAATATAAGAAAGGTGTATAAAGACTCTGCAACATAAGTGAAAATTCTCTAGCTCACCAATATATGTAGTTACACAAAACAAGTATTTCCCCTTCCCATGTACAGCATTAAAAAGACAGCTTACCCTTTCCACTTGTCCTTCTTTATGCTTCAGTTTGTACACTTTCAGCTTTGGCAGGAAAGTTTCCATGTAGTTCTTGTCTTCCATGCCTTGGAGCAGTACCCCATGGAATGCCAACCTGCAGGTATTTGCATGAATATCTGTATCCAGCTTGGAGCCAATCACAAGGCACAGTCGAGGACAAGTGACTGGTTTCTCAAACTCCAGCAAAGCCCACTGCTGTTTTGGGAGCTGGACTTCTCCTGCCTGATCATTTTCTTTGTTATCCTCTGAAGAATTTGAGTCCTTGGACAGATATTCCTCTTGATAGAGATAATCTTTCTCAAAATCAAAAACATTTTCTTGTATTTCTTCATTGAAGTCAGCAGGGGCAGGACTGAAAAACATGACTTTTCCCATAACTGTTTCATGACCAACTGTGATATGGAACTTGGCTTTGGTCTGAAGAGCTCCTCGAAAATACTGGATTTTCTTCAGGGAAATGATTGCAGCATGGATGGTATGAAGTGACTCTGGGGTGCAAATTAAGCCTCGTTCTAGGAGTTTTGGATCAAACTGGGTTACACAGATACCTACTCTGTCACCCTGCATGGCATAAGTCACAGGAGTATGAAACATCTGCATGGACTTGACTTTCTTTGTCACCTATTGACAAAAAGGCCAGAAAAAAGCAATTAATTGCATGAGTGCAACACATGTACAAGGCCAAGTAACACACAGTTTAGCTCTACAACACCCATTCATGCATCTGTGTGACTGGGAGAAGAGTGTATTGGGAAAAAGGAAGAGTCAGAGGGGAACAAATTACAGAAACTTAGATCAAAATAGAGGAGCAGATGAAAAGCCTTTTGGCTGAACTAAAACCTTCAGTAACTAGAATATAAAGATCTCTCCAAATAAGTCAGCAAAACATGGTCACAGGCAAAATAAAGAAATCTGATTTTTTAAAAAGCAAAAAAAAAATATCTAGCAGCTGCTTGGCTTCTGGAGAACAACAAAAAACCTGCATTCCTTCTTGAAACTGTAATTGCACAAATAACAGTGGCCATGGGCTTCATTACTATAAATATTGTATGGGTTCCCTGGATCTCTGGCTGCTAACCAAATCCAGAAGAAATGCCCTTTTTCAGATTACAAATTATTATTGCAACATCTTTCAAATCAAAAGCCGCATCAGTGCATGTGGATTCCTGAAGAATCCACAGAATATGATGATAAAGGAGTCCAAGAGGAATTCATGCATTCATGGAAGAGAAAAGCCCCCCACTAAGAAGTCTGGACCCTTCTTTTATTCACCATAGCCTCACCTCCCCCTTCTCCAGTTTCAATTCTTGTGATTACAACACTGCTGATACAAGTAATGTTTAAAGACTTAAAAAACAGGGAAGTTTTCTAAACATACATGTTTCACAAACAAGCGCTACAAGATTGAAATTGCCAGATGAAAAGTACCAACCCAAACCATGGAGGTTTGAAAAGCTTCTGAGATTTCATATGTACTAATATTGACAGTAAACCTTCTAGCTTCTCCAATCACAGACAGGGCAAATAAACTGACAAGAACTAAGAAATCTTCCATCTCTGTTGCACCCCAACACAAAAATTGAAACTAGATGATCAATGATGCAGTTTTTCCCCTTAAATGGAGCCACAATACAGGTATTTTTTTCTTTATATAAATATTCCAGTTTATAAGATTACTTTCTAGAAACTACCCACCTAAACAGTTATTACAGAAAATATTTGGTAGTCTCTTAACACAGTTTACTTATATTCATCTGAAACATCTTTCACAGCACTCAAAATTCAAGAATAAATAATGTGTTTAAAGAACCCTATTCTTGTGTGCATATACACAGAATATATCTTCATTTTTAAGTAGGGATATTCAAAACCTTCCTCAAATGTGTTACTCCTACTCTCTTGCCTTAAATTAACTCAAATTATTCGGCATCTGACATGCAGTGCATAAATAACAATCAGAGAATTAACAAGTACTTTCAAAATATTTTCATAAGAATGAAGTTTCTCCATGACATTTGCAGTTACCAACCATGGCAGACAGAGCTGGCTTGTACCAGAATACTAGCTGTGTTCTTCCACATTTCTCACTTTTCAGCTACATTAAAGAGAATACACAGCTGTGAAGTCACTTTCCATGACAAAAGTTTCCTGTGATTCCTACGTGTAAGAGAAACTTTGCAGTGAAGTATCAACACAGGATTATTTTCCAGTGTTGCATGAGGCTTTGACAAGATAGCTCCTGCTCATCTATTTGTTGACAGGCCTTTTAGTCTCCCAATGCAAGCTCAAGAAAAAAAGTCTTGGATCCTGACTTTCAGAAAATAGTATCCTAATTAAAATAAATCAACCAACTGAAAACATGTGGAACCATGTAAAGCCTTTTCCCCCCACCCAAAGCAGTTGATTGAGCTCCCCCAGCTCTCTCACAGGAGGCAAACCCCCCACACCCTGGCTGTGCTCAGCCAGAGCTTTAAGAATCACCTGGCCTCTTTATAGCTAGGTCTGGCTTTCAGACAGGTCTGCCTGTCCTCAGCCATGTCAAAGAAAAGCTATTGCATTACTGTACCTACCAAAAATCAGCACTTCATGCTGACCTGTCCGCTACCTTGCAGATTATTTAACCGGTCCACCTGTATTAGTTCTAAACAAACAGCTTCCCCGCTTACATTCATCCTATCTGTTCTTCTACCTGAAGTTGTCATACACATATCAGAGAACAGAAAAATAAATGGGAAGACATGCAAGGCCATTCATTTTCCCCCATGTTCTCAGTACCAGAATCAACTGTGAAAGTTTACAGCACAGTAACTTCAACTGATGATCAACTGTTCCAAGCATAGAATGGATGCAGAAATTACAATCTGACCAGAAACGCCCGTTGGTGACTGGAGGAGGTGGCTTAGATCACATGAGAAGTGAGTTGGAATTGCATCCCTTTCAAAAGGTCAGACATGGAACCAGCAAAGAAGTGAATCAGTGAGCTGATCTGCACCCACTGGATCAAATAACAAGAGCCAGAGTAGCTTTAAATCACCAACTTCCTGTTTTCTGAGCAGACCATGAACATCAGTACAGTATTTCATTCCATTTCACTCTGACCCCAACTGACAGAGACATTCATCCATGCTTTTAAATACTCCAAATGTAAGGGTTTGTTGTTGAGGTTTTTAAAATTTTTTATTTTTTTCAAAAACACTCAAGTACATAACTAAAATTCATCTTTGTTTTGTTTGGCCTTTAAAATACAAACCTAGAAGCACTGAAAAGGATGCAACCAGTCCTCAGTATTAGTTTTGTTTCTCTTATGCATATCTAGTTTCCCTATGTAAGGGATCCCCTACAAGTTATAGCCCAGTTCTAAACTTTCACATATTTTCTTTAGCTTTACAGCAAAAAAAATTTCAAGTATGGAGTTGGGGCTGGATCACTCAGTCCACCCACCTACCCACAGAATGATGTTAAATACTTCAGAGCATTTGGTCCTGAGCAATAGGAATTCATACCCAAGACCAGTTTTGACCAATACCTTAGTCATTTCTTTGCATTTTGAGCACCCAATCTTCAACCTCAAAATGCTTTCTTTAAAACAACTTCTAACTCATCTTGTCTATGAAAACAGTGCAAGGCCCATTTTAACAGCCCCCTAGGAATATATTTTCCTCTTCTTTCATTGCATGCAAATAATATAGGTAAACATTAAAAAACTTGGATACCATTCTAAAACTTGCTACGAAGTTTGATACAAAATTCACTCACATTTTGTTTTCTAATAATGGCGCAAGGGAATTGATTATATCTCATTGTATAAATCAAGAGCCATGTGTTGAAGTCTTGTATCACTTGCAAAGGGATTTGCTTCACTTTTAAAATGTTATTTGTATAATCACATTAATGCTCCTGAAGCTTTATGGAAAGGTCTAAAAAAACAGGACGAGAGAATTTTGTGTTCAAACACAGATAGAAAAATGCAAAGCAGAAGTCAAAAGCACCCAAACAATTCAGCCCTTGAGATAAACAAATGTGTTCAATATGAGAACCCATTATTTGAAGACCAAAGGAAAAGCTCAAAGATTTTCAAAGCAGTTTAGTACAAACTAATAGAAAACAGGATACAGAAAAAGTCCACTAATGACTTTTTCCCCTGATATGTTAGAGCTTCTTTTCCTTTATTTATCCAGCTTCCATTAAGTTATCAACCATATGCCATTGCTCATAACTTCTTTAGATAAGAACCTAGCCATCCTGCTTGCTGCCTCCCATTGTTGCCTGTGCATCTTTATGATGTGAAAGATAGAACAACCACACTTCCTTGTAATACTGATGAGAAATTGCAGTGTTAAAATAATTGGTCTTAATAATCTGTTAAAGAAAATACCAATTATAAATGCAGTATTTCTAAGAGGAGTCACATGTGCTACAAAAAGTGACTGTACTTCAAATCCAGAGGACTGCAGCAAGTTTAAAATGAAGATCACACCTTGCAGCAGAGCTGCTAAGAGCTGCATCTTCAAAATTACATCCAAGAAGGAAGAGGAACTGGTAAGAGACAAAAGCACCATTTCAGCCCTGAGGTTTAAAAATACATCAAGAGCAAGCTTGCCTGAATCAGCACCCAAACAAGAAAAATCAACCCTTGAGATGCATAAACTGACCATACTTTGCAGCAGAGTGCCAAATACAAGAAACCAACATCTTAATATCATCCCATACAAGTGCCTCCTTACAGCTGAAGAGGAACAGCAAACTAAGGCCCAGCTGTATGACCAAAAGGCATTGCATGTCTGCTGCTTTTGAAAGCAAGGGTTGCCTTCCTCCCTATCGTCCTACTACAAATCCAAATAATGAGTAAGGCATCTCATCTTCCTGCTTTCAGTATCGCCTCTTGGTGATCTGAGGGTATCAAGCTACACTGTCAAAAAAAACGTAGCCCACTTGTCTGAAAGGCTACCAGAGCTTTTAGTTTTCCAGCCAACCCCTTGTCTAAGCCAGTGTGTTGAAACTAAGCAAAGCTCTAATTCAGACATAAAACTGCTCTTACATGTAAGCAGATACTTTCAGAAATTCTCTGGTAAACATGAAGCATGCTGACCTCTGCTTTATGAGGGATGACCATTCACAAGCAAAGCTGTGTCTTACAGATGAGCAAGCAGCAGCGAGTTCAGCAAAGAAAGTAAAACCACTCCTGCTTGATAGTGTCAAAAGGATACCTGGCTGTGAAAGCACAGGACAGCAACAGCCATGAGCAATCAGAAGTGATAAGCCAAGGCCTTTGCCCTACTCCATCCATATCCCTCTATTCAAATGAAATTTTATTTTAAAAATCAAGACATGGAATATTTTTTTTTAATTCTCCGAGATGCCTTTTCAGTTCATGTCATATCCAATGAATATTAAGAAACACTAGTTCCAAATCTTCAAACAGTATTTCAGAACAGCATAAAACAGAAAAAACAGGAGCTGTCAACAGTAAACTTTGCTCACTGCTCAGGTTGTGGAAAGCCATGTCTCCTGAGTCAACAAAACACCAGCAGCTAGGACCAACTACAAGGAGTTGAAACCCCAAAGACAGTCAGAAATAACTTCAAGTTTGCAGGTGCCACCAAGATCATGTGGCCTAGTAACATTTTACTTATTAAGATTTTGAATATTTCTACAATCTGTAATTTGTCAATGGTCTCACTTTGCCTCTACATGGGAAAGGAATAAAGCATCTAGAGAAAAAATCCTAATATTTCACAAAGAATAATTATTTTAAGTTCATTTTAAAAGTGAAGTTTATAAGGGAATTCACCACATACCACTGCAGTGCTTATGTAATGCCACATACATGCTTATCAGATTTTGTTTAATATACTCCTCCTCCTGATAAAATAACACCATAGCTTGAAGAGCCTGCATTGCAATACTGGAATAAAGCATTATAAAAGGAAATACCAAAATCCCTTTAGCTTATTTCCTTTCACAGCATCTAAGAAATGATTATTCACCCAGTAAATAAAGAAGCTGGTCAGTGATGTTACTCTCATGCTGCTCTGCTTCAAGACTATAATTTTATTTTAAATTACATGTGTGCTGTATTCATGCACACAATTAAAAATTAACAAATGTCAAGATTAAGATTTTGCACATAAATTTAAGTGACATTCTGGACCTGTGCATTCTCCTACAGTCTAAGTATATTAACTTTTTTTTTTTTTTTCCACAGAATATAATCCATCCCATGCACTGACTGGACAAAGCTCACTGAATAAGAAAACTATCCTCTATTTCCTCCTCATGACCAAGCTGCCCTGAATTCACTATTTACTGTAAACCATCAAATTCACACTGTACTGCATGTATGCTATCTTACTGGAGCATTTATTTGGTAAACTTCAGTAATCTTGTCAGCCTTGTTACATAACATGGCATTACACCTCACTGCAGACAGGAAACTTCACTGCATCATTTGCCATAACTCAGATTCTCAAGAAAAACCTAGCGTCTGGTTTTTGAAAGCAAAAGGCTGATTTTTTATTTTTATTTTTTCCATAGTATTTACCATTTCATAGCAATTTTCCTCATTCACAGCAAAGGTCCCAATAGCCTCAACCACTTCAGCAGATCTTCAATTTGCACCAGAACTCCCAAAATCTAACCCGTACAAGCCCAGCTTCCACATGAGAATGCTGAGAGAGATGTACCCAAGCCTTACTGAAGTAATGACTCTTCCTGTCTCTACATTTTGCTACAGAAGGCAAACCAGGCTGGTCAAGCATGGTTTGACCTTTGCAGTATTTCCCAGTAATTGCATGTTCTTACTATGCTCTTCAGCTTCCACCCCTCTCCTCCTCTACCTGGGATTCACAAGGGGAACACCAAGACCCTTTATTATCCCTTTGAATTGTCTCTTCTAGCTTTGGGTCAACCTACTCAAACATTTACTCTAGCAGAGAGAAGAGGCAGGACCACATCTCCTTTCAGTCCTCTGGCCAAGAGAGCCTAAACAGCTGTACATGCTGAATGCTAGGAGCTGCAGGTACGGATGAGATCCCCACATTCCAAAGATGTGTGAAGTGAAGCAGAAGCCCAATACCTACTATATATCCTTTCATCTCCAAATGACTAAAATCTCTCATAGCTTTTTTGCAACCGAAAAAGGAACCTTAAGATGTCAAGTACCCTTAGATCAAGTGGTACTGCTTGTGCCATGGACCAAATGACAAAGTCCAAATATTAAAAGCATCACGATGCCAATGAGTTTAGCCAACAACTATCTATGCAGAGAACACCAGACCCACAGTAAGATTATGACACAGAATAAGCTTAACATGTACATAGCAATTAAAATTTCTGCAACAATATTTAAATAAAACATTTTTCAAAGGAAAAAAAACCAAAAAGAAGGCAAAACCAATGCAAAATAATAGGTTAAAGAAAGGCTGTCTGGAACTTTCTTCTTCAACAGAATGAACTGAATTCTTTTTTCCAAATAGATTTAGGTTTAGAACAACAATAATCCTTTTATCTGAATACTTCAAAGTCACATGCAAGAGAACACATCACAGTAAACACAGGGTTGAAGGTTTTATAGAAGAACTTCTACTGGGATTTTTTCCTCCTTCTTAAAAAAAAATTTGTTTACTACCAGCCTTTGAAAAGCATAAAAGGAAAGAAACTATAGGGTGAAGAAGTAAAACTTTTCCGTGTAAGGAACATTTGGAGCTTTGTGAGAAGGCTGGTTTTGGTAGAATGTGTGACATGTAGCCCAACGTGAGTAATATTTATATCTCAAATAAAAATCAGCCCATGAATATACATAATCCAAAAGGTAATTCTCCCAATCTCTGAAATGTAATGGAGCCACTCTAGATCACTGAGGCATGAATATTTACTGTATTCAGGCTTTACTGCTCTCGATCTGGGTTCAATTTTGCAAATTAAAATGAAGGCTCTGTGGATAGAGAGATTAAAGAAGAGCATCCCAAAGCCTGCTTGTTTCCTTGGTGTGGTAGCAGTGATCTGGTTACCCTTCTGTTAGATTATTTCTTTTTACTTAATGGAGTAGGTCAAAAGCAATTGAGAGTGGAAAGAGGTCATTATTGGGTCACAACCTTGGAGTTAAAGGCTCACTAAGGAAAACAAACACACAGTGAACATAAAGCTGCATTTAAAAATAAAACCTGTAATTAAAAATAATATTTTCAGCTCTTTTCACTTCTATTTTGACAGGTCAAAGGGAAAAATAAGAACAAAGTTCTTTTGCTCATTTCTTTTTCATGAAAAAAATTCTCCTGTCCCTTCTCTGAAATTAGCTCATTAATAGAAGCTGTGATTTATACAAAATGAAACAAAGGTGATGAATAATTACTGAGAGATCTGGTAGGCTTCATTAGCTGTGGCAAGTGTTAACATTAATCGTGATGATTTGTACATTTTCTATGAAATACTTGGAATATAAACAACAGCACCTCGTACAGTGCAGCAAACAAGCACAAGCATTTGCATCAGTACAAATCAAATTATATGGTACCACTCCTAGTGAATTCCTTGTACTAATTACAACCAAAACAAAAGCTACCTCTGAGAAGAGAAAAATAAATAATTACTATCAAACAGTATTTTTCACTATACTTTAAGTTTCTGAAAAAAAAAACCAATTTGCATACAAAACCTTTATAGCTTTCCCTTGAGGTAGGATTTTTTTTTTAGTGGCAAATTTTAAGGAGTTCAACTGGTGAGCAATTCCTAATACAAGTCAGTAACAGTGATTAAGATCAGACGAGTAAATTTATATCCTCTGCTCTGTATATTTTCAAAATCTAAGCTGTTAAGTCTAGAGCAACGAACAAATGGATTTATCCCTACCACCCTGGCAAACAGTACTATGCTATTTAAGGAACAAAGCAGTAGGGTGCTAAGTTTGATAGAGCAAAAATAAATTCTAATGCACTGATGCTATAAACCTGACACTTTTTTCTAGAGTGTCATGATTCTGATTAATCCGTTCACATGCAGCTGAGGGAGAAAAGCAGGTGAAGAGCAGACAAATGGAGGGGAGAAAAATGGGGAGAGAATGAAGAGACTGCATCTCATGAAACTGGAAATGGAGGCAAAAAGTTGTGGTAGTCAGCCAGCAAAACCAGCATTCCCCATACAGAGGTGCCATGCGATCTCTTATTTTATAAGAAATTCACACTTTTTTTGCCTCTGACCTACATCCTGATACCAAAGGGTTACTGTGCTTTGAAACCTTCACCAACGGCCTTACTAAACATTTAATATTTTTCTTTCTGCTTTCTTAAAGGCCCCAGATGTGTTCTTGCAGATCAAAAGAGACCAACTTATAAAGTTAAACGAAATCAAGGGCTTTTGTTCCGAGGCATCGTTGCTGAACTAATTATTCCTGGATGTTGTTTAATGAAATAGCACTGCCATATATTAAAACAGTTAACAGGATGAGTTGTGTGAGTTATAGGAAAGGTCTGATCTGGGATTATAAATTTTAGGTTTTCTTCAAAGGAGATGAAATGAACTACTCGCAACTCCCCAGTCCTTTCTGTCACTGCAAGTCTGAAATAAAGGAACTCAAAAATGTATGAAAGCTGAAATATCATTCTACATATTTACCCTTCTCTAAATGATAGAGAACTAAAGATGAGGGAGTCCAAAAAACTCCCAAGATTCCTTCAGATGAGGAAATGAAGACCTAAGTTATCCTGTCTATTGCTTGAATGCTACAAAGCACATGTTAATATAAACATTGGTAAAGTCTTAGGAAAAGCTTAATTGTAGATGTGAATACACAAAACAAGACAGGACTTTCATCTTAGCCCAATGCAAATGGTTACCAGGGCAAGCATTACACATTTTTATTGACAGGGGAAAAGGAGAGGGGGGTAAGCCAAGAGCTATTCCAACATCAAATTATTAGTAGAGTTGGATCTTTTAACTTATTCCACATTCCCCCCTAACCACAACAATATTTTTGGTAAAATGCTTATTTAACTATAAATTTACCTTACTGAAACAAAAGACTCTCAAGATCCCTAAGGACATCTTAGGCTAGAAATGCCACTTTTCAGAACCGATGGCTTATATACATTCAGACAATAAACACTTCACTTCCCTACTGATAGTCTCTTCTGTGTTTGTATTTTACAGCCTGACATGGCCAACCCAACACTTGACACCTAATTAACAGACCTAGGAGCTGGAGGTCCGTATATTGATCACACTAAATGGGATTAGTGTGAAATAAAAAGTTCAAAGGGTCTTGACCAAACTTCACCACAGCCCAGCTGTGACAGCTGCTATGAATTTGTGTATCCAGCGCCCCACGTTTTTATTAAGAGGGGTCTGGCACACAAGAGTGTGCAGTAGTCTGTGAGATCACAAAGGTTCACCCAACAATGTCAGGCTCTGTAACTGTAGTGACTGACTGAGGGAAAAAATCCTCTTGCTTGTTTGCATAGGTCTTTTTGATTAACGCATGAAAAGGGTCCCTCACCTCTGATACAACAAGCATTTACAATAGATGTAGAGCTGTGACTTCTTTGCCGCTCAAGGATTTGTTACCTTGCTCTGGAAGAGCTGTCCCATTTGGAAAAAAACTCTAGGTTTGATTATAAAGGAAGTAATTCCTGATACATGCTGCATGCATACCTAGCCTAGCCTGACAATGACAGCCAGGAGCTGTATGCAAATGACAGAACTCCAAACTATTATCTTCCAAACACATTTTCTATTTGCCTAAACCTCTCAGCTGTCATCAAGTCAATAAATATTTCTACATTTTACACACACACAGCCTTTTTAGTGGCAGTTCTACTGACATGTTTTTAAAACTTTCAAGATCCAAAGAAATTACAACTATCACCAACATTTCAGTATTTGAGTACCTGTGCAAATTCATTTCTTACTTAAAACAAGCTACCTCATCTTCTAGTAGCAAGTATCACAGGCACCTGTAACAGAAACATGGGAAACATACAGCAACTCCAAGAATGGAACAAGCCCATTGTGCAGAGATGTGCAAGTACCACTGAGGCACAGTAAATGCTCCACAGAACTCTCTTGAGTAATGTGATGTTTACCAAAATATTCAGAATCGACTAAGAACAAAACACAATTCTGCTTTTCTTGGTGCTTTTGATTTGGTTTAGAATTCACTCTGCCAGTATATTTTCCCAAAAAATCAGAGGAAGATCTGCTCAGGGAGTTTATGTATCAGCAATAAGGCAACAGTTATCAGTCAGGAAGATAAGATGGAAAACAGCTATCAGTTTATAAATCATTTTAATCCCTTATGGATCTTTTAAAAGGAAGCTAAATGTGGTCCATGAAGGGACATTAAAAATAGGCTTACTGAGGTTGCAACACACCCAGGTAAACAGGCAAGACAGCACTTGAGACACCATGCAAAAATACCAGACAACAGGTCAACAATGAGAGAGGCTTGTTAAAAGCAAGGAGGACAACCTGAAGCCCATGAAGGAAGAGTGGACTGTTAATGCTGGCACATAAAGGTATTTGAGAAAAAGAACAATTTTGGAATACTTTATACAGTATTGCAGCACACCCAAACCAGCTCTTCTTGTCTTATCTGTTTGCTCGGTTTTTTGTTTTGTCAGTTTGTTGGGGTTTTTTTCCTATGTACCTGTATCTTATCTTCTGCTAGATTCCTTTCCTTGAAGAATCTTCCACTTCCTACCCTTGGGGTCTGACAGCTGTTGCCTGCCCAGTGACACATACTGAGAAGACCCTCACTGAATGGCCAATGACATTTCAAAGCCATGAAGTTGAGTAACCAATGACATTTCAAAGTTCCACCATTAGGCTTCAAAATTAACAATCCAAGACTGGAAAAGATTTTGCATGTCTCTGCTCTGACATCAGGACTGGAAATCTGCAACTGTCACTCCCTTCAGTCTTGAAAGCTGGGCTCTTTCTTTTAAATTTGAAATTACATGTAATCCAAAGTGTGCAGGTCACAAGAAATTATTTGAGAGGACTGGATCCAGTCCAAAGGAAGCTTATCTACCTTACACAACAATGCAGATTTTTTTTTTCCTTATTCTCTCTATTATTCAGGACTTTTTTTTGCCAGTGTGGTTTTGAAAACTCCAGAATTTAATACTTCTTAATGATCCTTATTTGCAGTTGTTCTTCAATGTAGTCACTAGCTCTCACAGTTCCCATTCCCCCCAGATATTGGGGGATTAGTTACTTCCTCAACAGTGCAAAATTGTATCACAACTCTCTCAATACATTATATACTGTATAAATACACTGTGCACCTTCTCAATTTAAAATTACAAACACCCAAGGTCAACTCCCACACACTATGGAGGTAAACATCTCTGAAAAAAGCTACCAAGTCATAAACCACCCAGTTAGATTTGCTTGTCACTACAATCTAAGAGAGATACCTAATATCAGAAGAGCATTTTACAGGGAGACAAAGGCAACAACTTGCGACTGAAAACACCTATCACTAACTTCAGGCAGTTATCACTGCTTTTTGTGCAGTGTCTCTGCTAAGGAGACCCCACTCCACTGGCCACATCTACCAACTGCTCCTCATTAGCCAACATTCTTCTCTCAAAAACCAAAGCAGGATTTGCTCTCATCTGTAAGAGCAATGTTATGCAGAGGATATTGGCCTTTCAGTGGGTGCAAATCGATCCTGAACTCAGGCTGTATATCCAGAAGTCTCTTTAATATAGCAAGAAGCAGTGCCTTCCTATGTCACAAGTTCATATTCTCTTTATTCTAAAATGCATTCAAATTATTCTACAGTAAGAATAGATATAGAAGATACTCATCACAGTGAGACTGCAAGGCTTGGTCACTTGCCACTTTAGCAGACTGGACCAAGATCTAACTCCACATGCACTCTCCAGTCCTCTATTTTATGAGGGTTTTGGCAGAATAGCTTGAAAAAAAATACAGTTTTATTGGAAATGCTTGATACTTTTGTTTAGGAAGAAAAATGTCTAACAAGAAAAGCCTACAGTAAGTCAGGAGTGAATCTGAAACTAAGAACTGATCATATCATTCAAAAGAAAAATGTCAATATTAGAAACTTGCTATTACAGCAAGTGGTGAGTAGAGGAAATTAAGTCAGCAAGCTGGTACAATTGGTTGAAGTTTTATCACTGTCTTTCAACAGGAGGAGTAGAAGAAAGATAATTTAAACACAGATGAGGCCAAAGATAAACAGAAAAATAAGAAAAGCTTTTCACTTGGACAGTAAGCCAAGTTTCCAAAGTCACTCTAAGGATATGCTTGCTCCAAACTAAAGAGACTTAGCTCCACAAATCTAAAATAAAAAGGAAACTTACACATGCAGTACTTCAGCATACATTCATATACCACTTACTCTATATTCTGTGTCACATACGTACATTTCATAGTCCTTCAGGAGATTAAAAGGAGAAAGAATTTTTTAAAATTAAGTTTAATAGTTTGACAAAACAGCTGTCATTACTCACTTAACGTTTTCATTTTTCTGTCTTTACTGAAAGGCAAAAAAAATACTGCATCACTGGAATATTCTCTGTTCAGTCAGCATAACTTCTTGCATCCCCTTTGGATATCATATTTTATACCTATGACAGTTTTTTTCCTCCCTTTTCCTGCAAAAGGTAGGTACCACTTACTGCCTTTGCTTTTTTTATTTTATTAGAATGGGATAAATTGCACACTGTTTGGGAAACCTTTCACTCCCTTATTTTTCTAAAGATATTGTTTAAAATCCCAGAAGGATATTAATATTTAACCAAAGCATAGGGTTAGTCTATTAGAATATCAAGCCTAACATGTTATCTAAGGCAAAGGCTTATTTCAGTTGCTTCAGAAGAAAAACATGAAACCTCAGTACTTTACCAACTGTGCAATAAGGAAAATGAAGTTGTAATGAATTCCAACCTAACCCTCAATAGTGGATTCCAATTACTGCACTTAGAGGAGATGTAAAAATATTGAAAAAAATACACATTCCTGATGAAGTGGTGAACAATGCTGCAGAAAACCTTCCACAGATGTAATTCTACAAAGAAAATCAGGTTCCTACTCAAGCTTCACATTTTTTAGTCTTGTTAGTCTCCCCAGTATACAAAGGGGTGAGTTTTCACTCTGCACAGAGACAAGGGAATGAAAAAGGAATACTGAGATGAGGTTTAGCAGCAAATAAATAGCTTTGCTGTTATACATTTCAGTAGAAACATTAGTTAAACTTAGTGGGCTTTGTGGTTTAATATCTCTTCAGCACAAGTAATTTTTCTACAAGCCTTTGGCTCCATCTGCTGACTTTAAAATTAAAAATAATTGATGAGGCTGAAAACATTTGTGCTTTTTGAACATTTAAGTCCTCTACGTTTTTATAAGTGTGGTTAACAAGGTATAACTAAATACCCCAAACATGTGGTCTAGTAATTTTGTCAGTTAAAATTATCTCGAAGTGACAATAGATCAGTTGTGATGAGAAGGTACCTGGACAAGCCTAAACAAATCTTACTTGTAAGACTGGCCAGAATCAGATTTAAGCAACAGGTATACATCTGGATTTTTATGTCACAGAATCACCCAGCAATTAAGTCCAAATCCGAGAAGTGAGATTCTGAACAGACTAATAAAAAGAATCAAAGATCCATAACACAACCCTTGTGAGAGCTCATTGGAGACATTTGCTCAACACCTGCCTGTGCTGGTTTCAGCTTCTCCCATTTTCTGAGCCGTCTGCTTCACAGAAACTAAAGCTTGTTGCATTTATGAACAAAAACACCATAAAAGATTACTCTGAAAGTTCAAAAGCCCCAATATTTCCCTGTTCCAGCACTGATTTATTTTTCATTATTGCAGGATTCTGATCATTATCAGAGTGCTACGAACTCAAACTAGATAGAATTTCCACACAAAAAAAATTGCATATGAGAAACACGTCTGATATGCTCCTTAAATATAGCAGGGGAAAGTCTTAGACAAGTTATCTTTTTCTCCAGGGCTAGAGCTGTTACTTTCACAAGTTCCAAGCAGTTGGAGTACCATTTTAGAAACAAATAAAATCCAGTTACAGTTCTTCATTGGCCTTCACCATTAAACAACTTGATCTGTCATTAAACAGACACAGCCTGATTCACATGAACACTGAGCTCTTGTGGCTGCAAATTAGTTGAGGGGCAATAATCAGGATCTCTGACAATCTGTTTTCCTCTATGACTAACTTTCAGCACCTGTATTAGAAAAATCTGACCAGACAAAATAAAGAACTACCACCCCACAAAAAACCCAGCACACACCTGCCTTTCCAGGCTTCCTGTGCCATCACTCCATGCACTCTGAAAAGTACTTTCCTCTTATTATCAGTGCAGGAGACAAGGACAGTTTCTCAAACCAAATCCCACTTGTTACAATTGCTAGATATGAGAAAGAACTTTTTAACGTGCCATTTGTAGCAATACAGTATCAATCTATCAAAGTCTTATTATTTGACCTACAAACACAGGTAAAAAACAATAGATGGAATCCATTTAAAGACAGAATGAAGCCTTAACTCTGTTAAACAGAATCTGATCCTAAAGCTCACTATCACAAAGAAGAGGAAAAAGGGCATCTTTATAGCTTTGTAGAAAAAAATCCCAACCTTTTCTGAAATGAAAATTAAAAAACCTCTTACATGGAGGCACATAGCACAGATCCTGTAGTTTCCAAAAAGCTTCTTTTAAAGCTATTAAATGTTAATAATGTCTCCTTCTGAGCCAAGACTGAAGCTACAGAATCCAAGAGCCATTACTTTTAAAACTGACAGCAAAATACAGGAATTCAAATTCTGACCAAAGGTTCTCAAGAAATTGCAATGGTCTATGAAACATAAGGAAGATACAGGAATCTTTTTTCTACATGATCATACTGAGATACAAGTAGAGGCCAAACAGATTCAAAATTTTGAAGTTTCACATCAGGGAAAAATTATCATCACACAATTTTAGAGAGACATTAAGGAAAACAAAAATATAATCAAACATGGACCTAACCTTCTGTAAATTTGATTTTCCACATGCAGGAAAATACCAAAAAAACACAAGACTGTAAAGTACTGTGCAGAATTATAAAAATTGCAGTCACATCACTGTATTCTCTCTGCTGGTCTAACTCCCAAGTCAAGTCAAAAGGCTGGGTTGGTTTCAGCAAAGCTAAATAACTGAACAAATCAAAGGCAGGATTAAACCTTCACTGCCAAATTGATAAGAAAGGACCTTGTTCATCAGGCACAACATGGTAATGTAAAACAAAAAGCAAGAATATAACATTTGATTTGTGGAGTTAGACTCGCTGTGCCAGATACCTTTAACATTAAGGATTCAAAATAACATTAACTCAGCCCACTACACATTGTGGATATCTAATGGTATGTTTTTACAACTGTTTGCAATGTACATGTCAGATGGTCTGGGTCTTTCTTGCGAGTCACACCATAACCACAAAACTATGCCCTAATGTTAACTTTTCTTTCTTCCTCCCATTTACATCTGATGCAAAAATTGCTTTACCCATCTCTCTTCCCACATAAGAATCTTTAGAACATCTTGCTAATATTAATTAGCTTCATGCAAATCTGATAGACAAGAATTAGAATAATGACTTATAAAGCAGCACAACTGATCATTTATCATGCTTTTGCTTTTTCTTACCAAAATTAAAACAGGAAGCTCGCATAAAAATCAAGCCCCAAGCCCTGAAAATAATGTAAAAAGTGAATAACCCTTAACTTCACATTTTGTTTTTTCAAGAAAATTAGGGTCTTTTTAAAAAATAAATCAAAAAAGATAAAAGATAGCCTCAGTGGTTGGGTAATCCACCACATCAGTTCAGCGTACATATTGTTTAAAGAGGCAGAAGCTACTCAAGCCACAATTGTCTTCCCTAAACATATTCTTGGTGCTCTTATTACCCTGTTATCTCTAACCCCACTGTAAACCTGAAGTTGGCAAAGATTCCCCCTCTCCAAGATTTTAACATCTCTGAGAGCCTCTCTAAAAGTGGGGGTGGAGCCTGTGATCTCAGAGAAGACAGTCACTTAGGTGCTGTCTGCACATACCACACATCAGGAAAGCAGATTTAAAAACAGGAGTTCAACAACCTCAACATACAGGATGGATGGGCAGTAAAAGCAAAAAGGAAAAACACAGAAAGGATAAAAGGAAAGACTTGAAAAAAAATTTAACTATGAAAAGGCATTTGAATACAAATGTATCCTAGAACTCTTAATTTGTGAGGACTTGCTGAACAAAGGAAAAACAGACGCGATTTCTACCAATTTGGAGATTTCCACCACTATTCCACTATTTAAGGAACTGCATGCCTGAGAAATATTAACATATCAGAATAAATTATGTTGAACTTCAAATCTTATGTAGCATCTCAGGCACACATTAAGCTTCACAGGAGGTCTCAGAGCAAGTTAGGACCCCACCACACTGGAGAACTTCCTCCACCTCCACCCATAAGAGATTAAAATCCTCCCTCGGGCAAAGATAATTAACATAAGAGTGAAGCATTAATTTGAGGGTCCTTGCTACTTTACTATAATTTATACAAACAACTGTTCCTCCCCAAACAAAAGCATCAAATCAACAACAGAAAATAAACATTTTAAATAAAAATACAGTTCATATGAAACATTCTGCTTATTCAACCAAATCGTGACTCCAGTTCTCCCCACAACTCAACACAAAACGCAGGCTGATTTTTTTTTTCTGTGTTTTATTTTTACAAAGATTTGCATGTATCTTTGCATCTAGACTAAAGGAACTGATGTTACTTTACACTGATTTGAAGGCCAAACCAGGCATTTATTTTAGTCCTATTGGGTAATTATTTCAATCCTTCATTTTTTCAAATTTCTCCCTCCCTCTTTTCTGTGGTTTTGAGTGTTTGTGGGATACCTGCATATTCCTCACTCCCTGATGACTTCAAATTATTAACTTAGCACCACAAGAAGGATCAGTGTCTTCAACAAGGTAAAGAAACCACCACATAAATAATACCCATATTTCAAAACTCAACTAAGCTGTCATGTATTTTGTTCCTAAGCCACCGTTTAACTTGTTGCACTCCTATGTACTAGATGTTGCACACCAGACCAAAAAAGCCTCTTCTAGGAATAGTTAGGATAAAGGTCTATTGAGATTCATTGTAAAATATATAATATTAAGAAAAGCAACTACAACATAGTATTTGAAATTAAGAAAACAAAGCAGTTGGATGAATACAAAGAAAGAGCAAAAAACTTCAAGAGGTTTTGAAACCTCACAAAACTTGAATGACAAACAAGCTTCTGAATAGTTTTCAGTACTTCTCTCTCTTCTCTTGGAAAAAAAAAAAAAAAGAGCTGATATCTATATATGTAACAAGGTCACTGCTTCCAATGAGTTAATCTGTTGTCATGGCTGATTTCTGGCATCTAAACTGAACGAGGAGTAAGGCCATCCCTGCCATTCTTTTGCACTATCTATTACACACACTATATACAGAATATAGCTTTAAAAACAGCTTGCCAGACAGAAGACAATTACTAAATCTAACTTTCACAAAGGTCTGATAGCTGTAAAGTCTACATTTTAAACATTTAAAGATGTATTAGCTAGAGTGACTCTTTCAAAAGGCTATTTGACCTTTCTGTGTGATTTCTAAAGTGTGAAACATTTATTCTTGATTATTTATTCATTAAAGGAAGAAAAAGCAATTGCATTTTTTGGCACATGCTTTCAAGCTAATCTTTACAACCACGAAGAGCCTGGGAGTTTGTAGTTTTCATTTCAGACAGTTGCAAATGAAAATCTGTATCTAGGCATTCGTATCATGTTCATCTCTGTACTATCTAGGCAGCTAACATAATTATATTATTCCAGCTAATACTGTAAAGATATTGGCTCACTATTTTTCTTTCATTTCAAGCTGCACCAGCAATTAGAATAGAAAATTATGGGAATACTTTAGTGAAGAGATGCATCTTACATTTAGTTTCAACAACACGTTATTACCACAGGCATATGACAACAGATTCAGGTGATGAGGTGAACAAACCTTTAAAAAGCCAAGTCAATTCTCACATGATTTTCATAGTAGCAACCAAGAATAAAATGTAGAGTTTTATAAATGGAGTCATAGTAATAAGAGTTTTATAGTAATAGTTTAAGAAAGTGATAGACTAATAGATTGCTGGGTACTTAAGCATTAGTTCGTTTTCTTCTGTCTCTTGGTCAACTTTGGAAGTTTATCTTCTACAGTCTTGGTTAAATAACATTTTGAATACTCAAATCGGTTTTTTACCAGTGCCCAGATCTGAGCATAACTTTGTAAAATACAGACCGTGGCTCAGTTAATACAATGTTAAGAGCCTGATCAAACGAGGAATTCTCCTGTATATGGATGAACAAGGAAGAATAAAAAGTGACATTCCCTTCCTTTACTCCGGTTCCTGAAATTTTGCCAAAGCCTCCAGCACTCGAACTTAAATATTTAAAACCTGATAGTTAGTCACTGCCCTAACTAAGCCTACTCATACTGAAGCTACAGTCACAGCAGGAATGCACTGGGAAAGCCATGTTTACCATACAGGAGGCTACCTTTCCAATTATTAGTCAAGCATTCCACTAAGATTCCTGCTCAAAAGTATGTGTACATGCATGTGGGTCTGTTTTCAATTGAACTGGATTGAGAACAACTCTACCTGATAAATTAAAAGAAATAAAAATGAAGTTAATGACCTGGCAGCAGCAATGCTTAAGCAAACAAGTTATGCAAACACAAACCAGCCATCCTTTGCTTTAAAAAGTTACCATAAAGTTTAAACAAAAAAGACATTTGGATGAAATCCTGTGATTACTACAGCAATGTCCATTAACTTAGTTTCAAACTAATCCTGAACCCCAGGGTACACAAACTCAAGAACACAACACTTGATCACTGCAGCAGCAACTGTTCAACAGGGAACATGTTACCTACTAAGTCCCAGGATATGTGGTTTTGTTAATTTATGGTGTAAGTGGGAAATATCAGCAACTCTGAAGACCAACTAGGAGACTGGAAAAGAAGCCAGAGATAAAAAAAAGATGTAAATAGGTAGGGAAAAAAAAAGTAAAACGAGCAGACAAGTAGAGTTACAGCAGAGATAAATGTAGAATAAACTTCTTCACAGAAAGAGTAATTAAACCCTGGAACAGGTTGCCCAGGGAGGTGGTTGAATCACCAACCCTAGAGATGTTTGAAAGACATGAAGATGTGGTGCTTGGGAATGTGGTTTAAGCACTAGACTTAGTAGAGTTAGGTTATGGTTTGACTTCATCTTACATGTCTTTTCCAACCAAAATTATTCTGTGAGTCTGTAAATGTCAGGTGTCACCTTCATAGCTTATTAAATACCAAGGTTTTTGCAACAACGTTCTGAAGTCACAAACCTACATATTTGCTTATCCTTCAATACATTGCTGTGCTGAAGTCAAATTGCTCACTAGTATAACATACACAAACACATCACTTCTCAAACTGTGCTACTCTTTCATAGAATCATAATGTCACAGAATCATTTGGGGTGAAAGGAACCTTAAAGAGCATCTACTTCCAAGCCCCCTGCATGGGCAGGGGACTCCTCCCACTACACCACATTGCTCAAAGGCCTATCCAGACTTCCAGGGATGAGGCATCCCCAGCTTCTCTGGGCAACCTGTTCCAGTGTCTCACCACTCACACTAAAATACTTCTTCCCAAAAACCTAACCTAAATCTCTACTCTCTTCCAGTTCAAAGCCAGTCCCCCTCCTCCTATCAGTACCTTCCTTCGTACAGTGATACTGACCCTTCACATCAGATTCAACAACCCAGTAGTGTGATAATTCACAAAAAGCTATAGAACACTGAGCATCACAGACTACACCTGGCAGTCACACCTGCCTGTCTGCACTGCACAGTAATGAGGCCCATCAGAGGGGACAATGCCTACACACACAAGAGTACATGCAGTCACTAGTGAACCTATTACACTTCAGTGCCAAGACCAACCTCAGAAAAACTCTACCTGTATAATTTTCCTGTTAGTCCATTGGTTCCCTCTTCTTCAGCTCCATTTCTTTCCCACCTTGTAGTTCTCTAACAACTTTCTTTAGCTTTTCTAACAGTTCTCATGAAACAAATGATATATTGAAATCTAGACAGAAAAAAACATAATTTATCTAACAAACACAGTCATTGCAATAAATATGATGGTCATCTCACACAGTATTTTCATCTCTTCAGAGTTGAGATGATGGTATACTTTTTTCATTTTGGGCTCACTGAATAACATACCAGCTCTTAGGCAATAACAACTCTCTGCTCCTTCTAAATAAAGGCAAAATTATCCCTGTGGCAATAGCACTACATACACACTTCCCCTTATCTCCTGCAGTAACTACAACTAGTCAGCATTGCAGATAACCCTGAACAAGCAATCAGTATCAGAGAAATACTGCAGAAGTTACATTCTACCATGAGGAACAGTGCTGCTTCCAGCAACACTGCACTTCCACATGGAGCCTGGATCCCAGTCAGTCATTTAAAGATGGTTTAAGTGGATAGAAGCAAGGCAGAAGCCACACACAAATCTCTTCCTTTTCAGATCCAACCTAGGAAGGAACCTGCATACTTGGGGTAATTTTTCTAATCCATTAGAAGGCAATCTGTATCCCAGCTGTCTCTAGCTGGCAGGGAGCACAGGGTACATCTAGACCTCCAAGAAAAGCTGCAGATGAATTTTAGTATTTGAAGAGTTAATTGGCCAGCACTGACTAGTCCACTTCTCTGCCTACAGAGATCACATCAGACACACAAGCTCCAAAAACAGTGTATGGTCTGGATTAGCACTGCTCAGGTTGGCTGCCCTCCCCTGGCTTCCTTCCCTTCTGCTCTGACCAAGTAGAAACAAGTTAAAAACTTCATTATATGGATCCAGCTCCCTTTCTGTTATATCTTATCCCTGGTCCTGAATAAAATGCACCTTAACATACAAAGTCCTTTATCTTACTCCCACTTTTTACAATACCTATATGATACTTAAAAAAGTAGAAGTGATATGAACTAAACCACCACACTTCAGGAACAGGTTGTGAAAGAATAGCAACATACAAATCTCTTCCTGAGCTTTTTTATTCCTGAGCCTTAAAGTCTAAAGTTAAATAGAATTTTTCTTCCTTTTTTTTTTTTTTTTTTTTCTCTCAATACAAAATTCAAGTGGATTCTGTTCTTTGGAGTTGGGTTGGTTCTTTTGGTTGTTGTGGGGTTTTTGTGGGCCTGGTATTGTTTGTGGAGTTTTTTTAGTTCACAGTTTAAAATAACAACACCAAAAAACGAACCCAAAACACACAGTAAAAAGTTACAAAACCATAGACATGGAAAATGAGGGAACTGATCTTGAAAAAAAAAAAAAAAAAAAAGAGCTCAGCATCTGCTACTTTTATTCCCTTAAGAGATCGAGCCAAAAAGATTTGAGAAGTTTTTATTGCAAGTTCTAAATTTCATTCCACAGGCACTGGATCAGATCTTTAATCCTTTACTTAACCACAAAGAACTGTGCTGAGGAGTTTAATTCTTCCAAAACAACTGATAATATCCTAAATGTTGAAAGCAAAGTACTTTTCAGTATAAGCCAAATCCTGCATGTTTTGCTTTTAAGTAAATGCTGCAGCAGATGCAAAACCAGTAGGATTCATGCTGATGTTTTCTAGGAAAGAAGAAAATCTCCAAACACTACCCATGCTTTAGAAGTGGCAGACAATTAAAGAAACCATTTAATACTTGTTCTGAATTAAATTCTATGTATAACATGTGTATGTGTTAAATTTATTGATTTAGGATTTAGGAGTCTTGTATTTTATCACCCATGTATTTTAAATATGGCTTTTCATTATTTTATCAGTTATGTTTTATTGATTCTCCCCTCCAACCTTATTCTCTCAACTGCCTTTCTGCACAGCATTTCAATGAAAACACTCAAGGTGAGATAGATTTCTTCCCTAGCAGACTAACAGCATCTTAAAGCTCTTTATATCAATATTGGGCATGAAAAAACCAAGATACATTAAAAAAAAAATAGTTAAACCAGCATTCAGACAACCTCTCCAAAAATTAGCAAGACTTCTATCTCCTTGCTATGCAAAAACCAGTCAAGATGTCCTGAAATTCAGAAGGGGTATATGATGAGATCCAAAGAACTCAAAATGATAGTAGTAAAAACTAGGATTTCACCATGAAAGTCCACATACAAATCTTTTTGTGATCCAAATCAGTGTGGTTTGATCCAACTTAGTTTTCTGAGATTTAAATATTCTCTGACAATACTTACCTGTGCAACTCTGTGGAAAAAGTCCTTAAACTCACTAAATTAGCTCTTACTATATTTATATACTAAAACTCACTAATCAGATGTCTTGAGACATCAGGCTAAAGTACTCATATTGGAAAAATCAGATATATCTGTTAGGATTTTAATAGCTACAGTAGTTTAAAGGAAATATTCTTGCAAACACTACTTGGGTTATTCTATCAGACACTGGAGATTTTTTTTCATTGGATGAGCCATAAAAACTACAGAATGTTTGCCAAAAAAACAGACCAAGGTTATCTAGCCAACAATGAAGCTTAAAAAAAACAAAACAAAACAAAATTCTTATCATATTGTGAAATATATGAAGCTTCTCAGTATCACACTTACAAAATGATGCTTCTTAAAAGTTCATAAAGTCAATATAACTTGGCAGAGAATAGGCCCTTGCCAAGACAGAATCCACTACTGGTTCAAAATGACAAATTTAGTAGAAGAGTTGACTAGATAAACAGAAGCAAGTTTCTCACTTTGTATCTGATGTCTCAGGTGACCTGCTGAAAGTGTATCAGAGCAGTGAAACACCTGGGTGACTACTCCAATATAAGAGAAGCATTTCATAAACACACTTGCTTGATTGAAATGCTCAACATTAATAAGAGCAGTTGTCTCCTGCAAACATCAGGGATAATGAAGGTTGGGCCTGGTAGGAATATTTCTATTCCCCTTTAATGATAACAGCTCAGCCACACCAAGCAGATAAAAAATCTGACTGTCTAAAGAGGCACCTCCCGAGGCCACTCCAATGGTTGGGTGCCCACATGATTTATTATACAACACATAACCTCGTACTACATTACACCAGATACATTATTCAGCTTCAGCACACAGCAAAAGTCTCCACATCATCCTCTAAAGAAAAACATCACCAACTGCTCACCAATAACGCAGCTGCTCAGCCTTCAAGGCACTTGTGAACTTAGGACAAAACACAACACAAAATGGCAGCATCTCTACTTTTATCTGGGCTCCAATGAAGCCCTTAATCTCCACCCTATGTCCAGCTTGCATCAACTTGTCCTGACATTTGTCAGTAATTACATTCAGCAGAACAGACAGGCACTTGAATATCAAGCAAAAAGAAGTTTCTACTTTTTACCAATCCTGAAAAAACCCAACAGTGGTCTTTGTACTTGGCTGCCATGTTCCTGCTCTGTGGCTGCTTCAAATCTGTAGCACCTGATCCCAGGTAAGGCAATGCTGAGTCAACTGCTGCAGGATGACCAGATTTATCCCCTTCTTCCTGTGTATCAGTCTCTGCCTGCTCACTCAGTTCAGACTTGACCTTTTTGTGATCTTTCACAACTCTTCAGACAGAAAGAGTGATTCTTATTAACCAACCTGGAACATTCTCTGTGCCCTAAAACATCTTTAAAGGAATATTAAAATATCATCCATTTCACCCAGTCTTCCAATATTTCCAGTGTGTTTGCAACTGTGTAATCCAAAGCTAGAACCACTGACACTGGGGAGACCACATACTATACAACACTCATGAGTTGCTTTTCACATAAGCATTTCTTACTTGTTTTGAGACAACCAAAGATAAGATCAAAAGTCCTGCTTCTTGTCTTCTAAGTAGCTGCTGTTCTTAAGCTACTATGATTTAAAAAAAAATAATCTGGATAAGGCAGGCAGAGGTGCTTCTCCCTCGCTAAAAAAACAACACTGTTTCAATTAAAGCATGCTATAAAAAGGCAGCAGCACTAGAATTTGACATCCCTGCTCAATTAAACGAAATAAAAGATACGTAAATATTTTGAAGTTATCATCACTAAACCCATCAGTAAAATAAAATCAATCTACATTGAAAAGAATCCTTAATATTAAAACTCCAGAAACTTTTATAAAGCAGAAATAAAAATGTCATGAGTTGTTACAGTTCATAAACTGGAAGACTGTAGAGACTGAAAGACCACCAAAAAAAATATCTTGCAGAACATCCAGAATTCTGCCAACACTGTTTTTGCTGCAGAAATCATAGGTTCATGCTCTTCAAGGTGGGTTTCAGGTGCTAGTAAGCAAATAGTACTAACTCAATTGGAGATTGAACTGTTTGCTGTGTCAAAGCTTTTTGCCAAACTCATATATATAATTTTTCTCTTTGCTATATGGATAATCAACCCCAGATGGCAATTTACATAGGCAACAGCATAAAGGAATCCATGCACTGCTGGTGCTCTCAGCCTCAATCAGAGCAAGCATGGGCGTTTGAGAATGTCACTGTTTATTTTTAATTGCTGTGTACCTCCTTTGTGCAGGTTCAAGCGGTCAAAGATGTCGAAGTCCATTAGTAGAACTGGAAGGTGATGCCACTTCATTTGGTGCGAGGGTTCCTCAAATTTAAAAAGCAGCTGGTTTGTAATGTCCCTAAATGCCCAGTGGGCACCAGCTGTCAATCTCAGTTACCACAGGGTCAGGGCAAAAAAAGGTCAGAGAGAGTCATAAACCACAATGTGTTGTGAAATGTGCTTCCTCCGTTACCTTGCAGGCCTGAGAAAGGTTTGACCTCTTATAGGTATCCTAATCCAGCTCTGTATGATGCTAGCAGGGCTAAGGACAACACAACTCAAACTTACAAGTCCCTGCCTTTTTCTGTGCCTCAGTTTCCATACCTGTACAATGTGAACATGAATATTCACAAGCTGTGAGTGGCAAAAAACACAAAACTCTTCCCACACTATTACCACTCAGAGCTAAGGACACATCTGTTCCACACAAGGTGATGGAAGGATTAATTCACTAACAGCAACTGGAAATAACTGAAGCTTTGAAGGAAATTTCCAGTGCCATAAAAGCCAAGTGATCTGGCTTCTCTTTGTCAATGACCTGTTCATCTACTAACTTGCCTTTCACTTCACTGCTCCCTCAGTCACTTGGGAAGAAAGCATCTTTTAAAGTGTGACTTAAATTCTTCCATTCTGTTCTTCTAAACACCCAGTTGCAATATGCAACTATATTTTTGTCATTTTCCCCTTTATATGGATTCTCAAAGAGACTGACTCCTAAACGTAATTCTGCAAAACATTATTGGACTATACATGAAGAGCTGACCAGTCGTTTCCAGATATAATCGAGTTACACGTTCTTTCTTTGTAAGAAAGGACTGTGCTCTGTCTCTCCCCCATCTCCCAGAGCACAATGCAACAGGAAGTTTGGCCAGTGCTATGCCAAAAGCAAAGTAACTAACCAGCTACGTAAGGCCACTGCTGGGCAGAAGCCATCACTTACTAGCTTTGTGCTCCTAAGTACTTGTCCCTCCTTGGACCACTTGGTGCAGGCTGGCCCAGGACAGCAGCAGGACACAACTGAAAAGGGAAGGAATACTGGCAAGGTAAAAGCAGGGGGGATGGAAAGCAAAGCTACCAACTCAGCAGGTAGAACATTCCCTGCAGGAGTTACAAGCTTGACTCCCAGAACTGGCTATATGCTGCAAATGAAAACACAGCCAGTGAGGAACTCCACTGGCACAGCAGACCTGGTGGGGTACATACTATGAAAACCACCTTTTTACAAATGACTACAATATAAACTAGATGGCCACAGTTACCACAGAAGAGGCTGACCAGAAAAATTGTAGCAGCTATCAGCAAAATATTTCAGGTAAAACCAGAATACCTCACTTAATCCTTCACTTGCCCACAATGTAGAAGGAAAAATGAGAAAGCAGCATGTTCGTGTAAGAGTAAGGTCCTTATATTAACACAACTTGAGGATAATACTGACAGCACTAAAGTGGCTCCATCCAGCCTTGTTCAGCCAAAAGCTACCTACTCACAGATGTAACTGGCTGGGTCTGCTTTAACTGGCAGCTGCAAAATGCTCCAAAATCTTGACTTATTTTGCCCAATTAATAAAAAAGGAAGCTATGAGCAGTTCAAATTAGCACCTGTGAAATAGGCTTCATCTGTTCCAAGCCTAAAGTCACCCCATTTTCTTTCAACGGATAAATATATTTTAAGGAAACAAAATAGTAATAACAAGCAGTTCAAAGGCCACTGAAAGGCCTTTTGACTTCCTACAGGCTCTCTAAAAAGCCCAATGGAAACAAGCCACCAATTACATCCCAGAATTTCTCCCAGGACATGCTGACATCAGTTAAAGCCCCAGCAAACAAAGAGAACGTGCATCAAGCATTTCAGTGCCCTCTTCTTGTCATTTCCTTCACTTCCAGACATTTCAGGAAACCTATCTACTCAGGTTCTTTTGCAGGCCTTCTCACTGCAACACATCTCAAATGAAAGTAGCCTCACTCAAACTTTGTTCAAGTCCTTAGGCACATCCTGTCTTGGAAAGATGCCCACCTTGCTTTTCTAACTTTGAAAGTTTAACATGCTAATCTAGGTCTGCCTTCTTTTCATTCAACTAAAACAGAGCAGGTAACTTCACAAGCTGCCTTATTTAAAAATCTGTCTTCCTTTTATAAGCTCTCATATAGTGGAGTGCCAAAAAAAAAAAAAAAAGGACAGACAATATAATTGAATAATTTCAGACTGGAAAGGAACACACGCTTCTTTGTTAAGTCTCTCTTTCTATCAGGAAAATTGGAGGGGAGTGAAAATGAGAGACTCACCTTCAGGGCAGGAATCTCCACATTGTCACCAAGGCTAACAGAGCCAGAAAGAATAGTCCCTGTCATCACTGTGCCTTGACCCTTGATAGAGAAACAGTGGTCGACTGCCATAAGGAAGTGTCCTGAGGGGTCCCTTGATGGCAGGTAAGCTTGAGACTTCAGGACCTGAAAAATAAAAAGATAAAAGCAGCACCGTGCCTGGGTGAAAAGCCATGACAGCCATACAGCAAAAGGAAGGCAAGTGGATGATTGATTCAACTAACTTGCATTTTTTGCCAATTTCAGGCATCTCCTGGTGAGCTTAGAACACACCAATGTCAAATGAACTGTGTGTGCCACAGAGGAGATGCACACGGAGCAGCAGGAACAGTTCGATTTTCTGCCTTAGAAAGATTTGCTGCTGCACATTTAGCTTGGTTAGCAAAACTGCACTGGCAATAAAGTTGCTGCCAAACTCAATATAAACACTGCAGCAAAGCAAAGAGAAAACAAACAACTGTACTTCCACCTTCACCCCACGCACACACCAAAAGTACAATTTTACAGTGCATTTTGCTACTTCAGCTTTTTTGGATCTTGTGAAAATGAACTTATACTGATATTAGTGCTCCATAAAGCCCATCCCTGCCTCCCTCCCAGGAAAACTATTGTACTGGGTTAAGTTTTCAAAGTCAACTTCCCCTTCAGATTTCTGTTAATGCTTCTTAAAATAAAACCACTACAAAAAATAGCTACATAAGCATCATTTTCCAGATATATTCTCCAAGTTCAGGATTTCTGTTTTGCTGACAAATACTATGTTTTTTAAAATCTATCATGACAAACAGAAGACCTTAATTATAGAAATGCAGTCATGTAGCCAACAGTGCTTCAAAGGAACCAGTTCACCCCTGCCTCAAATCTTTTGATCTCTGCCTCTGTTGTAACATCAGCACAAACTTGGCACTGCCTTGACTGCTTTTAAGGTCAGAAACCACAGGTTAAGCCCAAGTTGCAATGGCAGAACAATGAAAAGAGTCTCTTATCTAGGACAGAAAGGATAATACCTTAAAGCTCAACAGCAGGGTTCACGCAGCATTTGCCAGCTCTTCTAAATATTAGGTCTCAAAGTTGACAGGAACAGCTGCAACATCGATATTTCCTTCAAAGGTTTTAACCCTGAGAAACATCTCAGTACATCTACTCAGAACTGTATGAAGACAGGACTAAGGACTTGCCCATCTCCAGCTCTCCAGACATTGCTGTGGACAGCCTGGTTCTTGCTAAGTCTACATTAAGGCCATACCACATCACACCCCCAGGCCTACCGCAGGCCACACGTGCTTGGGAGGCAGGACAACACTCAGTGTTCAGCAGCTTTGTGGAATATCCCGTCTTTCTACAAGCCAGGCTGCCCTGGATCAGGCATCCCTAGATTTTTGATGACTGGTGCTACACCCTAACTTCGGCAATTTACAAGTATTTTTAACCTGGCAGCATCCAAATCAGACCTTGACAAGTCTGCAAAGAATCATGCCTCTTTTGTAGGACTTTTCTGCTGCCTGCAAACAGCAGCAACACCCTTCCAGGGCAAAGATGCTACTTTTCCCTAAAACATACTCTCAGAAAGGGTGACAAGTCTACTAAAAGCTAAAAAATTGTCTCAGAGTTATTTTAAGTGTCTTGTCGTTCACAGTAAAAGCTCCATGCTATGTAACTTATTGTGCAACTTAGTTTTTTTGAAAGCCTGAGAATTTACTCTCTCCTGCTCTGAAAAGAAAAACCAAACCCAAAAACCCTACATTGCTGGAACTAAGAATCAGTTTGCTTACTCTCCTCTTGCTCATATAGGTCCAATATGTTAGTCATACAATCATATAGCTTTTTCCAGGCCCTACCTTATTCCAGACACAGGGTAAATCCAAGCCATGCTTTTATCTTTTGCAGACATGCAAGGCATGCAGTAAGCAAGGCAGAGTACCACAGAGAAAGATGGTTTCATCACGAAGGCAAGTAGTGTTTCTCCAGGGAAAGGATTCTACACTTGCTTATGCAATAATTCCCATGTATTGTCTTAAAAAAAAAAAATGAACTTCTCACACAGTCACTGACCATGTACAGCTCAGACTATCCAAAGAGAAATGTCAAAGCTCAACAGAAGTGCTAAGCATTCACAATTGCAATCAAAATTGGAAGGTACTATGATCTGAACACAAGGATGTCCCAAAAGAGCTCCTAGTTTCCTTAAATGTGGCAACAAAAATTAGTAAAAATTCAGTGGCCCTAACTCCTTCATGCCTCAGCTTCCTGGTCTAAATATGGATTAAAGTCACCTCAACACTTCCTATAAGTCTTTTGGAAGTAAATCAACTGTTTGCCAGCTGTTCAAAGAGCACAGTGATGTGTGCCAAAGAGAAGTCCAGGAGGAAATTAATCATTCTGAAGGCAGAATTCTGAATACAGTCTTTGACTAGAGTCATGAGGCCACACAAAAAAATGAGAATTAAAGTAAAATAAAAACTATCTGCTCACTAGTTGAGCCCTGTCCATCCTGTGCAAGGAACAAGGTAAGGGTTGTTTAAAGAACCGTGCCCTTAAACACTGGATCACAATGCATACACAAAGGAAGGAGACAATTCCCAATACATAACTTTTAAGTGTCTGACTTAACAACTTTGCTGTTTTCTTAACTGTGGTACAATTGTACAACACCACCCAGCAGGGATTTGGCAGAATTTTAAGCTTGTTTTTATTCGTTATGCTTCGTAATCCTTTACAACTTTAAAATGAATTTAACCACATGTATAATAGCTGTTTCTTAAGACACAGCTATTCAAAGACACTGAAGCATAGTAGAAGTTGAAGAAGGAGATCCACTTTTGGGCCATGCAACCTCAACTTCTCCATTCACTGGAAGGAATCCCTAAAAAAATCAGGTTCTTTAAAAAACCTACAATAACGCAAGAGTTCCTCAGCTCTAGACATTAATACAGTGCACTTCAAAAGACTTAAAGTTTAAACACATCTAATGTTAGTATTATGGACATCAGCAGGTACCTCAATTAATTCAGAAACACCTATTGGATTCTCAGACTCTGGGGCTTCCGGTCCACCAGGCTTTGCTGCAACAGCAACAATAGGGCACCCACAGAACCTGAAAGAGAGAAAGACTCCCACCATTAGACCACAGATCTCCTACATGTGTCAGTGAGAATTCCAGGCTCATCTGACAATGAAGGCAAGGAAATTCCCTCAAGTTCTGATTAATCTGCTCTTCCCCCACAGTGAATAACTGACAAATTTTTCTTTTCAACCACATCTGTGCTACTGGATCTCACCATGAAATCTTCAGTCCTGTTCAGCATTAATTACTGATTCAACTCTGTGGCAGTCAAAAGCAAAACAGGGACTGCTACCCAGTCTCACTGCAGTGCCTTTGTATTCAAGCCATTTTCCCTGGAAGCTAGCACAGTCTTCAACTTTCATTAAAACAATGACAAACATAACTTCAGAGTCACTTCAAAATAGGAAACAAATCCAAGAGGGCACACGATGCCTACCCAGGTCTGCAGGCAGACTCCAAAATCTGCAGACAACAGAAAGATCTAAATCTACTGAAATAAAAGTTCATGGAACTCACAAGTCTCAAACATGCAACAGGTCAGAGAAGATCAATACTTCCACAGCTGAGCTCAGTTTAGGTTTTCTCTTAAAATCAGTTTTGCTCTTCAAGCCCTTAATATTCAGCAGCCTTTTCCACAACAAACTTCGCTTTTTCTCTCTAAAATGACATCTAGTATTTGAATAATTTGATACTCTTTTGCCTACCTGCTGGAAAGGGAAGTTAGACTATAAGTCAAATTATTACAGCATTTTTGCAGAAATCAAGATTAGTAATTTAAATATATATTAAAGCACTGGAATAATAATCAGCAATAACAGAAAAGTGATTGGTTCCCACAGATATTTGATTCTTACACAAGAGATTCAAACCAAAGGTAATTACTGGGGTCATCCTTTTGACATTCACCCCCTATTGCATTTTATTTTCTTTATCAAGGCCTTGTCTTCTTCCTCCAGTTCACTCCCTTTTTGAGATAAAAAATTAAGTTCTACATAGTGACCACACAGTAATCAAGCATATAAGGTATTTTCTTTGTTTATATGCCCTAAGTCTGGGGCACCTAGGGACAAGGGGTAATAAAAACGTGCACTGAAATGTCTGCAATTAACCATAAAACTTTTGGAAAATTACTTTCCTACAAATACTTGAGGGCACTGTATTGCAACCAATAGGAAGTTATACTGAACCAGGTGCTATCCTCCTTCTCCCCTACATCAGAACAAACTTGAGTAATCATGTACCACCTTCGGCAGCACTTCCAAACATGATTCAGCCCCACCAAAACTCTTACTCCATCTCATTTCTTTATTGTCATGTGGAGTTTAGACCCTACTGGAAAAAGATAAAAGGTTAAATGTGGAAAAAATGTGTTATTGCTGTGGCATTGTGCAGGCACACCTGTGCGCATAGAGAAATAACAACCAACAGAAGAACTACTGGAAAAAAACTCATTGCCATGTTTTCTGCTGTCAAATCGTCTCAAGCATATGCCGTCCTAATAACAGTACTTTAGATACACAGAAACAGTTAAAAACATGCATTTGGAAATTTAAAGTCAAGTGGGAAAGAGGCTGTCAAGGAACACCACATGCCTAAAATACAACAGGACAAGCAATTTATAATCAAGCCCAGGTCAGCAGTGCTTTCAAAGCACCACAAAGCACAGACTGCACATGCAAAAAACTGTATTTTTGTTAGGAGAACAATACACAAAAACACATCCAATAAGAGCATTCCTAGGATCCAGAGTTCAAATTAGTAATTAAAACATTATGACAGGAGCACTTCTCTCCAGGTCAAACCACAGCTGTTGTGATCAGCTGATACACATCCTTCTTTCAAAGGGGGCTAGAGGTAAGGACCTTGCATTCAAAATGTCAACTGTTTCAAAAATTCACTTCCCTTTCAGTTTTGACTGCACTCCAGGATATAATTCAAACAATGTACATAAAAAAAAGTAAGTCTGAGCACAAGTTTCCATCCAAAATTTTGCCTTCCTTTTATGAATATGCAACTAGAAAGGTGATTTGTTTTTTTTTTCCAATCATTTGCAATACAAGTTTGGACTAAACCAGGAATTAAGTACCCACCTGAATTACTGCCATTCAAACAGAAAAAAAAAAACCAAAAACAAACAACAAAATCTTGAAAGGACAAAATAAAACTTTAAGATAAACGCTCTTTAAAAATCATTAACTTCTTGGCACAGATGAGTAACAGAGATAATTATCTAATGGCTTTTTTATGGTTTTATTTGCTTGAAAGGTTGATATATGGAATGTGGATTAAGCAGTATTACAGATAACTTACTTTTTCATCTGACATTTTCCTAACTTTATTATCTCAGTGCTACCCTTATTGGGACTACCTGTGAATTTGATCAACAAGCTCACAGCTATAAAAGCCAGTTGATTCAAATTGCTTTGATATATTGTGTGTTCCCCCTTTCTCTAACACATTCTTTTTTCTGAAGTGAAAAAGACTGGTAGATGACAACAAAAGTTGTCAGCCCATCCAAACACCACCCCTCTCCCCACACCAGTTCTTCACCTGGATATTTTGGCTTTTCTTTCATGCACTCTGCTTAATTATATCCAAATGCTTCATTATAGGAAAATATTTCTCTGCATATGATACTTCCAGAAGCAAATTCAGGACTGCATTTGAGTTTCTGGTAATCATTCCACCCCTTCTCTTTGCTAGGTGTCTCAGTCTGTTTAGAAGCACGTTGGAAGGGATATATGGGTAAAGTACTTTTGGTGAATATTTTAGTACAAGTTAGCTGTTAATATTACTGTTAACTTACTTAGTATTTTCCAAGGTCTTCTGCATTTTCTTAGTCATCTTCTCAATGGCACTTTGTCTCTTCCCCTCTGGCAGGAGATCTATTTTGTTCAGAACTACCACCATCTTCTGGCAGGCAATTTGCCCAATTACCAAGCACTCTGCTGACTGTGTCTGCATCCCTTTTGTCACATCTATTACAAGCATCATCAAATCAATAATCTGGGCACCTGGAGGAGAATTCACAGTCAGTACTGCAGCAGCATAAAGAGATTAAGGATAATTTTCTTAAATGGTTTATAAAAAGACTTTCAGCATATGTACAAATACCCAGGAAAAAAACAAATCACAGTGAGCATATCAAATACATGGCTGTGTCTGAAAACAAGACCTCAGGAACTTAAGCTATTATATGCTACAATCAAATAAAAAATATGGAAGCACATAATAGTTTACATATTCCTCCATGTTAACAGTTCAGGTTTAAGAATGTTATCACTGCATTTTTAAAAAATTAAGATTACCCTTCCAGCAACAGAAACATGACATTTGCCTCACCTAAAAAAGATAATCTAAGAAGCTAAGCAAGAATCTGGTACAGCCAAAGAAACACAACTGGGTTCTTACATCCCAGTAAGAACCAAGTAAATGCCACATAACTGCCTGCAATCCTCAGCCCCCATCCACTTCCCACCATTTCTTCTTTCAGAGTCCAAAATTTGATAGAAGTGAAAACAAGATGACCATCACCATAAGCAGGTTTACCCCTAGTCCAAATTAATTCTTACAATCCCTTAATGTGAGGAAGAGGTGATTTAAGTCCTCATTCACTCCCAATTCAGATGTACATCATCTGAATGTGTACACACCCACCAAGAGATCCAGTTCTTAGATCTCTTCAGGAAAGTTTCCACACTTTAAGTTACCTGTCATGCTATGGATTATTTTTATTTTAGTTTTCAAAGTACTGCTGTCATGAATCCTTAATCCTTCAAATGAAGCCACTTGAATTTCATGGATTTAAATTAGTTTTCAAAGAAGCTTTTGATGAAAGTTGGGCATTCCATTAAGTCAGAATTTTCCTCTCTCATTCCAGGTAACTGAACTATTCTGAATATAACAAAAGAGTAAAATTAAGACTTTAACCAAGAAAGGTTAAGCATAAACAACTAAAACAAAAATCTAAACTACCAGAAAGTCATGTCAAAAACCACATTCTGAATTATGATAGAAGGCAGAAATCCTGCAAAATAGCAGCATTCTGCATTTAAGTACTTTTAGTATTTGCCTTAAGCTTTTGATCAGAAGAACAAGAAATCAATACAACTGTTCCTTGTTCCTTTGCCCTCTACAACCCTTCCCCCCCTGCTTTTTTTTTTTTTTTTTTTTTTTAGCTTTTACAATGGCTGTGACAACAGCTACCCTTGTTTGTAATTCCCATGAACTCTGGATAGGAAATTATTCTGAGGTTGAAGTGCATGGGTGACTGAGTGGGCGGGAGCTACAACAAGAAAATAATAAAAAAATATATAGTTACAAATGACTATTTTCAAACTACCAAAGCTTTCATCTTGTAATAATGAATGCTAAACCCTTCAGAATGCTAGTTGGATAATTATGACATTTCCAAAGCTCTCACAGAATTATCACCCATCACTTAAAGCATCTCTCCATGACAAATTGAAGTTAGACTTTCCATCTTCAAAAGTGTTTTTCATTGTTGCAAGAATTGTATTCATTTAGAACTCACTTAAAGTATAACATAAGCATCATCAACGCAGTACAAAAGCTCAGTCTTTACACACCATACAGAAACATGAAGAGCATAAAACAGCTCCAGGGGGACAAAACACTCCCAATGCATGCACTTAGCACACTTTTTTTAAAAAAAACTTAATACAACACATTTTGTATTAAGCTCTACCACACAGTAATTATTAGCAGCCAGGTGATATCTTTAAAATTATTGGGAACTAATAATTAAGACTTAACTATGAAGTCAAATTTTCTATTAATACTATTTAAAAAATGCATCTAGTAAAGAAACCAATGCTGCAGCTTCAGTTTTTGCTAACTCTGCTACAAGCACAAAAGCATGGCAATCCTTAAGCTTCAGAATTGAGCCAAAGTAACCAGATCCAAATCTGGCCTCCAAAAGGGTGGCTGATAAGATGCATTGTTTATGGTGTGGTATCTCTTCCCTCCAACAGGAGACAAAATCTACATCGTTATGTGCATTTTCAGTAACAGGGTCACTTTATCTTGAAACACTAAATCAACTGCTTTGAATATAGTTGTTATAAAGCAAGTACTTGTAATTGTTGTATTTATGAATCTATTAGCAACACTTTAAAAAAAGCCATAAAAATTATCAGCCCAGTTGCTAGAAGGTCAAGAATGTTTATGTCGGGGCTTTTCATAGCAAAGAGAAGATAAACAAAGACAAGGTAAATGGTACAGTCCACAGAAAAAACTCCAGCAAAACATGGAAATACATAAGGACTGTCCACACAAAAATGTATTACAAGGCAAGGAGATGGAGCACACCAAGAGTTACAAACTTGTGCCTCAGTACAACTCTTGTGCCTCCTCCAAAGCCTTAACATGCTAACTGGGCACAGTTCACAAGAGATGTTGCCAGCAGGAACAGGAAGCATGGCAGGGGACTGCCACCCAAGCATGGTGGGAAGCTGATGCTCTTCTACTGAGTGGTGAAGCCAAGGGAAAGCTCAGGGCAGCACTGACAGACATACTTTAACAGCACCCTCCCCAAGGCATGAGGATGTTCTGTACATGTCCACTCATGCACATCAAGACATGAAGTTTACAGGACCTTTGGGTAACAAGACAAAAAAATAATGCTGAGATTTAGTTCCTTGGCTTCCCACTTTAAACTGAGCTGTTTAATGAGCCATCTTTGACAATTGACCCTGTTCCAAACCCCTCAGTCTTCTGCTAGACAGTTTTACATTTTATTCTAGAGCCCATTTCCTTATTTGCTCTCCATTCCTACATAAAAGTTAATTAAATACTAAACAGAAATAATCCAGGGAAGTCAAAATGATGTACCCAGCCATTCACAAACATAGTATTTCTAATCAGGAGAGTTGGCAGGTCACTTGTAACATGGAACACCTCATTCACTACACTTTTTCCTCATAGCATGTAAGTCTGCTATTTACAGCACATTTAACTTCATATTCACTACCTAATTAATCACACACTAATTATCAATCAACTCACTACCACATTGGAGTTCAGTCAACAAAAGGAACAACAATCCTGAAGATTTTTTTACAGAAGAGCAAGATTCAAGTAGGAAAGGTGAATTGAGGACAGAATATAAGAGTATTCTCATTTAAACATTCTCACTTCAAAAGCCATACCAAGTGAATACTCCAAAAACAAAACAAGGTGATAAAATCACTCAATAGATCCACACCATCTAATCACTGAACATCTGCCATGGGTTCTTGTATAAAATGGAACAGAGCTGAAACACACTGCTTTTGCTCAACAAAGGACACAGAATATGGTCCTACAGAGTTAAGAAGAATTATATGGAAGAGATGAGTGTTTCTCAAGCCCTCAAAGCAGGCAACCAACTTGAAATTATTCTAAATGAAGCAAAGACACATGCAAAGGTCAAGTCTGTATATAAGGAAGCACAGCAATCAAGAGAAATATTTTATCTGCATTGAAGCAGGTCATATAGAATCAATGATAAAGTTAAACAAAGGTATTCAAATTATTTCCCCTATAGAAAAAAAAACACAGAGGTATAACCTTTTATTTGCTGTTACATCTAAGAAAGAGGTGTTCAAGAACGTTCAGAAAGATAAAGAATCCTTCTGACATGCAATTTCTCACTTTGCTTGAAAATGAAAGATCAGCTATCAGAGTATCCCCCACATGATGACATACAGCTCAGATGGAGCCCTGTAAAAAGCAAATCAAACAAACTAGTTGTCATCAGAAAACACAAGGGGGTGGGGAAAGATGGGAATTATATTGCAAGATAAGCAGATAGACCACAGTGAAAACACAAAGTAAACTAGATAGTCTGAGTGAAGAAAAACAAACAAGAAAGATAACACATGAACAGAGAAAATCTGGATGGGAGCCAGATACAGGAAAAACACAAGAGCAGCAGCACAGCATCACAGAGAAGACCACAAGAAGCACCAGCTAGACCAGAAGGCAGCAGCACTCATTTGTACCACAAAAGTGACAGGGAACACAGAACTCTGATGTTAAGAAACAGACCTTGACAGAGAAGGGAAAGAAAGTCCAGCCCCTGCCTTGAACAATGACATCCAACCCACTCCTGCTTCTGAATTTTGGGGAGCATCTGCTGATGAACGGTTGCCAGGGAAGTAATTTATTGCTGTTTACTCATGAGACTAGTGGAATCAGGGGTCTCATAGATATGGAAAGTTGCAAAAGCCCAGAAGGCAGCAACTCGCTTCACCTAAACTGGCCATTAGCTCAATTTTTTCAAATGAAGAGCAAAACATCCACCTTTGAGCTCCACACAGCTTATATAAGTAATAATAATAAATAATATAGAAGTTAAGCATTTACATAAGTAGACTTGATCTAGCTCCCTGAAGCTAAAGTAGACAAACTCTGCACTGGTTATGCAAAAGCACACAATTAGTAAAAACCAGATCTGTTCTACCAGTATTCACAGGGAAGCACCATGTGAGCACCCAGCCTACAAGGCTGTAACACTGTAATGCACAGTAATTGCCATGTTTATTTTGGAAGAGCATGTTATGTCGTAAGTAACTAATCTCTTTCAAACTCCATCATAGAAATTGTTGCAGTTCTGCATGTAAGTGAACTCAAAACACTTTGTTTGTGCAACCTGTTGCATGCTTGTAAATTATATACCCAAGCTCCCCAACCAAGCTGTGTGTAGATGGAGCCCTACAGCAAAGCACAACATCTACACTAAGTTAAAGACAGCATCACTAGGCCTAAGGAAACAAAAACACAAAAAAGAAAAAACCCCACAAATAAAAAAAAAAAAACAAACCACCAAGCAAAAAACCACCTAAACACAAAACCAAAAAAAAAGAAAAACAAAAACCACTCACACTTTTCAGCCTCTCTTATTACTTTATCAGTTCCAAAAGTTTATTACTATTTTATTATACATGCACTATGTCCTCTTTCAGACCCATTCAGTTATCAACTCCAAGCACCAGCTAGCAATTTCATCCTTACTGAGAAGAACCACCAAAAGGCTGGACTTGATAGTCTTAAAGGTCTTTTCCAGCCTTGGTGATTCTGTGATAGACAGAATCTCAACTACTCTAACAAATGTAGATCAGTTATTTTAGAATATTTACCATTACTTTGGCAAGCAAAACTTTGGTATTGCATTAGATTCCCCACACGATGTCAATACAAAGGTGATTTGGCTCCAAACAGTAAAACCTGAGCTAGCGGAAGAAGAAGAGGAGAGGGTCAGGTCCCTGTGTGACCAAGGGGGAGGTTTTGCCTACCACGGGAGCACAGAACACAGACAAAGATTCCAACTCTGGGCTTTTTTTAAGCTACTATGTCCTGTCCTGTTTGTGGTAATCTCTTTAGCTGACTTTGCACAAACAGTACAACTCCTGTTCACAGGCACCAAAAGGAAGCAGAAAACAGAATTGGAAATGTAAAAATAAAATAATTGTGGGCCATGGGCTATAATTTAATTTCATGCTTTGCAGGGAAATGACAGAGGACTTCCTTAAACATACTTTTTTTTAAATATGCTTTTTACCATGTTAGGATTTCCTCTAGTGCAGAAGAGAAAATAGGATTGTAGAAAATGTACCATTCTCAAGTATCATTGCTACTCAGGGGCAAAGCTGTTTTAATGTGCACTTCCCATTCTGGGGAAGAGGAAATTCTTCAATTAATAAACCGGGTGGACTGAGGCGAGTTTTTAAGGTTTAATCAATTTCATCTGCACACAGGATAAAAAGACTAACTATTCTACCATTTTCTCTCCCCTATTCCCCTTTCAAAAAAATAATAAAATCAATGTTTTATTTTAAATTCTTTGAGGTTAGTATCTCCTGTCTCAGGAAATATTGTCTATATCATGCAGTGAGTATGAAACTTCCCCCTTCCCAGTCTCCCTCCCCCTTTTTTTTTTGTTAAGAATCTTTATTCAGAAAAAACTAAATTATTCTCTGCTTTCATATACAGTAACACCTTGGGAGATGCTACAAATCACACAGGATTTTGCTAGGCACCCTCAGGGGAGGCATTGTGAAAAATAAGGAAGATGTTTTTATGGGATAGGAAATCTCCCAAAATTTAAACAGAAATAGGAGGTGTGAGGGGGAGAGAGACGTGCACACAACTGGAGTGCATGAATTACACATGAAGAAACCCTCTGTAAAGCAATGCAAATCATGGATCAAAAGTGATACCACAACTTTAGTTAGGAAACACTTTGAAAAGAACAGGAACTCCTTGAGTTCAAGTGTCCCACCACCATTTCCCAGGCATGCTAATCCGGAAGATTTCAGCAGCTCTAAGTGCAAACGGGGAGCTGTGCAGCTTCCAACTCTGAATAGCTCAGAAAATCTCTGATAGGGAGGGTCATTCTGGCAACAGCCAAGACTTCTTTCTGAATGCACAGTAAAACCTGAAATTATACACATTATATTTGATTTTTGAACAATAAAGAAACTGCTGGTTGCACAAATTCCCTTTAAATGAAAGCCAGCCACTAAGGTCTTTCCTAAACTGAAAGCTACAAAGATAAAGTAGGATGACAGGGGCAGAATTCTAAGTCCATTTCTTCTATGTCAAATATCCTTTTACAATTATTTATTTATAATCCTGAGTTCAACTCAACTACAACTCTTAAGTGATGGAAAGAGATAACTGCTAATAAGAAGTAAAAAGGTTCTTTTGCAAAAGATCTCACACAAGAATGCAACTGGAATATGCTTTTATACTTAATCTCCCAGATGAAACAGTGTACAATACTGTTCTGAAGAGGACAAAGGTAATTAAACACCTCTACCCTTTCCTTTGTCAAGTCATCCAAGGATCTTACTGGTTTGAATATGTTCTAACTACATGTCAGAAACAAGTCTGTGTTCTTCAAAGGGAGGAAATGCCTATAATGATTAGAGGATGTCAATAAGCTTGATTGGCCATGCTGAAGTAGCATGAACAAAGCTGATAAGGCCTCCATGAAGGTCATGCTAAGGAAGACTAAGGTGTATCCCCCAACTATTATGTGCTGATCCAGCTACTGAAATATTGCACATGGGAATCAACTGAAACAGATGACTTATTGGGGAAAAAAACTAAACAAACCTTAAAGTGAAAATTCTTTAAAAAGCATTACAACACAGGAAGAAAGGTCATCAAGAGATCCGTTTCAACACTTTATGGGACATGATTTAAGCACTGAATGGGTAGATTAGGTTATGATTGGTGGATTTAGGTGATGGCTGGACTTGCTGATCTTCAAGGCCCTTTCCAAGCAGGATGATTCTGTGAACTGAATTCACTAGTAAAACGCAAATTGAAGTTACATGCAGCTTTGTAAAAATACACACAGCAAAACACAGTCCTTCCTCCAAAGACTCCCAATCACTACCAAAAAGAGACTGCTATCAATCTTTTTAATTTAGGTAGCAGAATAATTTCCTACACTTTTTCTCCCCTATCCCCAACACATAGAAGCTAAGCACACCTAAACTTTTCTCAGCCACTGCAAGAGAGAGAGAGCAGCAGAAATAACAGCCACAGCTAGGGATATATGCTTCTACTGACAAGGAAAGGCTCCATGTCACTAAGAACACTTCTAGAAGCACAAGAATAGACTTTGTCCTTCACTTCCATTGTGAAGTTAAATCACCTAAGTTAAAGGCATTTCTACCCATTGTAGTTTCAAGCCAGGGTGATCACATGCTTTACTTCTTACTGCATTAATGTACATATTTATTTGTGTATGGAGTGGACTTGGCAGTGCTGGGTTAATGGTTGGACTCCATCTTAAAGAACTTTTCCAACCAAAATTATTCTATGATTCCATGTAATTAGCTATACGAAAGAAGCCATCAGTGAAGTAGAGGACACAGAAAAGGTATCCACTCTGGCACAGACTGTAAGTGGAAACAGCAGACTGAGGAATTTCAGAGAAACCTAAAGTTGAATAAATGGTCAATACACTGTTAGGAAGTGTTGGAAGAAATGTTTTTAAGTACACATGTATTTACACAAAACTAGTGCTATTGCTTTAGAAAAATTAGGAAACAGTCATTTTATACTTTTCAAATTTTTTTTATGTTCAGAAGCAGTCAAAAATTATGAAGTATTAGACTGTATGAGATGTGATATTGAAACATTGCGTTTAGACAATCAACTTTCTGAAAAAGGAATCTGAAAGCTGAAGCAGCTTCAAAAAACAAGAAAACTTCAGATGAGTTCTTCCTGTACAAATTCATCTACAAAGAAAAACCCAGGTTAACAGCATACAATGACAAAAGCACACAAAGCTGAGCAAGGTAAGGGAATCATCTCTAATGGAATGAAACATAGAATGCCTGGTCAGAATGGACCTCAAGAATCATCTGGTATAGCCTTTTTAGTTAATACTATAGTTCATAGGAAATGGTTCAGCACCCTGTCAAGCACAATCAGTTACAGAACGGTCAATGGCAGAGCAATCCCAAACTCAGTGCTGCTCAGTACTATTTGGCTTCAAACAAAAACACATGTCTAATATCTACACAATTAAGATTTTTAACACTACATCCAGTTGGATGATGTTTCACTATTTATAAAACATTTATGTTTCTGCCCTGTGTAAGAGGCATTAGGATAAAACTTAAAACAAGGGACACTTCATTCCATCATTGACTTTTCTCGAAACATGTTTTGAAACATTTGCTTTGACCATTTCCAAAGAAATAGCATCAGAAGAGATCAGCAACTACTAAGGGTCTGGCATTTCAATTCCTGTTCTTCAAAGTACTTCTGAAGAAAACCAGAAAATCACCACAAATTATTTTTCCCCTCAATGACTATAGGAAAGTAAACAACCCTTGCCTTGCAACAAGAAATGCCATGTCATAAGTAGCATGTGTAAAGACTGGGGTAAAGCACCACGTAAGACCTCATTCTTCTTCCAGAAGTAGCAAAAGTATTTTCTGCAATGCTGCTTATTACTGAACTTCTATATTGACAAGGCACAAACTGGACTGAGTCCAAGAGAGACCTCTACTTACTTTAAGGCTGAAAACATTAACTGTGGTAGGGTTTAAATAAACCTGCATATCTTGAAAAAGCAACAATCATTCTGAGTAGACACAGATGACTGCTACAAAAAAGTCAGCATTTGCTGAATTACACACCACCATGGTATTTCAGCTGCATTAATTTCTTTCTTGGCTTGAAGTTGAAAGTGCATAAATTGTGAATTAGTTAGCAAACATTAACTTTTTTAAGTGTCATTCATATATATGTATATGCAAATACAGATAGCAGTAAAGCTGGAAAGTTAAATATTTAGGATACTGCACAAAACTGGAGTAAAAGTTACCCAACATTTTAGACTGATCATTATACAGCTCATCATCCTTGGAGCACAATCCATGGCATATACTAGGAAAAAACCCCAAATCGTTATTTCATACAAATGAAAGCAAACCAAAGCACAGAACAATTGGGTTGTAACCTTTTTTTGTCTACATGCCTGTATTGTACCTATCACAAAAAAAGGCTCAGTTCCATAATTTGGCATCCAGACAGAAATACCTCAACAAGAAGTCATGTCAAATTTCCGAGTTCCAAAAGAACATAAAAAAGTGGCACCTATAATTCCACTGATTCATTTCAGACTCAAACTTAGAGGTTTGCAATGAGGTGCCCCATTCCTTCCATTTAGAGTTCAGAAAACAAGGTTTCTGATACAACATGGCAATAGGTTGTACAGCAAATCAACACTGGATGCTCATGCCTCAGGAAAAAGAAAGGTGCAAAGAGAAAAAATTGGACACTTTTAAAACCCCACTTTGACCTTCTCAGGTGATACTGTGCACTCAAGGTCCTGGTAAGCTTTCCTACAGCTTGATAGGTGATTAGTTCAAGTTTCAGACTTTTTTTTCAGAGGTATTTTGCTTTAGAATCAAGGCCACGTGTGTTTTTGCACTGCTCTGAAGTATTAAACATAGCATAACATTACACTTGGGCCTCATATAGTGACTGTGGATAGCCTCTGGAGGTCCATAAATTCTCTACAGTAAACAGTGATAAGCAAACAGGTCAGAAGAAACAAGATTAGAAAATACCTTTTTTATAGTCTTGACTTGTATCAGCTTTACATTTGCTCTCTACAGGATTTCCCATCAAGTTTAAAGAAATAGAGTAACATTATTTGCATATGATAACCCTTAATATATTGCAAAAACTATGATGATAAGCCATAACCATTTTGCCTGCTCCATCTCTCAAACATTACAGATAGACATACTTGAAGTTATTTCCAAGACCAGAAAATAGCGGCCAAACAGTATAAAAGGTTTCAAGCATCCATAAGACTTAAAAGGCTCTGAACCTGCATGAAGGAGCACATGAGCCCATCCCCAGTTCTGCCAGGCCTCCACCCATCTGGAGTCTTCTGCTTCACCTCTACAGACTGAGTTCACACCGCACAGAAACAGATTATTCCCCACTTCAGGAATGTTGCACCTGAGGTTCCCCTACTAACAATAAACACTGGGGTGTGGAAAGAAACAGTGAGTGAAAATATCTGCAGTACATAGTCATGGGAATTCCTTCTGCTTCCAGTATTCTATAACCCCAAGGCTTCAGCCTGCACTAGGATTTACCTGTATGCATACTCTGACCAAGTACAACAGGCATACAAATACAGGTTTTTACTGGAGAGAAAAAAATGGTACATAAAATAACTTCATATCCAGGGTTTTTTTCAGAGAGTTCTAGGTACATAAACAGGCAAATAGTACCTATATGCACACATTTTCCTTCATACCAGTTGCCTGCTTCAGGCAGTGAACTCTGTATTAGCTTTTTATAAAATTTAACACTGTTTATCCAAGAACAGCACAACTGAAACATTTCCTAACTCGTGTTCATATTTCTATATGTATTTGAGTATAAGATTACATACAGGCCCAAGACTGGTACAGACACCTGAATAACAACTAAAAAGTCTCTATAAATTGTGTTCTGTAATCAGCAATATTTGACGCTCAGCTCTTCATCTCATCATCTAGGAAGAAATTCTTCAGAGGGTACTGAGACAACAGAACAGGGAGCCTGTGGCTGTCCCATCCCTGGACATGTTCAAGGTCAAATTACATGGGGCTTGCAGCAACCTAGTCCAGTGGGATGTGTCCCTGCCCATGCAAGGGGGTTGGAACTACATGATCTTTAAGATCCCTTCCAACCCAAATCATTCTGTGATTCCAAGATTTTCAAGTTATTTTAAAACTCTTACAAGATGATATCATTACATCAGCATATATAGGACTCAACCAGATCCATGCCCATGTTGTAAGGCAAAAACAAAGAGTACATTTGAGAAATTACACAAGCAATACACAACTTGAGCACTCGAATATCTCAGGATAAAAAGAATGTGCTATGCTTAATAATCCACTAGGTTGTGGGGTTTTTTTTCTCCCAAAGGACTGGAGAACTGTTACTACAGAGCATCTATTGCCTCCTTCTGGGTGCTTAAGAGAATTACCAAATTATTAACATCTTGGAATGTCTGTTAGAAATTTTAGTTTATTAGATGACAGTAAGACTTTTTTTGCCATCTTGTGTTAGCTTCTTAAAGTCCTGCCTAGCCAAAGGGTATCTCACTGTGCATTCTTGTTTATTCTTCTGCCATATCTTCAAAAGATCAATCTAACAAAGTTTCATGTAGCAGTAAGAAATAAGGACTGTCATCACACCAGGTGTAGCTAGACAGACCTGAATAGACATTGAGACATGCAACTCCAGGTTTGCACAACCAATAAACAGCAGTTTGCATGCAGTCAGAAAACAGACACAGGTATGAAAGTTGTACCTTAGAGATCCTGCCAAACCACCTAGAAATTCACCACTGTTAACCTTTTCTCTGCTTAAAATCAATTACTGTAGGCAAACTACTCTGAAGAGAACAAAATGCACAGGGATCCTCAGGAAGCACACATTAACACTTGGCTTAGAGATTTGAGACTAGATTCTCTTCACCTCTGTCAGTTCAAGGACATTAATCCTGTAGTGCACCTGCAGTTCGAGAGTGCTCAAGACACACCAATACATTTATTTTAAACCCTGTATAGATCAAGAGCCTGTTGCAAGACTAACAAAAATAACTTTTCTTGACCAGTTCCACGAGTCACCAAAAGTAAATCTCCAATTCATCAGATTATAAATCATTCTTCCACAGAAGAAACCCCAGTTTCCACTTACAGCTGGAAACAAACTGATATGACTCTACTCTTAAGCCCTAAGCTATCCTGTCTTCGAAATAAAAGTTCTAAAACTCTTGGATGCTACACTAAAGAGCTAGTTGTGAACTAAAATCCAGAATTCTGTTTTTGTAATACTGCACAAAACACTGCCCCAACAGAAGACTCATAGTAGGCTACGGGAAGATTCACATATATTTCTGAGATATTTTTCATCTGAGGATGCTGAACAAGATTTTTTTTAAAGAAGAAATTAAGAGTTTACATTTTTCTTCCCCCTGCACTGCCTCCCCTCCCCCCAAAAATTAAATAATTAAATATTAAAGACTGCTAGGGGCAAAGAGAAAAGCACTCTAATTTTCTCTTCACCCTCCACAATACTGAAATAACATCAGTCAGGGTTATAAACATCTGTAATTGCCAGGGGAATGTACAATACATTCAGAAACTCCAGGCCCACATATCCTGTAGCTCTGCACTTCACAAACAAAAGGTTGGGGAAAGAAAGAGGGGGTGGGGTACAGGGAATAAAGGCTTAAAGATTAAAGTCACAGGCAGAGACAGACGGCTCCGTTTTTTAATAACTGAAAACACGGGTTGTGCCTGAATGTGCTCATTGTTTTATGGTGGGGGGGAGAGTCTGCGCACGCGGGACTGGCTGGCGACAGAACTGCCTTTGCATCAAAAATAAGATTTACAAAAAGGAAAAAAAAAAAAAAAAAAAACACCAAGTGGGGGGGAGAGTCTGCGCACGCGGGACTGGCTGGCGACAGAACTGCCTTTGCATCAAAAATAAGATTTACAAAAAGGAAAAAAAAAAAAAAAAGACACCAAACCCAGGCCCTAATTTCCCCTCTTGCAATGGTTAATGATGCATTCAGGTAGAAATCAACAAATTATCCCACCTTGCCTTTATTAAATAGGAAAAAAGTTTGTGACTAGAAGAAGTACCTGATTGTAGCTGCTTAACAGACACGACTGAGATGTCTGAGGGTTTTATCCTGTGAAGGAACACAGGCTGCAACAATAACAGCCATACACAACAAACAGGCACGTCTACGAAACAACTAGCTTAGAAATCAATTTCTGATCGTTTATTTGCACAATAAAACCAGTGTTGCAACACTAAATTATGTGATCTAAGCAGGTTTTTATATGGATTCAAGAAGCTTAGCTGTCAAGAACTTCTTAAATTCCTTTTTTAAAGCATAGGCTTTACTTAAAACCTTTTTTATACAAAAAAGTTCACTAGTTGCCTTCACATCAGTCACTGAAAGTTGGTAGCTTAAAATGTTGCACTAGGGTATTAGAAATACAAAATATTTGTTTTAGATATTGAAAACATTTTTCAAAAAGATGCTTATAGTTAGTCAATATCCACAATTACACATGTATATTATTTTAAATCCCATAACATACAATTTGCATAAAGCACAATTTTTTTATCTAAAAGGGTAAATACTTATCACAATTTATTTCAGTGAACAGATTTGTATGGGTTAGATCCCACCAGCATGCAGAAGAAGTTGCATGTAGTGAGTTCAGTTCCATTGCTAGGTGTGCAACAGACTACAGGCAAACAAGCAGCCTAAACAAACACATCAAGATAAAAAAAAATAGATCATTCTTTCAGTTTTATTCTAACCTAGTCTAAAATATTACTATAATAGAGCTTTTGTTTCCCTGTACTTTTTTTTTACCTGACAGCTTTGCTTTAAATACAGACAGAAAGGAGATAATTCAATAAGACAACTGGCTCTTTCATGTAAAACCATGAGACTCTCAGTCATAACTTCTTGGGGAAGCCTAAAATGAGGAGCAGAGAGGCACACAACAGGAGTCAATGAAACGTAGCCTCCTGCCCAAAGCAAGCATGCTGTGCAGGGAGGAATCAGCAGCCACAATACACAGCTCCTTGGCCAAAAACGTCAGACCTGGAATGCTCCAACTATCATCCCCTCTTTGTTGATGCCACACTTCTGCATCATCAGCCACTGGGTGTCTTGTTGAGATTAAAAATGTTGTGGAGCATTACTGTCTGTTTAGCAAAGAAAAGACAAAGTCCAAGTCAGAAAGGGAGGGGAAAGGAAAACCCGAAACATGAGCTCAGTTATGGAGGATAAAGGCAGGCTTTGTTTTACTTTATTCATACCAAGTACAAACAAGAGACTCATCACTGTTCTGAGCTTGAACTGCTAAATTTGTTTTGTATGCAGTACCGCCGAGGTTTTTTTCCTCACATATCTGAAGTCCTGCTCTCCCAAAAGCATCTTCTGCTGATGTTCCAATCAAGTATTTAAGCCTAGATGAAATCTCTGTAGCAGCAGAGACATTCTGCCTGTGCTATAGGTTTTCACTCTTCAGAAGCACAAACAAAAGCATTTTTATATGGTAAAGACAAACCTTGGTTATACAACTGCCCTGAAGTTCTTGTATTCACAAACAAGTAAATACATAAATATTTCAAAATATTAAAAATTCACTCTGACAACACACTGGATACCCAGCCACACTAAGAGTCAAGCAACAGTTACTGCATCAAATGATATTTCTTTGAACAAAAAAGTACTTTCAAGCTTTCAAATGCAGGAGTCAGTCCAAAAATACAATGTTTTTTGAAAAAATACAATCTTTGGGAGATGAGAAGCAAAAACTGGTAGTAAAAAAAAGGTCTGTCCTCTGACAGAAACACTACCCACCAGTGATGTCTCTAAAAAAGCTCAAGGGCAACAGTAAAATGCAGCAAGGGAAAGCACCGTCTGGGTTCTAGTTTCTTGCTCTTAGGAAAAGGCAAAGAGGGTGGTAATTTACCATGTACAACCAAATTGTACATGAAAGTTTAAAAACAGCCAATTAAAGCTAACATTATGGAATGGAACTGAGGGTCCGAGTGGAAGGCATTAGACACGCATTCCAGGCAGTGGCTCCGCACTCCGCCTGCGAGGCGGATACTGTACAAAGTACAAAGGGTCAAGAAGTTCTTCTCAAAAGGAAACTCAGCTTTGACCAGGAGCCATGACAGCTTGCCCAAAAGATGACCACGGTTCCCAGCTGTAGAATGACATCAAGGCTGTAGAGCTGAGTAACATATGCTCATCACCTGAATCGACAGAATGTCCCAGGTCTGAAAATTATGCCAGTCCAGGAAGGGCAAATCTCGCTACAATTAGAAATCAAATAGAGGCTGTAACTTCTGCTTGTTTTAAAAGATAAGCTTGACTCACTACTCAAATTCCAAGACAGATTTATTTTGTACTCAGTTCTCAGGCCATCACTCCATGGCAGACATCAAGCCTTGCCTAACAATATCAAATTATGACAATGACAAACATTCTGCAGAGCTTGTGTGTTTCACTAAGTCACATCCCATTGTGCCAGAGAGTCTTCTCCAAGGAAAGCATTATCAAGCCTGGGGCATTATTTCATATTTCCTGCCAGGCCAACAGGAGGGCTTTTAAGAGCAAATTTATTTTTATTTAAATTTTTACTGACTAGGATTGCACAAGATACACCCCTCCTTTCAGAGTAGTCCCAGGGGGTCAAGAGTCATAAATCTTGCATCCCAGTATCTAAGCACAGAATCTGCATCATACTGGATGTGCTACCTAAATTGTCATTGCTACAAAGCACTCCAGATACTCCAGTTGTATGGTGTTTCCTAATAATACATTATCCATATAGTTAATAGAAGTCCATGGTAATATAAAAAGGTGATGCTCACTGTAAAGGAGGACAGGAATGCAGTTTAATTACTAAATAAAACTAGACAATTCTTGCCAATATGAGAATTTTTACTGTATTAAGAGGGGGTGGAATTTAATGATCTGTGTGGTGATAACCACAGAGATAAAGAGGCAGAAGCAACATTTGAGTAAACATTTAAGAGTACTAGTAGGAGGGAAGGTGAAAAAGCTAAAGGTATCATGATTTATAGACAATTTTTTTTAAAAATTGACAGCAGTGTCATAAAAAGATACACCATATTTCACCAGTAGAATATTAGTATAAACAAAAATAAAATGGTTATAACTATTTACTTTACTATTTAAAGAGAGGTACTTCTGACGTTTTGCAGCCAAGGAACAAAATACAGACCTGGTTTGAACCTAACTCTGCAAGCTCCCTTACAGATTTCATTCCTACAAAGCAACATGGATGAATTCACCCAGCTGGACTCTGAATTGTTATTTCTAGAGAGCCACAAGTGCACATGGCACTTCACAGATAAACACAAAACAAGACTCAGCTTTAGAAAGTTCATAGGCTAAATTTATACCAGTTGCTCACTAGAATAATGAAAATATTTTCATCTTGGACACAGGTTATTTTATTGCTTCAAGTTTTATATTTCAACAAGCATAGATCTTGAGGTGAAGCTACAGAAACAAAATATTCAAACAATCCTTTATCTATAAAATCCCTCACAGAAAAAAGTTTATTAGATATTTTGAAGAATCTCAAAAGGTGAAGTTGCTCAATACAACCCTGCACAGGAATCTCCCAGCACAGCTAAACCCTATATAAAATAGAACACGCTTAAATCACAGATATTTCAGAATAATTCAAAACAAGTTCTCTAGCATTTTCTCTAGGATGAATGAACAATTGAACAAAATACAAGTGTTGACTCAAAGGTACATGCATTTTACAAGTAGTAGTGGCAGTTTGTGTAAACTAAGCTTTGCGAGCAGAAACATCTGTTGGTTAAGTAAAACATCACTCAAGATTAAAACCTTCAAGACCAGAGCTGTGCTTCTGTGACCAAGAAGGGCCATCAGAAGCAGCAATATGACAGGTCTCCCAGCTCTGCATCCCACACCCTCCTGCTTTTCATTTGATAATTAACAACTGCTTCTTCTCTCCCAAATCTAAATGTAAATTTTCAAGCAAAGAGGCTGAAAACATCTCCAGGAAAGTGGGAAGAAAGCCTACAGAAAACAAAGTCTGCTCAGAATACACACTGCTCTGCCAAGCTCACGTGACCAGCTCTCAGGAATGCTGGCACAGCTCAAGTAATTCGATGAAAATACACAAACAGACAAAATAATACCAAGTCCAAAGCTGTAAAGCTTCTACTCCAAAGTATACTGTACCTGTAAATATGCAGTTCACAGTTTAAAAATGGAACAGCACACTTCAAGAGACCACTAGTCACAGCAGCAATTCAAAGAGCAGCAGCAATAGGCACTGAGCCATCACTAGACTGGATTCTGGGAATGAAATACCCAGAAGTCCAGCAAAGTCATCTGCACTTGCTAATCTAACCTCCGTGCTACAACTGCTCAGGGGACTAAGAAGAAATTCCCAAGAATACAAGACAGTATCAAAAGGATGTCAGGAATATCTAAAGATTACACTCTTCCCTCTTCACAGAAACCCATTCTTAGATGCTTTTGCCTTGTATGAGGGGTTTTTATATTTTTAACTATTACTTCTCACATTTTGTTAGGTCTTGTTTCCCATTCACATCTTCTAGACTTGGAGAGAACAATAGACTAAATTAAACTTTCTGACAATGAGAACTAGAACTACAGAACAAGGGATGGAAAATTCAATGATAATTTAATTTCAAATAAACTTAACTAAATACACTTTGTTATCCAGCCACTTTGGTCTTCATATGAAACAAGGGAGACAACTGCTGTTGAAGACCCATATAATAGCAACAGAAGAGGAATACAAAGGAAGTTTATCAAGTATATTCTTAATGACAATTTACTATGGACTTAGAGTTCCTTAAAGTACTTCCAATAAATATTTTTTTTAATTATGTTTAAAATGTCACAGTTAATTGGCTTTTGAGGCAAGAAAATTCTTACCATTTTGTAAAAATTAACATTGCAGTGAAGCATATGAAGAGGAAAAAGGTAAGTAATTTAGGTACAAAAAAAATAGTCCTTATTGACTGGTCTGAATGAAAGTAAAAATTAGATTAAAATCAAATAAATAGGTATTTAATTTTTCCTTCTTTCATAAAATATTAGGATCCATTGACATGATTTTTACCCCTAGAGTGTCCTGTGTAGCAAGGTACACACTGGGGACAGGTGGGAGATCTGAGACACCACAGAGGGGGGAAAAAAGTTTATCATTAACTCATTTGTAATCACCATGTTTTAAACCATGCCCTCTGTTAATCAGAAAAATAAGAATTCAGAGTATAATGAGAAGATTTGTCTCTCTCAAAGAGCTAGATTTTGTTGGTCCAAGGAAAACTAAATCACAACATCTGAGAATACAAAAGTTTTAGTAAGGGCTTTCCCAGCAAAATAAAAGCTTTGAAGTCTTCAGTACCAGGAATCAGCAGCAACAATCCATTCCCTCTGCAGCAGCACTGGGCAGGCAAAGCAGCTCATTTAATTTCAATTCTGTTAATAAACTTGAAATCAAGCTTGTACATTATGATATCTGGAAACAAACAATTGTAAAATATACAAACAAAAATCATGAAACAAAGACATGAAGCAAAGGTGAGTTAGCACCTGTTGCTCTCCTGCTACAAACCATTCTACCTCACAGCCCATCAGTGCCCACCTAAATTTAACCCTTATCTAGTTATGATAGACAACTAACAAGGGCAGCCTCTAATAGTATTGATATCCTTTTCTCCTCCCTCTTACTTGTACAGGAAAGGACAACATAAAAGTATCAAGAAACTGCTTTTCAACCCCACTTCCCACTGCAGTCTTGTCTTCTTCTCTCCCCACACCCCTTAAGGGGAAAAACAAAAAAAATCTTTTAATTAATTTGGGGAACTTCCAGTTTATGCAGACAAATCCATTCCAAGCACAATTTTGAAGATCAGCCTGCTACACTGCTTTCTCCCCTGCACCTGAAAGAGGCTGCCATGAACACTAAGTCCAGCAGACAAAGGCAAAGCCCGGGAATGGACATTAGAACATCATTTTTACAAGTCCTAAGTGGAGGGGAGGACTCAAGCAACTCCTATTTTCCACTTTCCTTAAAAAAAATTAGTAAGGTTATAATTAAGAACACCACCAAGGCTATAATCCCCTCTTTTACTACTTACTTGCATGTTCTTACATGGCCAGACAAAAATAATCTGCTGAAATGGTTGGGCATCAGCCACATTCAGTAAAACAACACTATCTCTGACTATAAATGCATCACTAAGATAAACGAATGCGTAATTGAAAAGTACTAATCACTGCTTAATGAAATGTTGAAATCACCAAGAAAGAAAACAGCCCTGGTGATTAAAGCTCAATTTTTTTTGTTGCTCAGAGCTAGACAAGTAGAAAGCAAGCTTAAAACTCAGGCATTTAAAGTATTATTCAATTATCATTGCCACTTAGCAGCAAAGGCATTTTTTCCAGAACATATTTAATTTTGGAAAACTAGTTTGCAGGGCTATTTTGCTGACTAACCTCAAAGTCACATTTGCCACCTACAGGGTAGTGCCCAAGCATCCTATATTTCAATAATGGAAGCTCTGCTTCTTGTGGCAAGTTCTCATAACTGCACTGTTTCAGCTGAGCTGATCTTAGCTGTTTTTCCTGCATCTATACTGAACTATGCTTCCAAATCCTAAATCAGCTTTTTTACTTTTAGGGAACCCCACTCTAGCATCCTCTTAGGAGAAAGATTTCTGACTCACAGAACTAATTTGTTCCAATTCTGAACAAACAGTGCATAAAGAAGAACTCAGACTGGGACAAAAGTACAGATCTTTCACAGAAAGCAAAATCCCCAAAATGCCTGCATTTTGATGATTTCATCTGGGTGTCCTAAACATTTTCAGCATCCATTAAAAGCAGTAAATACAGTTGCATTTGAGATGCTATGAAGTTATTAGCTGTCCAGTAAAGGGTGAAAGCCCTGCTAAAATAAATATTAGACAGCTTAACATCCAACATTCTTGTAACTTTCATTCCAACTGTTCCCACATGAGCCCGTAAGTTACTGCAAAAAGGTTTAAAACAGCAAGCACAAGCTTTGAAAGGACACTCAACTCATTTAAATTTCACATTGGTCAATTCTGGCTTTACCTGGGATTGACTCAATTACATGCAAGAACAAAAAATTCCATAAACCTGACATCACTTCATGTGATGTACAGTTTTCCTAGCTCTGGTTTACCATTTCCTTAGTGGAGCAAAAGTAGCAATCTTTAAAATTCAAAAGAGAAAACTAACAAGTACAATAACCAAAATAACTTTTAACCACTACATCAATTTGACTATGTTTCTAAAAACAACAGCCTTTAAAATAACAACTCCGTGGTTTCTTGGGGCATGGTGGTTAAGAATTGGACAGTGGGGGTTGGGCTTAAAATCCCAAAAGTTAAATTTATCTTCACATTTGTTTGGCTTTAAATTAAAGCAAAGAAAAAAAAACAACACAAAAGCAGTGCTAGCTATTGCTTGAATAACTATTTCATACAATAAAGCTTCAAAACAAACAAAAAAACCCACACAACACACATTTAGGGACACAACGAAAAAACACTCAAACACCCACCCTTTGTTAGTGAGTACAATCCAGTAATGAAAACACATCAGGAGATGAACTCTGTGTAAAGTCTGGGTTTTCAGGAACAGTTTCTATGAGGATTTTTTGCTTTTTGGTGTGTTTTTTTGTTTCTGTTTGTTTTTGTTATTAAAGTATTTAGCTTCAGTTCAAAGCTCTTTCCTTCCCCTAACCAAAAGAACATTTTATCCATGCAATGTTGGTTCAGTTATTTTTATATATTGTTATATATTGCCCCTAGATGCACTTTACAGCACCACAGACCAGTGAATTTTTTCCCACCGGAGACTGAACAGCAATTTTGATCAGAAAAAGGCAGTATTACTGGATATCATAATATGCTGCAGAGCGAGCAAAAGGAGAGCTCAATTATAAACACATGAGTAAACAGCAGCAGTCACCACAGCTTTATCACAGCACTTGAAATAATGGGAGAGTCTCTGTTAGTCAGGTGAAAAGTCTACTCAGGGAAAGAAATACACATGTTGGTCCCTCCCATCAGGTGAAAACCTGCTAAACAACAAACAAAACTACTTTTTAAAATACCTTCCTTAGGGATGCCCCACTTGTGACTTTGGAATGTCCAGCAATACTGTTATTATACCATACACAGGGATAAATGTTATCTACAATTATGTCAAGGTTTTTCTTTATTATGGATTTCAGTTATATGTATATAAGTACATGCATATAATTTTGGTGTAAAAACTTGCTTTTCAGGCTTTGAGGGATTTCTTCAATGGGGCATATTATAATTTGATTAAAAGTTATGATATTACCAGGCAGCCATAGTTTCAGTGTTCTGTGGCCAAAGCTGGTCCCTCAGGTGAAGAGCACAGCTGATACTTGGGATTTTGTTGTACTTTTCCATACTCTAGACTGAACACTCATCATCTCACTGAGACCAAGGAAAGATTCTGATGCTGACTGCTTTTAGGAATGACAACATTTTGGGGTGTCTTTATTCTAAATACAGCCCAGACATTTACCATTAACTATCATTTGAACCATCTTCCTTATTCTCTGACAAAGTACCTCTTGGCAAGTTCTTCTGACATCTTTAAAGGTTATTTCATGAAGTACCCTTCACAAACTCAAAAAATGTTGTACTTAATGTACAGTACGGGATTTTTTCCCCCTAAATCTTCAAAATTAAGGAAAGGTAGGATTCCAAAGTTGTGTACATATAGAAATGCACAATCAAGTCAAATAACACAAAACACTTATCTGAATGTTTTCATCTCACTGTAACACTGACCATATTCCAATTTTGCAGGATCAGGGAAGCTACCTCTAGACAACTACATGCAGGTTTTTTTCACATCCATACGTACAGACAATTATGCTCAGATCCTTCACAACCAGCACTACTATTTTGGTGGAGTCCTTCAGGATGCAGAACTGCTTCGACAAAGGAAGTGTGAGAGTTAACTACTACTTGCTGACAGGTCTTAAGCCCTTTGCAACTCGAGGGAGACAAGCCCAGCACTATTTCATGGCTGCACCAGGTTAGGGGTTTACCCTTGAAAAAAACAGCACAACCCACTGCTTTTCCTTCTCTCCTATTCCAGCAGATGCCCAAAACACAAGGGCTGGTACCACTCTCCTGAGTAGCAGCAATCAACCCCCACTGGGTGAAAGCCAAGGGGGAGCAGCACAAAGCCCAGAGATGACTGAAATATGCTACTACTACCTTACATATATACTCTAAGCCACACTTTAAATCATTTCCCATACTAGAATGTCAGTGTGGATAAGCACTGCCAGAACACGACACAGAATCCCCCGAAGTCAACCACAGGTTCAGGTAATCATGACCTCCCTTTTTACAACATAAGTGCATAATTTCCACACCACTCTTTGATGAAGGGACCACAGACTTTAAAAGAGGAAACAATTACAGTCATTAGAATTTCACCCAAGCATGAGATTTAATCTCAGGCCATGGTCTTGCCAATGGCTGTGGGGGTCTCAATGGAGACAAAATTGCTCTGTGGGAGAAAGAAATGCCTCGATGATGACATTAGTCAGCAAGAAAGACCAAGCTTTGTCTTCCATCCAACAGCACAGTCAAATACAAGGAAACTATTTTCCCTCCCCCTCTTCTTGCTCCTAAAAAAGAAAGCTACAATAATTTTGTTTCTTTCTCTGAAATGCAGTTTTTTAATGCTTTGGAAACATTCTTCTCCAAAGCAATACTGCTGGAAGGGAAGTTTTTAATGTAAGAAAAGTAGATTTAAGCATGAATAAACATGACAAAAGACATTTCCCTTTGCCTATCCTGGTTAATACAAACTGATATTTCTATCAATAGTTTCCAACACTTCTATAGCTTTTCCTTACCTTACAGGTTCTCAAAGACTATTTCAAATTTTACATATACAGGAATAGTCTCTGAAATATGCTCACCTGCTCTACAACACATTTAATGGAAATAAAAGGCAGGTGAAATTTTGCTGAACAAATCAAAACAAAGTTCCACAACTAAAAAGAGCACCTGAAATCTGAGGGTACCAGCTACTCTTGCACACCAACCATATGTTACATCTCAAATAAGACACAAAACAAACTTTGGCACAGAAGACAGTGCAACAGGGGACTGGATTAAATTCATTTTTCTGGCACTGCAGAGAAAGCAGATCTGCAGTGGACAAAACATTCACAATCCTTCTATATAGCATAAAATAAAAGTTTTAAAACAAAACATTAAGTCCAAATGAATGTTCTTCTCTGGAACCTGGGGTTAAGAGGCTGGATTCTTACCCAAGTCAACTTCTATAAATCTCAAAAGTCAGACTGATTTTTACACCCTTAT